>NC_040899.1:616575-924863 GCF_900634795.4 Betta splendens | reverse complement strand
CGTTGACTTGATTATGATAAGAAGGTTTATTAGCAAGGTCAGGCAGGCAGAGGTCATGCACGATGGAGTAGCAATCATGATCCGACAAGGAGCAGGCAGAGACGTGGTCAAGGTACAGGCGAAGGTCAACTTACGGCACAGGACTGTCATAGGATAAGGAAGAGCAGGGTCGATGGCAAAGCACGGTCAAACACAAGTCACGAGTACAAAGAATGCTGGAATGCTAGTGAGTAATGAACATAGACAGTCTGGCAGGGAACTATGCCTAGAGGTGGAGCTTAAATACTAGATGAGATTACTGATGAGATGCAGGTGATGATAACAAGGACAGGAAGTAAAGATGGATTGACTGGATGTGGACTAAGCAGGAAGTGGTAACAAAATAAAACCGGACATGACTGACAAACGTAACTAAGAAACATGAATTATGACACCCATCAAAGAGGGAGATGTGACCAAACACTTTAAATGGCTGAACCCCCGCAAGGCTGCAGGCCTGGACTCTTTCTCCCCCTCCACCCTCAATCACAGACATTAACACCTCACTGGAGACCTGTCATGGGCCAGTCTGCTTCAAATCCTCAGTTATTATGCCTGTCCACAAAAAGATGAGGATCACAGGACACAATGACTACTGACCTCTGTAGTCATGAAGTCCCTTGAGCTCCTCGTCCTCTCCCACTTCAAAGATCAGATCTGTAGATGATGCTGTAAACATGGCTCTCAACTTCATCCTAGAGCATCTGGACTTTCCAGGATCCCGGCCAGGATCCTGTTTGTAGACTTCAGCTCTGCCTTCAACACAATAGTTCCATCCCTTCTCCATGACAAACTCTCCCAGCTGAATGTGCCTGACTCCACCTGCAGGTGGATCACAGACTTCCTTACTTACAGATAGCAGTATGTGAGGCTGGGGAAGCTTGTCTCTGATTCCCGGATGATCAGCACTGGATCCCCCCAGAGCTGTGTCTTTTCCCCCCTGTTATTCTCCCTGTACACAAACAGCTGCACATCTGGACACCAGTCTGTCAAACTCCTGAAGTTTGCTGACGACACCACCCTCATCGGCCTTATCTCTGACGGAGATGAGTTGGTCTACAGAAGTGAGATCAGTCTGGTGTCATGGTGCAACGCTAACAACCTGGAGCTCAATGCTCTGAAGACAGTGGAGATAACATTGTACTTCAGGAAGGACCCCCCCCCCCCGTCATCCTCCTTGAAAACCTGGTGACCTCTGTGGAGTCCTTCCGCTTCCTGGGAGCCATCATCAGCGAGGACCTCAACGGGGAGCAAAATATCAGCTCCATCACTAAGAAGGCTCAGCAGAGGATGTACACAGTCGCAGTCTGGTTCGCTGCGGCCACGGCCAGAGACAAGGCCAAGCTGCAGCATGTCATCCACTCTGTGGAGAAGGTGATCGGCTGCCACCTCCCGTCTGTCCAGGAGCTGCACATCTCCAGGACCCAGAGACGGGCAGTCAGAATTGTAGCCGACCACTCTCACTCAGGACTTGAGCACTTTCAACCCCTCCCCTCTGGCAAGAGGCTCCGGTCCATCAAGACTAGGACCTCACGCCACAAAAACAGCTTCTTCCCCTCTGCAATCAGTCTATTAAACTGTGCCCCAACTACAAGTCTGTATATATCTATATTTTTACTGTAATCTATCTATCTTGCGCACTATGTTATGTTTGTTATGTCATGTTTGTATGTATGTTGTGATACACCACCTGCCAACACAAAGACAAATTCCTAGCTCTGTAAAGTGCAATAAAGGCAATAAAGCTTTTCTCATTCTGAAATCATTTGTTCGCCTTACTGTTCGAGAGTTAAAGACCTGACCCAGTTAAAAGAATCAAACATCTCATCCCCAATGAGCAGCCACAGTGCGGCGCCCAGGGAACTAGCCACCATTTTTTAACAGTGTTTGAATGAAGATATCAAGTCATCTAGCAGTCTTTTATTTTGAACCAAAGCAGACAATGGTTAGAAAGACTTAGATCACGTGTGTGGAGTAAGTAAGCACAACTGCTTTTTTTTTTTCTTCTCCGGCGCCAGTCGAGCTGGCTGCTGGTCACAACAGCTCCTGTCCTCTTACTTCTATTTATTACTTTCTTCACTTATTTAAGTTTACCTTTCTAGTGTGTTGTTAGTAACATTAGTGTACACAACCTGTACACAGCTTTAATATAGTTTTTTCTAAGTTTGGCGCAGTACAAACGCTGTTTTTAAAGCTACGATGTGCGTCGGGGTCAGAGCGCGCATTGTTTACACCGCGGAGCAGCTGATCGCGCTGCGCAGCGCCGTAGTTCTGCCCAGAGACAGACACGAGATCACCGCTGAGGTGCTGGTGAAGTCCCGACGTGGGCGCCGCGCTGGAAAACTACGACGGGAGAAAACGAGACGCTTCAGGCCCGCTGTCCCCTCCGTCATCATGGGGAACGTGAGATCTCTGCCCAACAAGATCGACGAGCTCGCGGCGCTCACACGGTACCAGCCGGAGTACAGAACGAGCAGCGTCCTGCTGTTCACGGAGACCTGGCTGACGTCACTCATCCCGGACTCGACTGTCGCACTGGACAATTTTCATCTGCTAAGTGTGGACAGAACGGAGAACAGCGGTAAGAGGAAGGGAGGGGGTCTGGCTGTGTTTGTGAACATCAGGTGGTGTAAGCCACGACATTGCACTGTCAAAATGAAGCCGTGTAACAGAGACATTGAGCTGTTGGCGGTGGGCATGAGGCCATTCTACCTGCCAAGGGAGTTCACACACGTTATAATAATTGCTGTGTACGTCCCACCCTCCGCTAACGCTGACACAGCTTCTGAGACCCTGCTCTCAGTCACCAGCAGGCTGCAAACACAGCACCCACAGGCCCTCTTCCTGATCTCTGGGGACTTTAACCATGCACCTCCTTCAGCTGCTCTGCCTACATACACCCAGTATGTGACCTGCCCCACCAGAGACAATAAAACCCTGGACTTATTCTACGCCAACACCAAAGAGGCCTACGCTGCGTCCTCCCTCCCACCGCTGGGCAGAGCTGACCACAACATCCTGCATCTCCTGCCTGTGTATAAACCTGTTGTATACAGGCAGCCGGTGGTGCCCCGCACAGTGAAGAGGGTGACAGCTGAGAGCGAGGAGGCTCTCAGGGACTGTTTTAACACCACTGTGTGGACGGAGCTCTGCGACCCACATGGGGAGGACATTAACGCAATAACAGACTGTGTATCGGACTACATCAACTTCTGCTGTGAAAACACTGTTCCCACCAGGCGGGTTCGGTGTTTCACCAACAGCAAACCATGGGTCACCCCTGATATCAAAGCTCTGCTAAAGGAGAAGAAGAGAGCATTTAAACCAGGGGACAGGGAGGAGCTGAGGAGGGTGCAGAAGGAGCTGAGGAGGAAAATCCGTGAGGGGAAGTCCAGCTACAGGAGGAAGATGGAGGAGCAGCTGCAGCACAACAATGTCAGTGAGGTGTGGAGAAGCCTTAAAACCATCTCAGGCTTCAAAGCTCCACACCCACAGGCTGAGGGGGACCTGAGCTGGGTCAACGAGCTGAACTCACACTTTAATAGGTTTGACCAAGCACCCACTCACAGCTCCCAGCAGCTGCCTCTGAACCTTTTGTCACCTCATACCACTGGATTACCAGCCCCCACAGCCCTTCACACCTTTACACAAAGCCCTCTACCCTCAGCCCTGATGACTGGCGACTCATCCCAACAACACCCCCTCACTTCCCACCACCACACTGAGTCACTTCCTCAACCCCTCACTTCACACCACACTGAGACACTCCCTCAACCCCTATCCTTCTCCAGCACCCAGGTGAGAAGTGAGCTCAGGAAGATCAAGGCCAGGAAAGCAGCTGGACCAGACGGCATCAGCTCCAGACTCCTTAAGTCCTGTGCAGGCGAACTATGTGGAGTTATGGAGCATGTCTTCAACCTGAGCCTCAAGCTGAGGGTGGTACCACAGCTCTGGAAGACCTCCTGCGTGGTACCAGTGCCCAAGACACCGCACGCCAAAGACCCCAGCAGCTTCAGACCAGTGGCTCTGACATCACACCTGATGAAGACACTGGAGAGACTGGTCCTGGGTCACCTCCGCTCTGCAGTGGGAACCTACCTGGACCCGCTGCAGTTCGCCTACCGACACGGCATAGGAGTAGACGACGCTGTCATCTTCCTCCTACATCGAGCCCTTTTCCACCTAGAGAAGCCCGGCAGCACTGTGAGGATCATCTTTGACTTCTCCAGTGCCTTCAACACCAGCCAGCCGATGCTTCTGAAACACAAACTGGAGGAGGCTGGTGTGGACCTTCATCTGACGGAGTGGATTATGGACTATCTCACAAACAGGCCTCAGTTTGTGAGAGCCAGGGACTGTGTGTCTGACACTCTGACCTGCAGTGTGGGGGCCCCACAGGGGACTGTACTGGCCCCCTTCCTTTTCACCCTCTATACGTCAGACTTCAGACACAACACGGACAGCTGTGTTCTGCAGAAGTTCTCTGATGACTCTGCGATCGTCGGACTGATCACCGATGATGACGATGCAGAGTACAGAGGACTCACTCAGAACTTTGTGGACTGGTGCCAGCGGAACCACCTCCTGATCAATGCAGGGAAAACGAAGGAGATGGTGGTGGATTTCCGCAGACAGCAGCCTGCTGTCATACCACCGATGCACATCCAGGGAAGGGACATTGAGAGAGTGGACTCTTACAAGTACCTGGGAGTGCATCTGAACAATAAACTGGACTGGACTCATAACACGGATGCACTGTACAGGAAGGGTCAGAGCAGACTCTACCTGCTGAGGAGACTGCGGTCTTTTGGAGTAAAAGGGCCACTCCTGAAGACCTTCTATGACTCTGTGGTGGCATCAGCCATCCTGTACGGTGTGGTCTGCTGGGGCAGCAGCATCACAGCGAGGGACAGGAAGAGACTGGACAGGATCATCAAGAAGTCCAGCTCTGTCCTAGGCTGCACTCTGGACACGGTGCAGGAGGTGGGTGAGAGAAGGGTCCTGGCTAAACTGACATCCATCATGGACCAGGTCTCTCACCCACTGGAGGACTCAATGTCTGCTCTGGAGAGCAGCTTCAGTAGCAGACTGATCCACCCTCGCAGTGTGAAGGAGAGATATCGTAGATCCTTCCTACCTGCTGCTCTCAGACTGTACAATCAGAACTGTTGACCACATCCCACTACAGTCACTCACCCACTGCATCAGTGGTTTATATAGCAACCTGCTCTGCACAATATTTATGTAAATCTGTGAACAATCATGTATATTGTTACCGGTACAAATCTTATACCCATTACTGTGCAATAACCCTGCAATGACCTCATACTCACTCTAACTGTACTGTACTGCTTTGTACTGTGCCAACACAAACTGCTCTGTACCTGTATTCTTGCTCATCTGTACTGCTGTTGTGAGAGGTAATTTCCCCACTGCGGGACTATTAAAGGTTTTCTTATTCTTATGTAAGGTAAGATTTATATTTGGGTTTGTCTTTTGTCTTGTATTCTTTAATATCGTGTCACTTAACAGAGTGCCTCTTGGTCATAGATATCTCTGTCATTCTTGAAACACCATCGTTATACGACACGAGACATATCTATTGGGGAACTGGTGAGTGTCCATTCTGTTTGTAAAGTAGCATGTTAAGCTAGGGCTAACATATAGAAATGAATTAATGATGACAAGGCTAGGCTAAATAATAATATTAATATTTGGCCCTGCTTTGTGCAGGCGAGGTCCCTTGTCCGGGACCTCCACTGGGTATTGTCTTTTGTTTAGGTTCTTTTGTCGGGATCCAGGTTCCTCGCTCATGAGGGCTACCTTGCCCTCATCAAGGATCCACATTCTGTTTCTCTTATGGGGCACCATAAGAGCTATTGCCAGGCCATAGCCTGAAGAAACCAATCAGGGGCGTTTCAACTGGTGTGGTAGGAGGTGCTGTTGCCTGCCCCTCAACACACTCATAAAGAGACTCATTCTGTCTCCAAACCCACATGGACATTCATCCCTTTTTCTTTTGAAATGTTCAATACTGGTTGTTAAACCAATGAACTGAATTGTAAATAACTGCAAATATTGAATACACTGACCTTTGCACCTTACCTTTGTTTCTAGTGTGTTTAACTTGCCACCACCAATCGTCCCGTAGCTGAACTTTGAACCTTTCTGAATTTGCCCCTCGCTATCAGTAATAGCACATACCATCACCTAGCATCTAAGGGAAGAGAGAGGGGTGGGGCGCATAATCGTGTATCAAGTAGTGCCTAGGGTGGCACCTTGGCCAGGGCCGGCCCTGCCTAGAGGCCACTGAACCTTCTGGCAGCATTTAATTTAGACTGACTTCAGTTACTTATGAAAATCCTATGAATCCTATGACTAATGAAATCCTATTAATATTGCTGGGTAATACGGATGTCCAGCACATGTTAAGCAAAATTTAGCAGGTCTTATTTAAAAATGTACTAATGATTTATAGATGTGTAACACAGGTCATACAGTAGTGTGATGCTTGTTAAAATGGTCAAACAAAAAAAAAGAACAAAGTGATATTCTGTCTAGTTTGTATTAGATGCAGAAATTGCTAAAAATACAAGGTGGATTTCTGCAGTAAGTTTATACAAGTACTTCATCTATGTATTTGTTAGCAACACTAACAAACTGGTTAATGATACAAAATTAACATCACTTATGACTTACTAATTTGGTATCTTTCACATTACAACCAGACATTTTTGACAGTTTAAAGCTGTTAATTCTCACATTTACAAACATTTACAAATTCATTCCTTTCTAGTGATCAGATCACAGTCAGTGAGTCCACAGTTTCTGTTTACAGCATGTTGGTCTCACGGGAGCCAGACTGTAGAATCTGGAGAGAGAAAATGAGCCTCAGAGCCTTTCTGAACCAGGGGTAGAACAAGGCGTAGATCACAGGGTTCAGAAAGGGGCTCAGACACAACAGAAACACACCGGAGACTGCAGGTAAATAATGAGGTACTAAAGTGAGACAGTAATATGGACAGAAACATATTAGGAACCAAGCGACAACAACACCAAGCGTCCTGGCTGCCTTTAACTCAGACCTTTTAGTCCCTGAATGATGGAGGGTGACGGCTGCAACGTGAGAGCGCATGGCACGAGCCTGAGACACTGCTGTCAGAAACACTCTCATATACAGAAATATGATGGAGGAAAATGGAACAACAAAGGTCAGAACAACGTCAACAACTCCCATAACATCGTGAATGTAAACCACACACATTCCACTGCAGAAATTGAACTGTCCTGGTTTAGTGAATTCAAACCAAAAAAGGATCACGTTATAGATAAAAGCACAGAACCAACACAAACAAACAAACTTTTTAACTCTGCTCACAGTGACTCTGGTGGAATAATGCAGAGGGTCACAAATAGCTGCATAGCGATCAGCTGATATCAGAACCATGCCCCCTATTGAAGCAGAGATGATGGAGAAGCTCACGTATCCCTGAAGAGAACATATGTGATTTCCAAGATACCAACAGGATGTTTGTCTATAAACCTGCAACGGTGTCACCACAAGACCCACAAAGAAGTCAGACACAGCCAGAGAGAGGAGCAGCAGGTTGGTGGGTGTGTGGAGCTGCCTGCAGGGACACAAAAGCACGTAATGTAATATCATTCATGCAGATGATACGACCTTCAACTGGCTGTAATGTTCAAAAGCTGTGTCAGCAAAGCAGAAGATGCAGCTGGTGTCAAGATGTGACACTATTCAGTAAAGTAAAACTTCTGCCTATTGTGGTCACACTAATAAAACCATGAGCTGCTGTAAAGTGTGCTGAGAAGTTGATCTCTGCCTGAAGTGGGAGACTGAGATGATGACCAGCAGGTTGAGAACCACAGTGAGCGCAGAGATGAAGAACAGCAGATAGAGCAGCACAGCGTCAGACTGATGGCGCTTTGGCTTCCAGCAGGAGGCGTTGAGGAGCTGTGGAAAGCAGAGCTCTGCTCCGTCCTGGGCCTCCATCCTCAGAGAGAGGAGGAGGAGAAGCTGCAGCTGTGGCAGCGTCTGACTACAGCTCTGTCACACCACTCATATATCACACTGTGTCCTAACCTTCATCCCTCCCCTCTCTCTCTCTGTTCTGGGTGATGATGGTTTTGTGTTTCCTGTTGCATCCTTCTCTCCTGCCTCTTAGGGGCGTTGCTGGCATTTATGGGCCCTATAAAACATCTCTCTCTGATGTTCTGTTTCTGATTACATCACACCCATCCTCCTCCTATTTTTTCTTATGAGATGTTCACGGTAAGCACGTTTAAGTATTTAATTTGAGACATCACGTAGGCCGCGTCTGGTA
Source organism: Betta splendens (assembly GCF_900634795.4). Taxonomy (NCBI): domain Eukaryota; kingdom Metazoa; phylum Chordata; class Actinopteri; order Anabantiformes; family Osphronemidae; genus Betta; species Betta splendens. The sequence goes on along the minus strand of NC_040899.1, from coordinate 916,482 downwards.
GTGACATTAAAGTTTTTTTATTTAGCGCCAAATCACAAGGTTATCTTAAGGCACTTTACATAGTAAGGTTTAAGACCTTGCATAAATAAATCCAACAAATCCAACAGAGCCTTTAAATGCACAACCCAATACAGAAATAGAGTTTAACCCAAATGATTTATAAAACACCAACATAAATGCATTGCGGAGCAGGATTAAGTTCAAACACACAAAAGGCAAAAACTAAAAATCACTGCGATGCAGGTAAACGCTACTGAACAATCTCAAACACTCCATAACACTATGGGCAAAAAATCCTAAACACAGAAATATGAACAAAAGACACTCACAAATCTTAAGACGACTGAACAACAACGAACACCAAAAAACTCCTTTCCATCAACATGAGCTCCTCTCTTTAACTGGTAACCTGGTGTAGCATCCAGCTACGACCAAGTACACACCAGCAATGGGTGACATGAACAGCACAACTTAAATAACACCAGGTGGGTCAACTAATTACATAGACAGGAAATTAAACTCAGGTGATGACACACTCCACAGACACAGGACCGCCCCTAGCGTCGCAGCGGCTTAATGTCACAGGCAGGCACTCCAGGCAACCCCCCCCCTACCACCACGTCAGACACGACATGGCACCTGAGTTCCACGCATCCCTACCTGGAAGTGCAATCAATCAGAGTGTACTTCTAGTTATGATCATATTTAAGTGCTTGCCTGGGGCCAAAACAGACGACATTGAGTCTTATCTTAAGCTCCTGTCTAAGGATAAACGTAAGTACGCTAAGATCGCAATACACGCAGGAGCTAATGACGCCCAGTTACGCTAATCGGAAGTCAGTAAAAGTAACATTAAGTCAGTGTGTTCCTTTGCAAAAACAATGTACGCCCCAATGTGACCAGCGATGACATGTATAGCCGGCTGTCATCGCTCCACCGCTGGTTGTCTAGGTGGTGTCCTGCAAACGGTGTGGGCTTTGTGGCTAATTGGAGCACTTTTTGGGGAAAACCTGGGCTGATTAGAAGAGACGGCGTCCGTCCCACGTTGAACGGAGCCTCATTGCTCTCTAGGAACATGGCCATGATGCTTAGTCTCCCCACTCCGTGACAACTCAGAGTGGAGCCCAGGACGCAGAGTCGCAGTCTTACACGCCTCTCTGCACGTTCTCTACAGCCGCCACTGTGGTGGAAATTTTCCATAAAGAAGTAGATGAGAGAGAGTTGTCCTTTTGTGCGATTTATTGAAATAATAAAGAAAATAAAAATAATGGGGAAAGCAAATAAAAAGCATGGATGTTGATCGTGCACATCAACAAACCAAAAACCAGCTGGGGAGATCAGTGCACACACCACGAAGGTGTGATGCAAAGATGCCGAATCCTGAAGTTGCTTCTGCCTTTTAGCTTCTCTGTCCGACTAGGGTGGAATGTCTTTCTAACCCAATCAAATTACATGCACCATCTCCTCCCTGTCGCAGTGTGTGTGGAGATGTTTACATTCTCACACCTGCATCGCTGACGTCCAACTATCTGTGAGAAAGGAGCACCAAGTCTCAACAGACAGAGACACAACTCCCTGACCTTGGGTTTGGGAGCTAGAGTTAAGAGTCTATCAGGCAGAGACAACCATTGAACAATCTAGGTGAAATGTCAAATGCATACAGTAAGACAAAACACAAGATGTTAATTGCAGAACATAAGTCATAACTCGTATAATAACTGCATAGAAGTAAGGAAGACACATAGAAATAAGGAAGAGCCAGCCACCCACTCTTAGTCTTAGTTATCGCATAGAGACTGTGTCTGCCTCTCGACCACCTAAACTATACAGGTCACACACATCAAAGAGGAGCGACTTACCAGAATTTAATAAACATCAAAACAGTTCCTCTCACAGAACAAAGTAACAGTAAGTTAATAAAAGTGTGGTTTATTATCTATCAGATCTCTCTTGTCAGGTTTCAGTGAAGCATAGGGCGGCATATCTGTTAAAGTCCTTGTTTTTTTCATTAAAGGGATAATTCACCACTGAAAAGCTAGTGGATATTTTATTAGCTCAAATGTGCAACAACGTTTAACAATGATGGTCGATGTCCAGAGAAAAAAGGGAAAACAGCAGTATTATGTGTTGTGGCTGAAAATGGTCAAATCCTACAACACACACAATGCATTGCGCTCAGACGAACTTCCGGAACTGGAGTGCTTGGATCTACCTGATCCTGCGAGGCGTGTTACTCCTCCAGTTTACAGACAAAAGCTCAGATGTTGCTTTACATTTTTAACAAAAGGTTATAATAATAATAACAATCATAATCATAATAATACTAATAATAATCATCAGAATATTATAACATTATTGATCCCAGATTGGGGAAATAATCTCTGCATTTTAACCCATCCCCTGAGGGGAGAAGTGGACAGTAGTGATATGTAATTCGTGAACGATTCATTCAATATGAACAAATCTTTTATATAACTCAGCAGGAACGAGTCCTCTCAGTGAACGATTTGTAAATTTTCATGTAGTACCTTCTCTTGCCATATGGCAGCAGCTGCTTAAGCTCAGTCAGCAGGACAGGAAACAGAAATTATTCTTTCACTACTCACGCAACTGCACAGCCGTCCTCAGAGGTTTGTTCTTTTGTCACATGACAGCCAGGCCGCCCAGGCTCTGTAGTGAGCAGCAAGTGTAACCCTAGGGTCCCCTAAATATTAGAGGGCGCATTAGTTTACGTTGGACAAGTGTCTAGATTTGTAAGAATGGGCTGACAACAGTGACAGGCACAATAAGTAGCTGGAGCCACAAGGTGAGTTCAGTGAATGTATATAATGAAAATGAACAATATAATTATAAAATAATAGAAAAAGCACACTTAATAAGAATAACAGCAATTCTACATACAACTGAACTCGGTTCTGTGTCCAACTCCAAGACTCAGTTCAAAAACTTCTCAAGGATGCGATCGGTGAATGTCAGTCATCAGGTGTAAAAAAGGTGTTAAAAGTCAAGTCGAGGTGGGTTTTTAAGTCCTACCACAGTTGTATACAGTTACAATGGTAGTGATGAGATGAGGCTTCCTCCTCAGTCGCAGTGTATGCAGGTTCTCCAGTGGCTCGCCATCTCCTTCGTCAAGGAGAAAATCAACTTTCAAGGTATCTCAAAAACCAGCCTGTACAACAACAAAATTCTTATTTTTTACAGTTACAATATTCTTATCTAATTATGGCAATATGATGTTTCATCCAACTCTCTATTAATAGTAAGAAATGTATTCAAGAAATACATACAGCTATACATTTTTATCATGAATCAACATGTTTGTACAACATGTACATGTTAGAGCATTATAAAACATACATTTTAGATACATTTGTTGCTTAACAGCTTAACAGTAACAGTGTGTAATTATCATTTGGATCTCCTACCTTCCTCCTCACTTGCAGCATCCATCCATCTTCTTTTCCACTTAAACCCGTACGTGGGTTCACGGGGGTGCTGGAGCCTAACCCAGCTGTCTGTGGGCGAGAGGCAGGGTACACCCTGGACAGGTCGCCAGTCCATCACAAGGCAACACAGAGACAGACAACCATTCACACACACACTCACACCTACGGGATATGTAGAGTGACCAATCAACCTAATGCACGTCTGTGGACTGTGGGAGGAAGCCGGAGAACCCGTAGAGAACCCACGCGAACGCGGGGAGAACATGCATCACTTGCAGCATGCGACACTCGATATGAAAAGCAAGCTCTTCAAGCTCTGCTTGCTAGCCAACTGAGCTAGAGCCCCATCACCATTGACATGTGCTTCTGCTTCACTCCATTAGCCTCTGTCCCGCTATACTCACTACCTGCTGAACAGCTACGCGCGGCTCTCATAATCCTATTAACAGGAAGTGTTTCAAAATAAAATACAGTGGCCAACCATAAACGATCTTACTCTGCTTATATAAATCATGACAAATGAACAAAAAGTTTTGAAAAATAATAAACAAAACAATATTATCCTACGTTATAAACTGTGGTTTTTACCAGGTTACACAAGCACCCCAGGTCATTCTTAATTCCTTCATACGGATCCTTACAGTTCGTTCATTCATTTGTCATATGGCAGTATTTGAGTTTGTAAATAAATACTTTCAAAAATAATAATAATGTGACCCAAAATAGCGGTGAAGGAGGGTAGTGTAGGAGGTATTTATGTTTTCTTTATTTAGTGTTGTATATCAATACATCAATATATAATAGTTTGATACTGCTGATTTTGTTTACTTGATAACTTGTTTTCCACTCATTGTTTTTAGTTATTGCTCAGGCACCGCGTGGGCTCCTCACCGGCTATATAGTGGGACGTTAAGGAGCAGGTGGCATTCTAGCGTCTCCCTTATGAGTTTGTAAGTGTGACGTTAGTGCGGGGTCACACTAAGTGTATCCTGTTCAGAAATCACAATTGGCACTGCCACAACAACAACAACAACAACAACAACAACAACAACAACAACAACAACAACAACAACAACAATAATAATAATAATAATAATAATAATAATAATAATAATAATAATAATAATAATAATAATAATATATAAAATGTCTTTCTTTATTAACTTTAATGTCTAAAGTTTTGTTCATCATTCACAGCTCAGCAGCAAGAACTCCAGTTTTTATATGGATACTTACGGATCATTTGTTCATTCTGTCATATGACCGCTACCAAGTGACTATTGTGCTGTTAAACAACAATGGCAGGGAAGATGCAGAACATAAGTCACTTTATTGTGGTGTGTATTTGCCTTGCTAGGTTTTGATTTGCTTGTGGTATTTTGATTTGTATTTATTATAATATGTCCACTGAAGCAAACCATGTTGTCTTCAGTGTACTGTGTTTGAGAACCATGTCCAAATTAACATCGCAAGAGGGCTACAGCACCATCTGCTGTAAAATGAATGAAATGAATGAATGACTCGTTCATATGCATATGTTCTTGCTAATTATTAAAAACAGATGTCTGCCTCTGTGTTTTGGTGCGCTCTGCTTTCTCCAGAGATGAGCTCATGAACATCAGAGCTACAACCCCCGTGGACTTATTCCGAACATTTTTTTGCTTCTACCGTGGATTTACTGGCTATTTTGACCCAGCAGGGTGTAAGAAGGTGCAGCGCCGCAGGAGAGGCGCTCGCTCAGGTGTGCTAGTGCGTCTCCGCCGGCGCCGATTACGCACTGCACTGCCTGGAATATTCCTCTCCAACGTGTGCTCACTCACAACATAACCAACAAAGTGACCATGCTGCTCAAACAAAAACTGAGACTTTTGCAACATCCTTTGTTTTGTGTTTCATGGAGACATGGCTGTGTGACCTCATACCGGACGCTATGCTACAGCTGCGAGGAGCAGACAAACGCGCAGAGCTCTCTGGCAAAACGAAAGGAGGTGGAATATGTTTCTACATCAATAGCGGCTGGTGCAGCGATGTTTCAGAAGTCTCTCAACTATGTTCCCCGAACATCGAGACCTTCACCATCAACTGCAGACCTTTTACTCCCCTCATGAGTTCTCCTCCTTCTTTCTCGTCGGTGAGCTTCAACAACAACAAACCCAGAGTATGTGTGTAGGTTTGAGTATAGCACTACACGGGGCGAGCATGAGCATACTTGAGCGAGAGAATGGGTAAGTGTGACAGAGGGGTGAGGATGGTTCTAGCTGCACTGCGTGTGGTGCCTGGGCAGTAGTTCTGCGGTCCCCGTGTTTCGTCTATTTCTCCCTGGGGGGGTTGTGGGGGGCGGTGGGATGGGTAGCAGAGCTAGTCTGGAACCTAGCTCTGCGGACCCTGGCGTCTTGCTTCCCAACTACATTTCTCCACATTCATCCACTTAGATCTGCGAGGGTCATCCTGCTGATGGAGTAATCGGGGCTACCGGAAAGTGGGGTGGGTGGGGGCCAGTGGGGGACCAGTTGTTAGAGCCTTCACTTTGATGGTCTGCTAGACCCCTCCAGGAACTGGCAATCTCCCAGTGTTCCTCATACCTAAGGACACCTACCCTCCCCATGAATGAGATTAACCAAATGGTGTGGGTGTGAGAATATATCTGAGAATGCATCGGTTCACGTGTGATTGAGTAGGTCTGAGAGAGTTTGTGGTAGTGTGTGTTGATGTATGTGTGGATGTGCGTCTGTGTATGTGTGAGTACGTATGCGTGTGGTGCGGTTTGGTTGTTGGGTGTCCCGTTTTCCGCCCGGGGTACATGGACCCGCTGCCTGGGTGGTCTCTTTTCTTTTCAGCCCCCACCAATTGCCAGCCTTGTGCTGCGGGCCCGATGTGGTGCCAGGGAATATGGTCGGGCCGATGGGGTAGGCCCCGCTCCGCTCGTGTGGGTTCCCTGGCTGCTAGGGTTCTTCCCTCTGCTCGTCGACTGGGTGTAGTGGCCAGTGTAGCTCCTCCAATCACTCTGGCTTTCACAAGTTGCATTGTTCATGCACCAACGTCTGCCTCAACCTTTGGGTGAACAATGTTAAGCTACAGCTTTACTAACCTTGTAATGCGACACTCAACACCTGAGCTGATAAACAGGCTTTCTAAACCTAACTGTAAGTATTACGGACACTTATCACTACCAAGATCAATAATGTGTAAATATGAAAATTGTGATGATGTATGTCATAGCTATAGGTTATGTATAACAATGTATATGTGTATATATATGATATATGTATATATTTTTGTATGTGCACCTGGACCTTAACACTAATATTGGTATTAGTATTAATCTCAAAGGTAAACCACAGTACCGTTGTTTAGTTATGAATGTGTCAGCCTAAGCTACATCCCTACCAATTGTTTGCTTAACTGATTTGCTTGGTTTCAGCAGCTGGTTGCCCATGGCAGCCCATGGTGAGAGAATGGAACAGCACTTCTCAGCCAACGACTCTGCCTCTGTATGGTAAGGACTCAAGACCTAGAGCTAAACTACAAACCCAGAGCCCCCACTGTCTGCATCCTGCGTCTAGCCAACGACCACAATACATTCTATTGCCATTTTGAAACACAATGGGACAGGCCTAACACGCCCCAGCCTCTATCCAGCAACAACCCTCCCCCCATGGCACAACTTGACCCACCCACACAGCTTCACACCTCAGCGTCCCCCACCCCCATCACACCTCTCCCCATCAAAGAGGGAGATGTGACTAAACTATTTAAATGGCTGAACCCCCGCAAGACTGCAGGCCCAAACTCTGTCTCCCACCTCCTACCTCAAAGATCAGATCTGTAGACGATGCCCTCAACTTCATCCTAGAGCATCTGGACTCTCCAGGATCCTGCGCCAGGTTCCTGTTGGTAGACTTCAGCTCTGCCTTCAACACAATAGTTCCATCTCTTCTCCATGACAAATTCTCCCAGCTGAATGTGCCTGACTCCACCTGCAGGTGGATCACAGACTTCCTCACTCACAGATAGCAGTATGTGAGGCTGGGGAAGCTTGTCTCTGATTCCCGGACGATCAGCACTGGATCCCCCCCAGAGCTGTGTCTTTTCCCCCCTGTTATTCTCCCTGTACACAAACAGCTGCACATCTGGACACCAGTCTGTCAAACTCCTGAAGTTTGCTGACGACACCACCCTCATCGGCCTTATCTCTGACGGAGATGAGTTGGTCTACAGAAGTGAGATCAGTCTGGTGTCATGGTGCAACGCTAACAACCTGGAGCTCAATGCTCTGAAGACAGTGGAGATAACATTGTACTTCAGGAAGGACCCAGCCCCCCTCCCCCTGTCATCCTCCTTGAAAACCTGGTGACCTCTGTGGAGTTCTTCCGCTTCCTGGGAGCCATCATCAGCCAGGACCTCAACGGGAGCAAAATATCAGCTCCATCACTAAGAAGGCTCAGCAGAGGATGTACAAAGTCACAGTCTGGTTCGCTGCGGCCACGGCCAGAGACAAGGCCAAGCTGCAGCATGTCATCCACTCTGTGGAGAAGGTGATCGGCTGCCACCTCCCGTCTGTCCAGGAGCTGCACATCTCCAGGACCCAGAGACGGGCAGTCAGGATTGTACACGACCCCTCTCACTCAGGACATGAACACTTTCAACCCCTCCCCTCTGGCAAGAGGCTCTGGTCCATCAAGACTAGGACCTCACGCCACAAAAACAGCTTCTTCCCCTCTGCAGTCAGTCTATTGAACTGTGCCCCAACTACAAGTCTGTATATATCTATATTTTTACTGTAATCTATCTATCTTGTGCACAATGTTATGTTTGTTATGTCATGTTTGTATGTATGTTGTGATACACCACCTGCCAATACGAAGACAAATTCCTAGCTCTGTAAAGTGCAATAAAGGCAATAAAGCTTTTCTCATTCTGAAATCATTTGTTCGCCTTACTGTTCGAGAGTTAAAGACCTGACCCAGTTAAAAGAATCAAACATCTCATCCCCAATGGGCAGCCACAGTGCGGCGCCCAGGGAACTAGCCACCATTTTTTAACAGTGTTTGAATGAAGACATCAAGTCATCTAGCAGTCTTTTATTTTGAACCAAAGCAGACAATGGTTAGAAAGACTTAGATCACGTGTGTGGAGTAAGTAAGCACAACTGCTGCATGTAAGGCAAGATTTATATTTGGGTTTGTCTTTTGTCTTGTATTCTTTAATATCGTGTCACTTAACAGAGTGCTTCTTGGTCATAGATATCTCTGTCATTCTTGAAACACCATCGTTATACGACACGAGACATATCTATTGGGGAACTGGTGAGTGTCCATTCTGTTTGTAAAGTAGCAGGTTAAGCTAGGGCTAACATGCTGCCACCATGCTTTGGTTGTATTGCTTACATTGTTCATTAGGATGTGTTAGCTCGGCACGGGTGCTAGCTTCACTTCCGCTCATTCAACTTTATTATAATTTAATTTATGATAATATAATGTATAATAATGACGGTATATTGCAGTGTGGGATATATTCAAGTTTTTTTTTCTGAATGTTGTATGAAGATATTTAATACTCTGAATGCTAATTAATAGAGCTCTGGTTGAATAATTGTACAGTTATGTCATTACAGTTATTAACTTAATTATGCACATATAGAAATGAATTAATGATGACAAGGCCAGGCTAAATAATAATATTAATATTAATATTTGGCCCTGCTTTGTGCAGGCGAGGTCCCTTGTCCGTTTAGGTTCTTTTGTCGGGATCCAGGTTCCTCGCTCATGAGGGCTACCTTGCCCTCATCAAGGATGGAATATGTGGACTCAGTGAGTCCACAGTGTCTGTTTACAGCATGTTGGTCTCACAGGAGCCAGACTGTAGAATCTGGAGAGAGAAAATGAGCCTCAGAGCCTTTCTGAACCAGGGATAGAACAAGGCGTAGATCACAGGGTTCAGAAAGGGGCTCAGACACAACAGAAACACACCGGAGACTGCAGGTAAATAATGAGGTACTAAAGTGAAACAGTAATATGGACAGAAACATATTAGGAACCAAGCGACAACAACACCAAGCGTCCTGGCTGCCTTTAACTCAGACCTTTTAGTGCCTGAATGATGGAGGGTGACGGCTGCAACGTGAGAGCGCATGGCACGAGCCTGAGACACTGCTGTCAGAAACACTCTCATATACAGAAATATAATAGAGGAAAATGGAACAACAAAGGTCAGAACAACATCAACAACTGTCATAACATCGTCAATGTAAACCACACACATTCCACTGCAGAAATTGAACTGTCCTGGATTAGTGAATTCAAACCAAAAAAGGATCATGTTATAGATAAAAGCACAGAACCAACACAAACAAACACACTTTTTAACTCTGCTCACAGTGACTCTGGTGGAATAATGCAGAGGGTCACAAATAGCTGCATAGCGATCAGCTGATATCAGAACCATGCCCCCTATTGAGGCAGAGATGATGGAGAAGCTCACGTATCCCTGAAGAGAACATATGTGATTTCCAAGATACCAACAGGTTGTTTGTCTATAAACCTGCAACGGTGTCACCACAAGACCCACAAAGAAGTCAGACACAGCCAGAGAGAGGAGCAGCAGGTTGGTGGGTGTGTGGAGCTGCCTGCAGGGACACAAAAGCATGTAATGTAATATCATTCATGCAGAGTGATACGACCTTCAACTGGCTGTAATGTTCAAAAGCTGTGTCAGCAAAGCAGAAGATGCAGCTGGTGTCAAGATGTGACACTATTCAGTAAAGTAAAACTTCTGCCTATTGTGGTCACACTAATAAAACCATGAGCTGCTGTAAAGTGTGCTGAGAAGTTGATCTCTGCCTGAAGTGGGAGACTGAGATGATGACCAGCAGGTTGAGAACCACAGTGAGTGCAGAGATGAAGAACAGCAGATAGAGCAGCACAGCGTCAGACTGATGGCGCTTTGGCTTCCAGCAGGAGGCGTTGAGGAGCTGTGGAAAGCAGAGCTCTGCTCCGTCCTGGGCCTCCATCCTCAGAGAGAGGAGGAGGAGAAGCTGCAGCTGTGGCAGCGTCTGACTACAGCTCTGTCACACCACTCCTATATCACACTGTGTCCTAACCTTCATCCCTCCCCTGTTCGCTCTCTGTTTCTCTCCAATTTCTCACTTCTAGTTTTCTATTTCCACTTGGAATAACTCTTTACATGTACTCGACATGTTTTTTATCAACCCCGTTTAAAAATTGATGAAGTATTCCTTTACGCCCATATGTCTCACACAAATAAAAAAAATCCCTTATCAGAAATAAATTGTCTCTAGTAGTCTGATCCAGAGTACAGTGACATTGATCTTTATTCACAATGATGTTCAAGTATGTCTTTAGCCTATTAGTCTAAAAGTGCATAAAAGTGCAACAGTTCTTCAGCAACGGCCAATCCCTTTCTTAGCCTAAATGTTTACTTCTCATCCAACAAATTAATACCTACCAGGTTTGCAATATCTTAATTGACTATTTACATGTTTCAGTTTCAGGGAGCAACAGATTCACCAAAGGTTTTGTCTAAAAAAAAAATAAAAAATAAAAAATTATTTGTCTCCTCCTCCTCCTTGAACTGGCGCCTTATCATGGTGGAGTTGTTTGTGTGTCCGAATGACCCTGGGAGCCATGTTTTCGGGGGTAAATGCCCCTTGTAGGGTGTCCCAAGGCAAACAGGGCCAGACTAAGAGCGGTTCACAAACCCCCCTATGAAAGGAAGACCAGCAAGGATCGAGACGTCGCCCAGTATGGCACATACCGGCCCACCCTGGAGCCAGGGCTCGCATGCGAAGCCCCAACCCCATGCAAAATAAAAGGCCCCGTGAGAATAGGCGCGGCCGGGCACCGCCCGAAGGAGCGATGTGCGACCGTCCTCAGGTAGACCCACCATCCGCAGAAGCAGCCGTAGGGGGCTGGTGCATAGTGGATTGGGTAGCAGTTGAAGGCGAAAGTCTAGGCGACCCAATCCCTGGATAACCAATTTGTTTCCTATATTGGCTGATCAGTGTCAGGACTCGGGCAGGCGGCGGACCCACATGCACAGCACGAAGGCACGATTATGATAAAGCACAGGTTTATTAGATACGGCAGGGTCAGGCAGTCCAGGTCATACACGGAAGTGTTCAGTGAGCGGTAAACAAGGGAACAGGCAGTCTCTGATTAAATGTCCAGGCAGGGTTCGGTACACAAACAGGCTCGGTAAAGGTACAAACGGGGATAAGGCAAACTCACGGTCAGGTAGTTAGTCCAGGTTCTTTTACAGGCAGGATACACGGAGCAAGGCAAAACAGGAACAGGCACGAGGAGCACGGACACGGAACACGAAAACACGGGAAACACGGAACGCTCAGGAAACACGGAACACTAAGGAAACTCGGACTCTCAAGAAACACGCGACACTGATGAAACACGAACGAAACTCAGAACTCTCAGGAAACACGACAATCTGGCAAGTGACTACGGGACACGGAGGTGACTAAATACACAGGTGAGTGATTAACTGATTACAGACAGGTGTGGGTGAATGAACTAGGGAGTGAGCACTGAACTGGCAACGGGAAGTCTACAAAATAAAACAGGAAGTAGTGTGACAACAGGACATGGCGTGAAACATGACAAACAGGACATGGCGTGAAACATGACAGTACCCCCCCCCCTATGGCGCCTTCCACGGCGCCCACGGAAGCCCCCCCCCCAAACCAGGGCGGGCGGAGGGTGGCCCCAGGAGGAGGGACCGAACCCCCACCCCACAAGGCACACGAGCAGGGTGGGTGGAGGGAGGACCGGAGGAGGGTCAAGGCAAGAGTCCATATAACAAAGTCCACGAACGGGGAAGAACACGAAGTCCAGGGATTCCGTCACGGAGGGTGACGGCGTGGCGAGATCCTGCTCAGCAGCCGCTGAGCCAGGGTGGCACTCTTAGTGCCCTTGAACTGGGCCGATGTCCCCGGGGGCCACCCCGAATGGCAACGTCCTCCAGGCGGACGCTGATCCGATGGGCTGAGGAGTCGAGGCGGGCGTCGCCGCAGGAGGCAGCGCCATCCAGGCAGCAGGAGGCGCCGAGGGCGAGGCCACCAGTCCGGCAGCCGAGCCAAGGACGAGGCAGGAACCAGCGGCGTCCTCTTTGGACCACCGCGACGAGAGACAGGAACCAGCGGCGTCCTCCTTGGACCACCGCGACGAGAGGCAGGAACCAGCGGCGTCCTCCTTGGACCACCGCGACGAGAGACAGGAACCAGCGGCGTCCTCCTTGGACCACCGCGACGAGAGACAGGAACCAGCGGCGTCCTCCTTGGACCACCGCGACGAGAGGCAGGAACCAGCGGCGTCCTCCTTGGACCACCGCGACGAGAGGCAGGAACCAGCGGCGTCCTCCTTGGACCACCGCGACGAGAGGCAGGAACCAGCGGCGTCCTCCTTGGACCACCGCGACGAGAGGCAGGAACCAGCGGCGTCCTCCTTGGACCACCGCGACGAGAGGCAGGAACCAGCGGCGTCCTCCTTGGACCACCGCGACGAGACACAGGCGCAGATGCGGCCGGAGCCGAGCCGCCAGGATCGGATGCAGGAGCGGCCGGAGCCGAGCCGCCAGGAACCGATGCAGGAGCGGCCGGAGCCGGGCCGCCAGGAACCGATGCAGGAGCGGCCGGAGCCGGGCCGCCAGGAACTGATGCAGGAGCGGCCGGGGCCGGGCCGCCAGGAACCGATGCAGGAGCGGCCGGAGCCGGGCCGCCAGGAACCGATGCAGGAGCGGCCGGAGCCGGGTCGGCAGGAACTATGACGGGCGCGACCCCCTCCTGGAGGTCCGCCGGGACTGCGACGGGCGCGACCCCCTCCTGGAGGTCCGCCGGGACTGCGACGGGCGCGACCCCCTCCTGGAGGTCCGCCGGGACTGCGACGGGCGCGACCCCCTCCTGGAGGTCCGCCGGGACTGCGACGGGCGCGACCCCCTCCTGGAGGTCCGCCGGGACTGCGACGGGCGCGACCCCCTCCTGGAGGAGCGCAGGAACTGCGGCCGGCCCGACCTCCTCCTGGAGGTGCGCAGGCACTGCAGCTGGCGCGACCTCCTCCTGGAGGTGCGCAGGAACTGCAGCAGGCGCCGCCTCCTCCTGGAGGTCCGCAGGAGCTGCAGCAGGCGCCGCCTCCTCCTGGAGGCCAGCGGGCGCTGCGGCTCCGAGGGTGACAGGGACTGGAACGACCTCTCTCGGGCCGACAGGAACGAAGACTGGAACGACCGCCACAGGGCCGACAGGAACGGGAGCGGCCTCAACATGGCCGACGGGAACGGGAACGGGAGCGGCCTCAACATGGCCGACGGGAGCGGCCTCAACATGGCCGACGGGAACGCCCTCAACTTGGCCGACGGGAACGCCCTCAACTTGGCCGACGGGAACGCCCTCAACTTGGCCGACGGGAACGCCCTCAACTTGGCCGACGGGAACGCCCTCAACTTGGCCGACGGGAACGCCCTCAACTTGGCCGACAGGGACAGGAACTGGAACGACCTCAACTTGGCCGACAGGGACAGGAACTGGAACGACCTCAACTTGGCCGACAGGGACAGGGACAGGAACTGGAACGACCTCAACTTGGCCGACAGGGACAGGGACAGGAACTACTTGGCCGACAGGGACAGGAACTACTTGGCCGACAGGAACAAGAACGGCATCTACTTGGCCGACAGGAACAAGAACGGCATCTACTTGGCCGACAGGAACAAGAACGACCCCTAACGGATCGACAGCGACAGGAACGGCCGCAACATGGCCGACAGGGACTGGAACGGCCGCAACATGGCCGACAGGGACTGGAACGGCCGCAACATGGCCGACAGGGACTGGAACGGCCGCAACATGGCCGACAGGAACAAGAACGACCCCTAACGGATCGACAGGAACTGGAACGGCGTCCCCTCCGGAGCTGGCATGACAGCTTACAGCTGCCGAGCTCGACGGGGGAGACGTCGGGCCTGATTGGGTGGAACTAACAGTTGTCAGACGGACGGTGCCCTCTGACTGGGACAAGGACTGAGCGTGACTGGACCGGACTGGGGCGTGACTCGACTGGACTGGAACATGGGCTAGACTCGGCTGGACCAGAGCGTGACTCAACTGAACGGGAACCTGGACTGGGCTCGACTGGACTGGGCTCGACTGGACTGGGCTCGACTGGACTGGGCTCGACTGGACTGGGCTCGACTGGACTGGGCTCGACTGGACTGAAACCTGGACGGGGCTCGACTGGGCTGGGCTCGACCGAACTGGAGACTGGGCTGGGCTCGACCGAACTGGAGACTGGGCTGGGCTCGACCGAACTGGAGACTGGGCTGGGCTCGACCGGACTGGAGACTGAACAGGGCTCGACCGGACTGGAGACTGAACAGGGCTCGACCGGACTGGAGACTGAACAGGGCTCGACCGGACTGGAGACTGAACAGGGCTCGACCGGACTGGAGACTGAACAGGGCTCGGCTGGACTGGGGACTGGGCAACACACGGCTGAACTGGGGACTGGGCAACACACGGCTGAACTGGGGACTGGGCAACACACGGCTGAACTGGGGACTGGGCAACACACGGCTGAACTGGGGACTGGGCAACACACGGCTGAACTGGGGACTGGGCAACACACGACTGAGCTGGAGACTGGGCAACACACGACTGAGCTGGAGACTGGGCGGAGCACGGCTGAACTGGGGACTGGGCAACACACGGCTGAACTGGAGACTGGGCAAAACACGACTGAGCTGGAGACTGGGCAAAACACGACTGAGCTGGAGACTGGGCAAAACACGACTGAGCTGGAGACTGGGCAAAACACGACTGAGCTGGAGACTGGGCAAAACACGACTGAACTGGAGACTGAACAGCGCGCGGCTGAACTGGAGACTGAACAGCGCGCGGCTGAACTGGAGACTGAACAGCGCGCGGCTGAACTGGAGACTGAACAGCGCGCGGCTGAACTGGAGACTGAACAGCGCGCGGCTGAACTGAAGACGGGGGACCGCGTGAGTGCAGGAAATCCTCCCAGCGGAACAACCATGGAGCTGGGCAGGTTGGTGCTGACACGACGGTCCGACGGGGCGGGGAGGAGGAAACCGAAACCATCGGCGGTGCGACTGGCGCTGGCGTGGTGCAGAGCGCGTCGCTTAACTCCTCGTACCTCGCGCTCAGCCGCTCATAGAGGCGACGAACGCTGGGGCGCTCTAACGCGCTGTCATCGTCCTCCAGCGTCAATATCGCCACCTCAACGGCGCTACGCTGGTTCTCCGGGTTAATCGCCCGTCGGTAATCCTCTGCGAGGATCTTGAAATAATCACGTAGGTCGCTGGGTAGCTCGGCGCAGGTGAATTCCATGCTCCCTCGGGAGAAGAATATTCGCCGTACGAACACAAGGGAAAAAAAAAACAGTCACTGACCTGACCGGAGGCTAAGTGCTGGCTGGGTCCAAGTGTGGCCAGATTGTTCTGTCAGGACTCGGGCAGGCGGCGGACCCACATGCACAGCACGAAGGCACGATTATGATAAAGCACAGGTTTATTAGATACGGCAGGGTCAGGCAGTCCAGGTCATACACGGAAGTGTTCAGTGAGCGGTAAACAAGGGAACAGGCAGTCTCTGATTAAATGTCCAGGCAGGGTTCGGTACACAAACAGGCTCGGTAAAGGTACAAACGGGGATAAGGCAAACTCACGGTCAGGTAGTTAGTCCAGGTTCTTTTACAGGCAGGATACACGGAGCAAGGCAAAACAGGAACAGGCACGAGGAGCACGGACACGGAACACGAAAACACGGGAAACACGGAACGCTCAGGAAACACGGAACACTAAGGAAACTCGGACTCTCAAGAAACACGCGACACTGATGAAACACGAACGAAACTCAGAACTCTCAGGAAACACGACAATCTGGCAAGTGACTACGGGACACGGAGGTGACTAAATACACAGGTGAGTGATTAACTGATTACAGACAGGTGTGGGTGAATGAACTAGGGAGTGAGCACTGAACTGGCAACGGGAAGTCTACAAAATAAAACAGGAAGTAGTGTGACAACAGGACATGGCGTGAAACATGACAAACAGGACATGGCGTGAAACATGACAATCAGCTTTAAATAAAGTGAACCACATCTTCATCAGGACGACCGCATTGTTTATTCTATTTTAGTATTCTAGAGGCATACAATAACTTATTGTGCCCTACTTGCTCTCCTACCACCAGCAGCACCTCCTCCCCTGCAAATAGCAATGCAAAACCACCAGTGTCACCACGAGAAGTTGACACAACCTAATGTATGTGCCTCCCTGTTAACTGATGACAACAACGGACTATCGGCCCAGAAGGGTAACAAATTCAGGGGCTCGTCCGAGATTATTCTCCATTCCCTATAGGAGTTCATAACTTCACACTATGCTGGACTTCAAGTAACTGGGCCCACGTACAGCATCATGAACCATGGAAATAAGATGATGACTGTGTTACGCGGATTACAACGGGAAATTCAGAAATCGCCAGCTTGATGATTATCTGCACAGTGTCTGTATTGGTTTGAGTGGAAGACCACACGGAGGGATAATGAGCATGCTTGAGTGAGTAAGTGTGATAGAGAAGGGAGGGTGGTCCTGACTGCGCTGCTTGTGATGCCCTGGGTAGTAGTACCGTGGCCCCTGGGTCTGGCTCGCCTGTTTCTTGCTGGGGGATGGTGGGGGATAGTTGAATGGGTAGCAGGTCCCCTTGTGGGCTCCCTACGGACTGTGGGTCCTTTGGCTCCATTCTCTCAGGCTGCTGTGGCTCTGCCTGTGGGGTTCTGTGTGGGGGCGGCTCAGGTCGCAACGCCTGCCCTCCTGGAACTAAAGGTGTTCCAGTCTCTGATTGTTGACTGGGTGTTTGACTTGACCGGGCTCCTCCCATCACCCTGGCTTTCACAAGTGGTATTGTTCAACAACAACATCTTCTTCACCCTTTTTAATGAACTATGATATGTTACACTTTTACTAACCTCGTAGTGGGACACACAACACCAGATACACAGGCTTCCTAATCTTAGCTCTAATTACTGCTGTCATTTACTGTTATCACTATTAATAATGTTTGATTATAATAGTTGTAATATTGTATGTCACAGCTATTAACTATTAAATGATCATGTCTAATAATATATATGCATAGGTGTAGGTATATGAGTGTGTCTATGTATGATTGTATGCACACACCTTAACATTATTATAGAAATTAATATGTAACAGTTAACAACAGTACAGCAGTTATTCAGATATGAATGTGTTCGCTAAGGTGTATCTTTATTTATTTATTTTGTTTCCATTCATATCATGTTGTTTTGTCTCATTGATTTGTTTATTTTCAGCAGCTGGTTGCACTCTTACGCCTACCAACCCGCCAACTGAGTGGGCTCCTTTAGCCTGATCTGATCCTATGTGCGCATACAGTATGCAGATGATATTATTGTTTTTGTGAAAAATCAGGAGAATACCAGTAAGTTAATACACTATATTGGGGTCTGAGACAACCTCCTCTGCAAAGGTAAGCTGGGGAAAGATTGAGACTTTGGCAGTGGAGGATTGGGGGATAGTGTCCCCCCCTAGTCAGCTGGGAGGTCTAAGATGGTCAACTGAAGGCATGAAGGTATTGGCTTAGTTTCGAGGGTTTTTCAGAGGATAAACTAGGAGAGTGTAGAGGAGAAAGTATGGAGCCCCCGAAAGAACATGGAGAAAAAAAATAGTGGGAAAAAAAAATAGGTAAACTACCTCGGGATCCCGAGAAGGTTTTGCAAGATCCTGAGATAGTTTTGGGAGATCCTGAGAAACTTTTGTGAGATCCCGAAACAGTTTTGCGAGATCCCGAGAAACTTATTGTCTCTATGGAAACCACAGCGCATAGCACACACGTGATGTTTAGAATTTAATAAATAAAAGGTTATAATGTATATTTATGCGTGTTTGAATAAAGACATAGTTTCTAAGTCATTCAGCAACTTTTTATTTGGAATGGAAGCACAGTTGTTAGAAAGCCACAGATTCTTCATTTGGCCAAAACCCTCTTCTTTTCCTCATCTGCTGTTAGTGGCTGGAAAACCAAGACGGTTGTATATCCTCACAGATTCTCTGTGAGGATATACAACCGTCCAATACTACATGCAAAAGGATGAAATTATTTATTTTATTAGTATTAGGGTTGCTGCTAGCCAAGCTAACACACACGGGCTAACATTAGCAACGCAAGCTAGTGCTACCCCTAATAGTCCACAACACGACAAGCAGCAGCTCGTAACTGTGCTCAAACTTCAGAGTGCAAACTAAAACAATAAACGGTCGAATATATTCCTTACTCGGTGCTCACTACACTGTTCTGTCCCGGCTGTTTTTTCTGGTTTGTCCTTGGTCTTCTAATGTTAGTTTGACTGCTGCTTGTTTGAACTAATGATCCAGAACACATACGTTCTCTCATCAGCAGATTCCCCATTTTATCCAAGATGAATCGGCAGCGATGAAGCTGATATTACCTACAAAATGAAGTAGTAATATTGAATTAGTTGCTGCCAGCCACTCAGAGCAACATAAGCTAACATTATACCTAACAGTATGAAACAGCACAAACAGCAGCTTGTAACTTAAACGGTGGAGTATATTATTACTCAGTGCTTTTTTTCCGTTCTGTCTCAGCTATTTTTCCAGTTTCTTCCAGGAATCCTGAAGCTACTGTGTAGCTCCTTTGTCCAGTCCATATGAAGCCAAAGTTTCTCGGGATTTTGCAAAAGTTTCTTGGGATCTCGCAAAACTTTCTCAGGCTCTCGCAAAACTTTCTTGGCATCCCGAGATAGTTCACCTATTTTTTTTTTCTCCCCCTATTTTTTTCCCTCCATGTCCTTTTAGGGGGCTCCGTAAAAAGTAGAGTATCTAAATGGAAATAGTTGCTGGCATAGCTGACTTTCAGGGGAAGGTTTCTGGTTACCAATAATTTCGTTGCCTCTGCACTTTAGCTCCTGTTCTTCTCAGTCTCTTCTCCAACCCCCACCAGGCCTCCAGGATCAGGTGAAACAGACTCTTTTGGATTTGTTTTGGTCGGACGCCCATGGGATTTCAGGCTTCTGTTTTGTGGAAGAAGAGGAGGAAGGCCTTATTGACATTTCTGCCAGTGTACAGACGTTTTCTTTGCAGGCAGCTCAGCGCCTGCTATATACTCCTGGGCATAGTTAGACAGATAAAACTTGCTCAGAAAAACTGTGGGCTACGACAAGCATTTGTTTTTGCTTAACCATGAAGGTCTGGACTTGTCTGCTATGATCCCTTTTTACAAATCTGTTTTGCAATCTCTGAGAGTCTTCAACCTCCAGTGGGATCTTACAGTCGTGCCAGGAAAGGGTTTGTTTAAGGAACCAGTTTCACAACAGCAGGCTGAACAGTAATATTTTGTCTTCCCTCGACTGTGCAATCCAGCTTGAGGACTGCTGGCTGTTTCACACTGGGCCAACTAATGAAAACACCTGCAGAAAGACTTCAGGAGCTGACTCAGTCTCTTAGGTTGCTGCACAGGCTAGTAATAAAAAAATAAAGTAATAGGATGATGTGATTTGAGTCAAGTTAGTTTAATTTTTTCTTAGAAAGATTTTTAATATTTAAATTCTCTCTGTCACCACATCATATCAAGCTATTGTATTGTATTTTCATTTTGAATATTTTAACACGACTGTGTGCCATGGAGGCTTGTCCAGGCTGTGTTCTCTCCTCTGGAACCAGCTTCCTCTTCAGGTTCGAGAAACTGACACACTCTCCACCTTTAAGATTAGGCTTAAAACCTTCCTTTTTGATAAAGCTTATAGTTAGATATGGTTCAGGTCACTGGCAGTGATTGTTAGTCACAGGAACCATCTCTTAGTTAAGCTGCAATAGACATAGACTGCTGGGACTTAATTTATACACTGAGCTCCTCTGTTTCCTTCTACCTCCTCTGTCCAATAACCTCCCACCATTGTCCCATGTTTAACTAACCTTGTCTCTTTCTCTCCAGTAGTTGTGCATCTCTCCTCTCTCTCTCTCTCCCTCTCTCTCCCCCCCACTCTCTCTCCCTCTCTGTCCTCACCTACAGGTATCATTGGACTCAAAGTTTGGTGTCTGTGATGGGCAGCTGCGGATCCAACCATCCTGCCTGTATCCAGTCCCTGGTCCTACCATCCTGCCTGTGCTCTGTTGTTGCTTGTTGTTGCTTGTTGCCCCCAACCGGTCGAGGCAGATGGCCGCCCACATCCAGTCTGGTTCTGCTGGAGGTTTCTTCCTCGTTAGAGAGGGAGTTTTTCCTCTCCACTGTTGCTGTCAAATTAAATGCTTGCTGTATGTGGGATTTGTTTGGTTTAGTTGTGTGAGGTTTTAAACCTTACTTTGTAAAGTGCCTTGAAATCACTTTGTTGTTATTTGGCGCTATATAAATAAAATTGAATTGAATTGAATTGAATTGAAAACATGAGCAAGCTTTCATTAATATGTTAGAGGAGGAGCCTACTGTTAATAACTGTTGACAGTCACACTGAATACTGTTTACACCATTCCCCTTCTTCCCCAAAGAGCACTTTATAGAGTATTTTTTCCTGATTCATTTTGAAATGTTTTTTGGAAAGACTTGGCTTAAAATGATGCAGATCTCTTTTAACCATCCATTAACAGTTCCTGAACCTTGCAAATTAAATTCAGTTGAGTCAGAAAGTGTTTTCTCTCAATATATTGGTATATTTTTAAATGTGTGTTGTTCTGAATGCACTCTGCAGCATTAAGGACAGATGTAGCATGAAACAATAAAACAAAGTAGGCACTACTCGCAAATCCTTTTTGCAATTGGTTTAACCTTTGGAGCAGATTTAGTCACAGGTTTTGTTCGGCAGAGATGGGTAAGAAAAGACCTCTCTACTTTACCTGAACACACTGCAGTGTCTAATTACAGCACATTGGTCTCACAGGAGCCAGGCTGCAGAATCTGGAGAGAGAAAATGAGCCTCAGAGCTTTTCTGAACCAGGGGTAGAACAAGGCATAAATCACAGGGTTCAGAAAGGGGCTCAGACACAACAGAAATAAACTAAACACTGCCGGTAAAGTATATGGTATTAAGGTGAGAAAGTAATATGGAAGGAAACATATTAAGAACCAAGCGACAACAACACCAAGCGTCCTGGCTGCCTTTAACTCAGACCTTTTAGTCCCTGAATTATGGAGGGTGACGGCTGCAACGTGAGAGCGCATGGCACGAGCCTGAGACACTGCTGTCAGAAACACTCTCATATACAGAAATATGATGGAGGAAAATGGAACAACAAAGGTTAGAGCAATGTCAGCAACTGTCATAATAATGTCAATGTAAACCAAACACATTCCATGGCACGAATTTTGCTGGCCTGGTTTTATCAACTCCTCCCTAAAAAGTATTATATTATAAATAAAAGCACAGAACCAACACAAACAAACACACTTTTTAACTTTGCTCACAGTGACTCTGGTGGAATAATGCAGAGGGTCACAAATAGCTGCATAGCGATCAGCTGATATCAGAACCATGCCCCCTATTGAGGCAGAGATGATGGAGAAGCTCACGTATCCCTGAAGAGAGCAAATGCGATTTCCAAGATACCAACAGGATATTCTTCTATAAACCTGCAACGGTGTCACCACAAGACCCATAAGGAAGTCAGACACAGCCAGAGAGAGAAGCAGCAGGTTGGTGGGTGTGTGGAGCTGCCTGCAGGGACACAAAAGCATGTAATGTAATATCATTCATGCAGATGATACGACCTTCAACTGGCTGTAATGTTCAAAAGCTGTGTCAGCAAAGCAGAAGATGCAGCTGGTGTCAAGATGTGACACTATTCAGTAAAGTAAAACTTTTGCCTATTGTGGTCACACTAATAAAACCATGAGCTGCTGTAAAGTGTGCTGAGAAGTTGATCTCTGCCTGAAGTGGGAGACTGAGATGATGACCAGCAGGTTGAGAACCACAGTGAGCGCAGAGATGAAGAACAGCAGATAGAGCAGCACAGCGTCAGACTGATGGCGCTTTGGCTTCCAGCAGGAGGCGTTGAGGAGCTGTGGAAAGCAGAGCTCTGCTCCGTCCTGGGCCTCCATCCTCAGAGAGAGGAGGAGGAGAAGCTGCAGCTGTGGCAGCGTCTGACTACAGCTCTGTCACACCACTCATATATCACACTGTGTCCTAACCTTCATCCCTCCCCTCTCTTTCTCTCTCTCTCTCTCTCTGCTTGACACTAATGTTCTGTTTCTGATCATGTTACACCCCTAAGGTAGGGAGAATGGTAGGTAACGAGCAACCAGCAATGCTTCCTCACTGACATCTTTACTCTATTCAAATTGTGCATGAACATACACATAGCAGTTCACAAAACAATTTACAATAAAAATAGAACATAATTTCTGTAGCATAAGTTTAACTGTTACCAAATGGTGGCTAAAGCTAGAACGCTTGGACACCACATGACATGCTGCTCAACCAAATCACTCATACGGAAAACTAGTACATAATAATAATAATAATATGTTAAGTCGAGTTGTCACACAAGTTAAGAACTTATCACTGTGCATTTTGTAAGACCAAATTGCCTTTAACCTACACTAAGTTGGGAGAAATGGTAAATAATGAGGGAGCTGAGATGCTTCCTAACCCTTTACTCAAGTCAGGAAAGCAGCGTGATCTTTCCAGGCACATGAGAAGAGACCCGACTAATTAATTTCAGGTCCATAGATTAAGGAGACTGCCTGGATGAGCTTTGTCGTGACAATAAGATCGCGCTCTCATCAATTTCAAATCAGAAAATCTCATCTCACAACAGCACAAAGTATGATACATAGGAGAAAAATACAGCAGCAAGAAAAAAATACAGTAACAAGTCAATAAAACTGTTAAGTTGGCATCGTATAACACTGAACAGTGGTCAGAGTAGATATGCAGATATATGTGGTCTCTTACTGAAGCTGCTCTCCAGAGCAGACAATGAGTCCTCCAGTGGGTCAGAGTCCTGGTCCAGGATGGAAGTGAGTTTAGCCAGGACCCTTCTCTCACCACCTCCTGCACCGTGTCCAGAGTGCAGCCCAGGACATAGTTGGACTTGTTGATGACACTGTCCAGTCTTTTCCTGTCCCTCACTGTGATGCTGCTGCTCCAGCAGACCACACCGTACAGGATGGCTGATGCCACCACGACAGAGTAATCTGTGGATGAAGCGCTTGGTTTACATGACATAACCCTAACCCCTTAAACAGGTACGTACGTAACAGTAGGCGCTTCATCTACAAATTACTGTCGCTGAAAGCAACGTAACGTAAACTGGTGTTCCATATGAAACAATGACCACGTTAAGTGTTAGCTTGTTAGGGTTAGGGTCAGAGCAGATTCTACCTGCTGAGGAGACTGTGGTCTTTTGGAGTGAGGGGGCCACTCCTGAAGACCTTCTATGACTCTGTGGTGGCATCAGCCATCCTGTACGTGTGGTCTGCTGAAGCAGCAGCATCACAGTGAGGAAGCCACACAGGTGCCTAGCGTAAACTGGTGTTCCATATCAAACAGTGGCCATGTTAACTGATGACCGACTTCCTGTGAGTTGTTTTACCTGGGTGACATCCTGTTAGCTGTGCCTGTCAATGCCTTGGTTTACGTTACCTATCTGTTAGAGCGTGCGCTCTCCATAACCGAGTAATCTATGGACGGAGTGTAGCGCTTAACTTGTGTTTTGTGTCGTGTTTTTTGTGAACAATCAGGAGCATCTTGTCCCTGTCCTTGTTACCTGTTAAGTAAACTGTAGGTGAACCGAAGCAGAGTCAGAGCGGTGCAGGTCTCAGCTGACGGTTGAAAGTGAATGCTGTAAACTAAATAAACGATCGCGATTTCTCAGACCAAGATTTCTGCCCGTGTCTTTGGTATTGGTGACATCTTGAGAGATTCTGCAGCAACACTGGGCATCTGTCTCCCTGTAGACCGGTGATGTTCAGTAAGAAGCACCGTGATTCTGCACTGAAATCCAAGCCTGTCTAATTGTCACGATCTGGGTTTTGTGTCTAGTTGTTCCTGTTTTATTTTGGTAATCTCCTGGTTTCTGTTCCTGTTTTAGCTTTACTTCCGGGTTTTGTTCTTGTCACAGCTGTCCCTGCTTCACCTGATCGTTATCCACACCTGCACTGTATCAGTAATCAAGTCACGTGTATTTAACCACCACCAGTGTCCTCAGTTCCCGGCCAGATCGTTGTTTGTGTGCTTACCGTTGTTCCCAGTTCGCTGTTCCTGTCCGTCCGTGTTTTTGTGTACCCCGTTCTCTGCTCTGCACGTTACCGAACTCGTTTGCCTGCCTGACCACGATTCTCCGCCTGTCGAATTGGTACTGGATGCTGGATTTTGTGTATGAACCTTGCCTGTTCCTGACGCTGCCTCTGCCTAATACCTGGAATAAACCACCGTCTGATCACCGTCAACCTGTGTTTGCTGTGCATTTGGGTCCTCATCCGAGCGTTCCGTGACAGAACGATCTGGCCGGGAACTGAGGACACTGGTGGTGGTTAAATACACGTGACTTGATTACTGATACAGTGCAGGTGTGGATAACGATCAGGTGAAGCAGGGACAGCTGTGACAAGAACAAAACCCGGAAGTAAAGCTAAAACAGGAACAGAAACCAGGAGATTACCAAAATAAAACAGGAACAACTAGACACAAAACCCAGATCGTGACACTAATAACTGCCATTACATATCAGGCTGTTTAAAAGCATTGTAAATGTAAACTCGCTCACCTAAAGCTCACCCCATGGTCATGCATGTACAGATCGGATTACACACGCACACATCTAATCTGAACCTGATTTGAATTAATACATTTTTTAGACGTGGGTTAAGAACTTCAATCTGCTTTTAAATAGATTGGATCAGTTGGCCACCACAACCCTGTCTTGATTGCTGTATTTAACGACCTCTACCCCTACTGTGAGCCATTCTAACACCTCTGACTATAGAGCCCTCGATAAATAAATAAGTTTTACGAAGCGTCCACAGTCTGTGGCGTTCTCATGTGCTCTGGCAGAGCGTTTCACAGACTAGGTGCAGCTGAGCGAATTGTCCGATCTCTTTTGAGTTTTGTCTTCGGCTAAATAAGTGTAAAACAGTCCTTATTACTCATGCAGAATCAATATATGCAGAACAAACAACTTGCTGCATTAATGAGTCGGAGATCTGCTGAGTCCTGGCGTTCTGGCATACCAGAGAGAGAGTTTATTACAATTATTTTATTTTCATTATATAAAATTCTCTACAAGTTAGCAGTGCCAGACTTGTGTGAAATACCATAAGAAGAGCGTTTAAAAAAAGTCAAGTGAAAGGTTTTGGCGTCTCACAGCCTACGTAGGTGCAGCTGATTACGCTGCCCGATCTCTCATGGAGCCTTTTCTTTGTCTCGGAGCTAAAGTATTTTACACCTATTGACGAGTGGACACAATATGGGGTTATAGGATATAGGTTATAGGATGTGAAGTTTGCTTTAGCGACTGAACCAACATCAGACGCCATGTTTACGGCATGGAGCGAGTTCCAATTCCACTGTGTTGCCTGTGTAATAAAACATTGTTTTTCTGCAGATATTGTGGTAAACATCATTATGTTGCAGCTTTCGTTTAAAGGACACATTGACTGTGTCTTACTGGTTTAACTGTTTAACTTGACCACCTTAAAAGTGGTCAAAGTGGTTTGTGCTGCAGAGCAGGAGTTATTTTCCTTTTCATTCTGTAAAAAACTTTAACATTTATCGTACGTAATAAGCACATGCAAAACAAACAAGCTGCTGCATTAATGTGTTGTTGATCTGCTGAGTCCTGACGTTCTGACGGGCCATAGAGAAAGATTTAATACAATGTATTTATTCATATTGAATAAAATCCTCTTAAAGATTTTATGTGAACGTCCATAAGAACCTCATGGCTGATATAAGTGGCTTCTCTGCGAATAAAGTCTTTCAGCAGATCCCATACTAGCTCTATGGGGTTCAGATCAGGGGACTCTGCCGGTGTGCACACCCAGTTGATTCCTTCTGTTTTTCCTCCTCGAAAAACTGTCTATCTAATCCCCTCGAAAATAATCATCGGTCACGGTCCCCACCTAGAAATCATTCCCCAAATGTGGAGTTTGAGGGGATGTTTAGCTTGCGGTTTAGAAACCAAGTGTCCTTTCTTTGCGAAGCTCCTTCTGGCAAAATCCTTGAATGACACGGTCGACTCGTTTTTCCCCAAAACGAGAAAACGGGTAAAGGCTTTAAATCCATTTATTTGTCTGGTTTTGAAAACACCGTTTTCAGCTTGTTTATTCGTTTTTAATACACTGCTTTGAATAAATGCCATATGTCCCTTTTTAAACGAGAAACGGGAAAACGGTCTGTGTGTCTTTCAACTGTTTGATTTCTCCCTCAGAATAAAAGCTGGGAAAACGAGAAAACGACTTGTTTTCTCGTTTTTCCGTTTTTTTCCTCAAAATGAGAAAACGGGAAACGGCTTCAATTCCGATTCCGGGTCTAGTTTTGAAAACACTTTCCAGCTCGTTTATTCGTTTTTAACACAGTGCTGTGGTTAAATTCCGTTTTTTGCTTATATCAAGAGAAATGAGGAAGCGGATGTTCTTTGTATTTTATTTTCTGGACAATTTTACTGGAAAACGGCTTGATTTCAGTCGATGTTGTCTCGAAAGTAAAATATAAATCTATTAAGTTGCCCTTGAGCACCGGCTTCCTGTTGTCGTTTTATTGTGTTTCAAAATAAGAGGCTCACTTTCTTACACCGCGCGTCTGATATCTAACATGCATACCGTCAGAGCAAACCTTGGGTTTCCCGTTAAAATACGAAGTTACTGGACTTACTGGGAGCTGTGGTCGTGACTACTTTGCCATGACAGCCAACCCAAACAACTGCGTGCTGTGTTACCGGTGCGTCCAGACACATTAACAGGTCCTCCGGTTCTAAAACGTTTTCCCAGCTTTTATTCTGGAGGGGGAAATCAAACCGTTAGAACGTACACGGACCCGACACAGTACTTAAACACAAGGACATACTGTATAAAGGCAGCAGCGACATCAGCAATCGACAACAAACACTAGCGCATATTGACAACTTGATCCAAGTCATCTGCCTATGAATAAGCTGCTCCTCAGCACCATCGTTGGAACGTCACATCACTGACTGCTTCAGACGGTGACGCCACTTTCCCGATTCTCTTGTTGCCTGCAGTTGACAAGCATACATTTCTGGTTAAGCTCTATCTGGACACATCATCTGTCATTCGGGCTCTTATGTTTCATTCAGAGTCAGAGCAAACTATAGGTCATTGCGGTCTGAGTAAATATTAAGAGTTTGGTTTCTCTACCAACCTAAAAGCTGCTATAACGAGAGAATGACCTTTTTTTTCGTTCTCTGCTTTTTTCTCAAAACGAAAAATCAGCTTTAAATCCAACTCCATGCCTTGTGTCGAAAAATCAACAACACTTGAATTCCGTTTAACGCTCATATCAAGAGAGGACGAATTCAAACGAAAATCCAGTTTTTTTTGTATTTTTTCCTCATGATCAACAAACCAGAAAACGAGTACAGAAATACACATAAAATACATTTATAACACAGATTGATGAATAAATATAGTTTCCTATTTTATGTCATTATACTTATATTATTCTATAATGTGCAGACACAGATAGAAATGAACAGTCGGACCTCACATCTTTGCGCTACCTGGTGGTTAAAATGATACTCTGCTTTTAAGCTTGTAGTCGACGCCAAGTATTTACTAATACTACTAAGTATTACTAAGATTGACTTGTGAAACGCTTACAACCTGGTTTGCATCCGGGAGGGGGATAAATGGAAGGCGGCATTCAATACTCCAACGGGCCACTATGAGTACCTGGTCATGCCTTTCGAGCTTACCAAAGCCCCGCCATGTTCGAGGGTTTCGTGAACAATGTGCTGGGCCCGATGATTAATGGGCCCACTTTTGTCTGTCTAGATGACATCCTCGTGTTGTCCCGCACCGAGTCAGAGCGATGCCAGCATGTTGCCAAGTCCTGAAGAAACTGCTTAAGCACAAGCTCTTTGTCAAAGCCGAGAAATGTGAGTTCCATGTGCAGACCATCTCTTTCTTAGGGTTCGTGGTCTCCCCGGATGGTATCCAGATGGACCCTGCCAAGATCCAGGCAGTGAAGTATTGGCCTGTGCCTCCATCTCGTCGGGATGTCAGACCCTGTCCTGCGACTACCTGACCCAGCGCGACAGTTCATCATGGAAATGGACATGTCTAACACAGAGTTTGGTGCAGAGAGAAAGAGAAACCCTGAAGGTGGGAAATTGCAACCCTGTGCCTTTCTGTCACGCAAACTCTCCTCGGCAGAGAGAAACTTTAATATTGGAAACAAGGAGCTTTTGGCCTTTAAGGCGGCGCTCGAGCAGTGGCATCACAGGGTCGAGGGAGCGGGGCAACCTTTTTTGGCTTGTTTGCCTAATCGGCTACGTACGTAGCAGTGTGTATGTAGCCGCCTGCCCAACCTTCTTAACTCACAAGAGTTCGCACCAGCGTCGTCCAGGGTTCCTCCAGCCTCTGCTGTTCCCACATTGACCATGGTCCCACATTGACCATGGTCCCACATCGCATTGGACTTTGTCACCGAACTTCCTCCCTCCAAGGGTAACACTGTCGTCTTGACCGTATTTGATCGTTTTTAATGCCTGACCCATTTCAAACCCATGCCTCGTCTACCCTCAGCCAAGCAAACAGTCCAAGCCATCCATGGGTTTCCCAATGTTGGGGGACCTCATCTGTATAATCTGTTATTAACAGAATTATTATTAAGGTCCAGGGCGGCACGGTGGTGCGGTGGGTAGCACTGTCGCCTAACAGCCCTGGTGCCTTTCTGTGTGGAGTTTGCACGTTCTCCCCGTGTTTGCGTGGGTTCTCTCCGGGTTCTCCGGCTTCCTCCCACAGTCCAAAGACGTGCATTAGGTTAATTCTAGGTTATTCTTAGGTTAACTCTCTCCACCACCCATAGGTGTGACTGTGTGTGTGTGAACGGTTGTCTGTCTATGTGTTGCCCTGCGATGGACTGGCGACCCTTCCAGGGTGTACCCTGCCTCTCGCCCATAGTCAGCTG
Organism: Betta splendens; assembly: GCF_900634795.4. Classification (NCBI taxonomy): domain Eukaryota; kingdom Metazoa; phylum Chordata; class Actinopteri; order Anabantiformes; family Osphronemidae; genus Betta; species Betta splendens. The sequence continues at coordinate 886,847 of NC_040899.1, read as the reverse complement.
GGTTAGGCTCCAGCACCCCCGTGACCCCGCATTAGGGAATAAGCGGTTTAGAAAATGGATGGAATTATTAAGGTCCCACATGCTCAAACAAAGGAGGCACTGCGGCCTGCATGTAATGTCCTAATTCTGATAGTAGTGAGTGGGAACAAAGAGATTTAAAATCTGAGCGCTGGGGAACCAGCCTGGCAGCCAGCAGCTGAACCGTGGACATCGTCACAGAACGGGCCTGATCACCCATCTACTTCCAGCCACCCGGCAGGAAACCGCCAGCTAAATCCGCATACCCATACAGCACTAATTTTCAATGACCGAAGGTTCCTGCTGCAGGAAATACAGGTTGGCTGATGATGCAGTAAACCTGGGACTGCACTACATCCTACAGCACCTGGCTCTCCCTGGCACATATGCCAGGATCCTGTTTGTGGACTTGAACTCAGCCTTCAATACCAACACATCTGGAATACTCCACCATAAACAGATGCAGCTCATCATCCCCAATCCCATGTGTCAATTAATCAGCAGCTTCCTGACCAACAGGAGGCAGCATGTGAGGCTGGGCAGCATCATATCTGGCACCCGCACCATCAGCACTGGCGCACCACAGGGATGTGTCCTCTCCCCACTGCTCTTCTCCTTCTATACCAATGACTGCACCTCAGGGGACATGTCTGTCATCGCCACAGGGAATGATTTGCATAATAGATTTGGCAAGCACCCACGACCTAGGTGCCCAGGTCGTGGGTGTTTGTGTTGTTTTTTTTTTAGCTTTTTATTACTGTCATGGTTCCAGCAGCATACCAAGTATTTACTGTATGTCCATCTCCGGTTTTATTTTGATACTTCCTACCACACTGCTTGCCAGATTGTTTAATTATGTTCCCGTGTTGACTCGCCAGTGCCAGTTCCGGTTTGTGTTTTGACCTTGCTTTGCCTGCCCCGGATTCTGGTTTTTGAACTCTGCCTTGTATTTTTGAACCCTGCCTGGTAATTTGACTGCCTTTCGCCTGTTCTCTGTCTGTTAGTGATGTGTCATTCGTGAACGATTGGTTCAATATGAACTAATTTTTTATATGACTTGGGGGGAACGAGTCCTCTCAGTGAACGACCTGTTCAATTCCATGCAGTACCTTCTCTCGCCAACATGGCAGCAGATGCTTTAGCTCAGTCAGCAGGACAGGAAATAGAAACTATTTGTTCAGGACTTACTCAACTGAGCGTTCTTACTCAAGGATTCGTTCCTTTTTTACATGACAGCCAGGCTGCGCAGGCTCTGTAGCGAGCAGCAAGAGCTCCAGTTCGCTCATGATTCGTTCCTACGGATCTTTACAGATTATACGTTTGTTCGTTCTTATAACATGTGACCACTACCAAGCGACTATCGCGCTGTTAAACAACAATGGTAGGGAACACGCAGGACATAAGCCATGTTAATGTGGTGTGTATTTACTAGGTTTTCACATGATTTAAATTGCTTGTGGCATTTTGTTATTTTAATTTGTCTGCTGAAGTAAACCATGTTTTCCTCAGTATATTGTGTTTGAGAACCGCAACCATTATTACAACGCCCACAGCGCCATCTGCTGTAAATGAACGAAATGAACAAATAATTTGAAATGATTTGTTCACTTTACTGATCAAGAGTTAAAGATCCAAGTAAGTTAAAAGAACCGAAATTCCCATCTCTACTGTCTGTACTGCTGCTGATTGCTATCCGTGTACCAACCTGCATCTATCTGATCTCCCGCCTTCCTCTGTGGCTGCACACGCACACTAGAGGGAATGGTTACAATTTGTCAAAAAATATCAAAATAAAACGAGGCGAAACTTTTAGTGTCTTGTCCTGCTTATAAATGATCTATTTCTTCACATGCAATTAAATAAATTCAAACACACAATAAATATTTCAATAAAAAAATGCATACATACATATGTATGACAATACATATAGGATATTGTAGATTGTGCCGACCCTCACCCCTAGTATAAATATGACATTTATCGTATGTCTGGCAACACTGTTCCTCTCTCTCTTTATTGGCCCCTCCCCTGTGAAAACTATATAATAACAAAATATTTTGAAAGTCTTAGTTTAGTTTAATTTTCATTACACTCAATAGTGTTCTGATTCAAGAGTATCTGCAAAGAACGTTTAAGTCTCCTAATCAAGCTGTGTTCACTTAGATAAGCTCACTCTGCCCCTGCTCTTTCAGACATAGCAATCAGTCAAAGAGTTGACACAAATCTACATATCAGTGAAACCATCTCCCAAAAAGACGCAGCTTTTCTTTCTGAGACAAAATGATGACAAAAAGAGACTTTTATGCACATTTACTAAAATATAACCAAATGTTACAGCAAAACGTGACCACCTTATAATTTATATGTATTATTTTAGAGGAGGAGCCTACTGTTAACAAAAATAGAATGATTTAAAAGCAGTCTACCTGTCGCTCACACTGGTCTTAAACATATTTAGTTACAAAATGTATGTAATAAAGAGTCGTACAAGCTCAGATGTAGCTGTCTATGCAGGACTGTTTGATGAAGGTGGCCTCTCATCAGCTGTTTATTTACTCATTTAGTTTCTTTAAATTAAATAGACAGAGTCTGGGAATTGAGTCAGAGTTTTTGATTCTCAAGTCAACTGGCTCAAACGAACTGACAGTAGCAGACAAATGAACCACTACTAAAGCCTCCACCACTTCCAGTTTTACTTCTGATGGATATTTAGCCATAGCTTTTGTTCAGCTGAGATAGATAAGAAAACCAAGACATCTCTGTTTTAACCAAACACACTGAAGTGTCTAATTACAGCACGTTGGTCTCACGGGAGCCAGGCTGCAGAATCTGGAGAGAGAAAATGAGCCTCAGAGCTTTTCTAAACCAGGGGTAGAACAAGGCGTAGATCACAGGGTTCAGAAAGGGGCTCAGACACAAGAGAAACACACCAGAGACTGCAGGTATTATATGTGGTAATAAAGTAAAACAGTAATATGGACAGAAACATATTAGGAACCAAGCGACAACAAGACCAAGCGTCCTGGCTGCCTTTAACTCAGACCTTTTAGTCCCTGAATGATGGAGGGTGACGGCTGCAACGTGAGAGCGCATGGCACGAGCCTGAGACACTGCTGTCAGAAACACTCTCATATACAGAAATATGATGCAGGAAAATGGAACAACAAAGGTCAGAGCAAAGTCCACTGTTGCTGTTATGGTTTCAATGCCAACCAAACACATTCCAAAACAAAAGTTTAACCTGCCTGATTGAATGAACTCATGTCTAAAAATTATCATGTTATACATGAAAGTACACAGCCAACACAAACAAACACACTTTTTAACTCTGCTCACAGTGACTCTGGTGGAATAATGCAGAGGGTCACAAATAGCTGCATAGCGATCAGCTGATATCAGAACCATGCCCCCTATTGAGGCAGAGATGATGGAGAAGCTCACGTATCCCTGAAGAGAGCAAATGCGATTTCCAAGATACCAACAGGATGTTTGTCTATAAACCTGCAACGGTGTCACCACAAGACCCACAAAGAAGTCAGACACAGCCAGAGAGAGGAGCAGCAGGTTGGTGGGTGTGTGGAGCTGCCTGCAGGGACACAAAAGCATGTAATGTAATATCATTCATGCAGAGTGATACGACCTTCAACTGGCTGTAATGTTCAAAAGCTGTGTCAGCAAAGCAGAAGATGCAGCTGGTGTCAAGATGTGACACTATTCAGTAAAGTAAAACTTCTGCCTATTGTGGTCACACTAATAAAACCATGAGCTGCTGTAAAGTGTGCTGAGAAGTTGATCTCTGCCTGAAGTGGGAGACTGAGATGATGACCAGCAGGTTGAGAACCACAGTGAGCGCAGAGATGAAGAACAGCAGATAGAGCAGCACAGCGTCAGACTGATGGCGCTTTGGCTTCCAGCAGGAGGCGTTGAGGAGCTGTGGAAAGCAGAGCTCTGCTCCGTCCTGGGCCTCCATCCTCAGAGAGAGGAGGAGGAGAAGCTGCAGCTGTGGCAGCGTCTGACTACAGCTCTGTCACACCACTCATATATCACACTGTGTCCTAACCTTCATGTCTCCCCTTCTCTCTCTCTCTCGCTCTCTCACTCTCTCTCTCCCCGAGTGAGGTGGTCTGTGAGTGGGAGCTGGGCGTTTTTCAAAACTTTTTGGTTTGTACTTAATATATATTTATTTTTTTATTTTATTTTTATTTTTTTTTAATATTTTTATTTACTTATGTTTTTTTACTGTAGGTGGTGCACAAAGCACAAAGACCGCTGCCAGGATAAGCAGCTCGTGGTGATCTTCCTTGACAGCGTTGACAAAGGTAATGACTGAAATGTGTAAAACAATAAAACAATACAGTAAAAACATGAACTTGTGTAATCTACCACATACCCTGTTAAAAGTTGTGACATAGTGATGATTCTGGAATCATGCACTGACCCTGATCATTTGGCTTCAACATTAGTGATGAGATGGATTGCATCAAATATTACCTAGTTAATGGAAACAGTAATGAGTTTAATGGTCTTTAAACCAAACGATTCTGAACAGGAAATAATTGTTACCTGCACATTGATACTGTGAAATGACTTTCTCTTAACATAGTCTCCCCCATTGACTGAAGGAGCTTTAATAGGAATGTGGGTGCTATCGATGCACCCAATCACGTTTGGAAACTCTGAAATTGAAAGTAATAAAGTAATATGGAAAGTGTGCGTGTGTGCAGTACGTCTGAGGTGTACGTATTAAAATATGTGCCATAGATTATGATAGAAAGGACAAACCTGCCGCTCAAAAATGTTCTGATGCAAAAAACGAAGAGCGCACAGAATGCTTTCTGTGGTAAGTGCAGACCCGCGTTTGTTAAGTTTGAGATGAAATGTTTCTAATGGTTCGTTAAATACATTAACGATTGTTTAGAAAGACGATAACGCTTCCTCCTTCAAATAATTCTCATATGAAAATCATATGAAAAAAACATCGATACGTAGCTTTATGACCCTCTCACGGTGGAAAAAAACATAATAAGCTGCGCCTTCACGTCTACGGGCTCGTCATCTAACGGGAACGTCCTGTTCAGTAACCTCCAAAATGAACTTTCCCCGAAACATAACCAGTTCCAGAGCAGGTTATGAGAGTAAGTTGCCATGGTTACATACATACCCTGAAACTTACCTCCGTTTTTGGAACCGAAAGCTGAGGTTAATCACTAACTTACCCTTAAAATTACCTGGGTACATAACCCGCTATCTGGAACACACCTCAGAGCTGAGCAGCAGACGTCTGTGTACCAACCGTCTGCAGTGATTTCTCTGTTTGACCACCTCCTTGCATGTGGGTAACTGGAATGTTACATTTACTGTAAATTGTATTATTGTTTAGGTCCTACAAGTATAATGGCTACACAAGCTATAGGTTACTGACCAGATAAGCAGCAGTTATAGTAGAGTGTCTAATAGCAACTAAGCTTGCAACACAACACAGTCATCATTCCAACTAACCATGTTAGAATTTGATAGAACGATGACATAACCCCAAATCACAAGCTGATTAGGCTGTGTCACACGACGTTGTAATAACAGATATAACCTGGTTCATTTGCAGTTTTATTAGTTTAGTGATCACCCAGCTGTAGCTGTAAGGTGCAAAGGGCACATAACACACAAATAGGAGCGGCAGCACATGTCAACAGGACAAAAGCTCGATCCACCGCTCCCTGTCTGTCACAGATCGAAGGTCCATAGCTATTAGCTGTTACCCACACAGGTGTGTAATTGCGCCAACTCAGAGCGAGCTAAACCCACCGCTCCCTGCCTGTCGCCGCTGGAAGGCTGGGAGCTATCAGCTGTTCCCCACAGGTGTATGCGATTACAGAAAAGGCCAAAAGCTAGACCCACCGCTCCCTGCCTGTAGCCGCTCGATGCCGATAGTCATTATCTTTTCTCCACACAGGTGTGTGGCTGCAGGAGCCCACAGGAGCACATTTGAAGCGGACAAAGGCTCGGTCGACTGGCTGTAGCCGTTAGCATAGCTAGCTACTAACTTGCCTCACACATAGATTACTACATTTTAAACAGACAAATTAACATTTTAAAACATTATAAATATTAAGCATTTATTTACTTCAGTGAGTGAATGACGGACTATAGGAATAGATCCTTTTTTTCCAACAGGAGCCGTGAAACAAATCCAGCATTGGACGCACCCTCGTTTGAAATGCACATACGTATAAATGCTGAGGCAGTGTTTCTGGCACCGGTCCGTTTAAAATAAAAGTGACCCACAAAGTCCTCACTTGTTGATCCCTTGGTGAATAGACTTTGGTGTTGGTTAAAACACCCCAAAACTGAACACTTTCTATGGGAGGACTTGGGCCCTGCCATGCTCGTCTGTTCACGGTGAGTGAGAGGGGGGAAATGGCGGAAGTCTAGTTTTGGTTCGGGATCATTGTGGGGGTGGTGGTTCAGGATTTGCAAGGAGGACTTCCTGCACCTGTTTCAGGACGATTTGAGTAGGACGAGGTCTGTCTCCATTGGATAAAGTCTCAAAATGTGAAAAAAGGAGGAAATGCACTTCTACTGTGCTCAGTGTGTAAATGTGATCCACAGAGTCATAGGAATGTCCAAAATGTCTAAAAAGTGGAATTTGCATCATATGACCCCTTTAAGAAGTTTTTACTAAGACCAAACAACATGAAGCATGTAAAAATTGAGGACTATTTTTCTGATAAGGAGTTGCTCGCAAGGTCTGTCCGCACCCAGATGAGGAGCACCGGGAGAGGGGCATACACTGACCAGGAGTAATACAGGCTGAAAAAGATTGCCTTTAAACTGAGACAGGAACTTCTTAATGAAGATGATGATGATGGTGTCTTTTAATTCTTAGGTCTTTTATTACTTTTAATTCTTTGACCTTAGAATTGTGTTTCTGCTCTATATTGTTTTTTTTATTATCTCTTATCATGGTTCACTTTTAAGTTGGTACCTTTACACCTGAATAGGGCCTGAGATTTAAAAAAAGCATGATTTTGTATGAGCTGATGAAGCTGAACCACATTGATGTGATGTTTGTTCAGGAGACACAGTGACAGCAGCAATGACGTGGAGTGGTGCTTTAGTGAATATTCATGCTTCTACTATAGGTGCAGAGAGACTCCTGCTTCTTAATAAAGTAAACACTGTTTTAATGGATTTTAATTCTGAGGATTATTTGTTTTTAGGCTGTGATTTTAACTGCACTAAAAATGATAATATGGATAGAGCCACGTTCTTCATCGAAGCAGCTTTTAAGCTGAGTCCTAATGACTCACGAACTGGTGGATGTAAGGAGGAGTCTTCATTGGGCAGGACAGACAATACACATGGTCTCACGTTAGAGACAAGATGGTCTCTTTAACGAGACTTGACCGTTTTTATGCTTTTAAGCATCATCTGAACATTTTAGGTCCTGTTTTGTTTTAGTGATCATGCCATGGTTTTATGGAAGGGCGACCTTCAGGAAACAAGAACTGGCGTCCTGTTTCACTGCTGTGTACTTAGTATGGTGACCTGAGAGGACTGATGATCTTAACCTGGACACTGCCCTGTTTTAAATGGACACTAGTGTTTTTAATACTACAGTTTTACCTGCATACAGACCGTGACCTCCACCTTGGGCTTCAGATCGACCTGTGTTCTTGGGTGGTTCCTGGAACTCCTGCTGAGGAAGTTGACTGCCGACGAGTGTGAGATGCTGCAGGACTACTATGGTGGGGCCGAGAGCCCAGATGATTTTAGTTTTTAGAGACTCCAACAATGTGCTTGAAGCACAACCCAGGTGGTCCCAGCGCTGTGGTGAAACAGAGACTGTATTTTTATAGACTGTACAGGACTCTTTTAATGAGCTCTTTAACTCAATACCTTGTGTTTTTATGTATTTAATGAACTGTGGAGTGTGACTGGTTTTTATCTTTGGGGCTGCCTACAGCACAACAAATGCTAGTGAGAGGGAAGTGTGTGAGAGAAATGGCAACAGCTATACTTCCTGTCTGGTCAAGCCAAGCTGGCCATTTAGAAGACCAGACAGGTGAAGGACTGTGTGGTGGTCCCTGTGTTCCACGCTGTGGTCAGGGCCCGAGTTTAGGTGGATTTATGAGCTAAAAGGTTCTGGAGTCAGACCCTTACCTGTACAATGCACATGAACCTCACACTCACATTCACACCTACGGGTGTCAAGTGGTCTCCAACCACACTAGAACTGGAAAGATTATCCGTGAATAAGTCAAAACTCCTTTCCTGCTGTTGGGAAGATGAACATGTATATTTTTACATTTCATTGTAAACGTGTTTACAGTAAGGAGTGAACACAGTCTGACCTGGCTACTGATCACTATGATTACTGGTAATACGAAGAAAAAAAAAAACATTGTGTCATAGTGACATGGAAGTCAGGCCCAATTTCACACTTTGTAGAAATTCACTCTTTTGTCTAGTGATCAGTTCACAATCAGTGAGTCCACAGTGTCCGTTTACAGCAAGTTGGTTTCACAGGAGCCAGGCTGCAGAATCTGGAGAGAGAAAATGAGCCTCAGAGCCTTTCTGAACCAGGGGTAGAACAAGGCGTAGATCACAGGGTTCAGACATGGGTTAACGTACATCATAAAGAGCGAAAGTGCAGAGGGTAAACTATGGGCAGAGCTGTTCTGTACAAGAGAAAGACAATGATATGGGCAGAAACATGTTACGAACACAACTACAGTCACACCCAGAGTCCTGGCTGCTTTCAGCTCAGACTTCTTTGTCATTAAAAAACCTGAATGTCGTTGTGCGGCTGTTGCAACGTGAAAGCGCATGGACCGAGCCTGAGACACCACGGCCCAAAACACTCTCATATACACAACTAAGATGAAAACAACAGGAACAATAAAGGTCAAAACAATGTCAACAGTTCCTGAAATATAGTCAATAAAAGTCACACACTGCCCGTAACAGTACGTGTGTAGGTCTGTCTGAGTCAGATCATCCTTTAAAACCAAAGCGCTGTAGACGACCAAGCAGAGCCAACACAGAAACACACACACCTGGACCCTGCCCTCAGTGACTCTGGTGGGGTAGAGCAGAGGGCAGCAAATGGCCATATAGCGATCCACCGAAATGAGCAGCACATTTACTACTGAAGCACAACTAATGATAAAGGCAAAATAATTATACACAGAACACACAACAGCACCCAGAAACCAGCAGCTGGTTTGTCTGTGGACTTCTAGAGGAGTCACCATAAGGCCCAGGAGGAGGTCCGACACAGCCAGGGAGAGGAGGAGCAGGTTGGTGGGCGTGTGGAGCTGCCTGCAGGGAAAAGACAGTCATCAGAACACAACACACTGATCCCTATAATGACCACTGCTGAAGCACAAGCACTGTGCTGAGAAGTTGATCTCTGCCTGAAGTGGGAGACTGAGATGATGACCAGCAGGTTGAGAACCACAGTGAGCGCAGAGATGAAGAACAGCAGATAGAGCAGCACAGCGTCAGACTGATGGCGCTTTGGCTTCCAGCAGGAGGCGTTGAGGAGCTGTGGAAAGCAGAGCTCTGCTCCGTCCTGGGCCTCCATCCTCAGAGAGAGGAGGAGGAGAAGCTGCAGCTGTGGCAGCGTCTGACTACAGCTCTGTCACACCACTCATATATCACACTGTGTCCTAACCTTCATCCCTCCCCTCTCTCTCTCTCTCTCTCTCTCTCTCCCCCTCGCTCTCTCTCTCCAGCCTCTCCTCTTTTCTGTGGTGAGAGCGCAGATGATTGAGCAGATGTGGAGTGTGCTTAGCATGTGGATCTGAGTGTAATAAGGGACTTTCTGGCCTTTTTTGTAAGACTTTTCTTTGGTGATGAGGTAATAGAACTTGTTTTAACTTGTTTTGTTGGGCAGGTTTTCTTGACCCATGGTACTAATCTAAGTGGCTCTTCTGATATCACCACATTCAAGATTAAAAACACTTAATTAATCCCAGAGGAAAAATGCTTGAACTTATGATTGCTCTCACAGATAGAGAAAAAATTCAAAGCAGTAAAACGTATCATCAAAGACAAACATGTAATACACAATGTACACATGAACCATCTACTGTACATACATATGTATACATCTCAGGTTCACTGAGGTCCAGTGAGGTTGAGCGGGGAGGGTACAGGTAGTGAAAGGGAATATTCAAAGTGTGTCTTTTGTTTCTGTAAACCTTGTATGTGAATAATTCTGGTGCTGGATTCGTTTAGAAAACAAAATGACCCTTTGAACCAGTTTGAAAGCAGCTCTGTAATCATACTGGCAGGGGATTGGAAATGTACCACACATCCAGTGACAGAATCTCAGGGGAACCACATCTACTGTCGGCCTCACTTCTGTTAAATCTAGTTACTGAAAATTACATTTAAATTGATGGAGGAAATCTACTTCCAAAGCCAGACACTGTATAATGATGACACAGCATGCCTTATATATTTTTCATCGTCAGTCTTTACTCTCCCCTGAAGCGGAGCCTCCTCCTTTTAGCTCAAACTACAGTCCTAGATACAATACCTTATATTTCCAACAAACCCAATATTTATGTAATTGTCTCTAACATTCACACGGTTACTTATTTTCAACAAAACTCTCTTCAGTAAACTCTTAAACCTGAAACATCACCCAAAATGTATTTCAACATTCCCATTCCACCCTTTTTTTTTTTACGAGACCATTCTTTCAGGTGGCTTTACCACTCCACCAGATTGCGTTACTGTTCCTGTAAGTCGAGGAAGACTTCTCTTTCTCCTCAGACGTCCATTCTCAGTCTGAGGAGCAGCTGACTTTTTCCCTCTTCTTCCTTCCTGTGAAACGTCAGTAGCTCCGGCCACTCCGGATTCAGTTTAGTCATTGTTTGAGGTAGGGAGGTGCGCAGGTTTCTTCCCATCAGCAGATGGGCTGGCAAGAACTTGTGCCCCATCAGAGTGGCTCTGCATGCCAGTAATGCTCTGCTGTGGCCTGTGGTGGAAATTTTCCATAAAGAAGCAGATGAGAGAGTTGTCCTTTTTGTGCGATTTATTGAAATAATAAAGAAAATAAAAATAATGGGGAAAGCAAATAAAAAGCATGGATGTTGATCGTGCACATCAACAAACCATAAACCAGCTGGGGAGATCAGTGCACACACCACGAAGGTGTGATGCAAAGAGCCCACGATCCTCAAGTTGTCTCTGCCTTTTAACCCCTTTCTCTGGCTCTGGTGGAATGTCTCTCTGCAGCAATGGAATTGTTTGTGCCACTTTATCTCACCGTGAGTGAGAATGTTGGCTTTCTCACTTCTGCATCGTCATGTCTTGTTATCCAAAGGAAGGAACACCGAGCTTCCAAGACAAGATGCATTGGCTTTAACAGCCTTGGGTCTGGTGGGGAGTCAGATAGGAAGGAGCCAGAGTCCGGGTGTAAAAGACAAACATATATCATAAATTATTAGTCAGTCAAATGGAACATCAGATGTTTAGACTTGATGTACGACAGGGCACAAGAGATTAGTTGTTTGTGTAAGAATGTTCAGTATTGCACCTAACCAGCACACGACGAGTGTGTTGGATAAGAAATAGCACAAGGCAAAATTTTTCCATTACATTCCCCCCTTTTGATTACACATTAATCAAACACTAAAATAATAAAAATTTTCAAACGTTGCATTTTGTAGTAACAATCCTTACAAATGAAACAGTAAGTGTATTAAGTCAAAATTCAAAAATACACCTTCACATAAAATGCAAGTAACTTAGGGATAAAAGGTTGGGACCTGTTTTTGGTGGCTAGTTATACAAGAATAACCTCTGTATTGGCATGTGAAGAAAATAAGACCATAATCATGTTCGCATCAGATTATATTTTGTGGTCAGATAGCCTAAGACCATCGTCAAAGTCATTAAGTGAATTAGAGTTGGGGTTTTTGAACATAGTGCATTGTGTCATTTGATACGAGAGTGTTGCTGAGGTCGCGTGCATGATGAGACCTCTAACCAGTGGGATAACGCAAAAACCAAACAAGAGAATCACAGCCATCACAAGGATGAAGGAAACAGCTGCAGACATGAGAACAGATTTCCATTTTCCCGACATTTCATCTAGCCAATTCCAAGGGAAAGAACCTATACCAGAGTTAGCTGAGATTCTGAAGGCCGTGGAGCGCCTTCGCTACAATACCATTAGAATCAGTGTTATTCAGGATGTAAGTACAACATGCGTCTCCAAACATAACACAAGCGCCTCTTTTCTCTGCTAACAACGTGTCTACGGCCATTCAATTGTAATGTAATAAAGACAATTAATGTATGATAGCCATAGGTTTCCGATGGGGTTCTGTTTCATATAATCTTAAAATAGATTTCATGCTTTCGGATCTTTAATTGTAGATTTGGGTCTAGAATGAATAAGAGAATCAGGGATTAGAGAGAATGATGATGCATATTTCTGCTTGTGTTGTCTTTCATCTGTAGATGAAGGATAAAAAAAATTTTGTAGCAGTGAATAAAATGTTTGTGAGCAAATTAAACACCAAGTCAACTTCAGGATATAATAATTTTCTTCTTCAAAAGTAGTGTGCGAAGTTACATGGAAACATCATATGATCAAGGCAATAATTCATGTAACATAAAATGAAGTTTAACAAAACAAGGTTACAATTGATGTCTCGTAACAATCTGCTTCTTCCTGTTGAACAGTAGCGTTAGATTGTTTCCAACCTGTGTGTTGATGTATTGACAGTTCGTTGGAGTTCTTCAGGTTGTGATCAGCTGATCAGAGACACTTGGGATTCGTTATCACCACCAGGTTTCCTCCCAATGTCGTCTGAGTCACTGTCACTCCGTGATGTGAAGAGTCTACACGTTGTCCAGCGTCGGCAACTCAAGGCTGCTATTGTGTGTGTTTTCTCAAGAGCGTGTGTGTAGATGTATGGTCTGACAGTGTGATTCACCGGCGCAGCTTTAGCTGAACGGTCAACGCAGCCTCGCCTCAGTGTGTGTGTGAGCACAGCGAGGGTCGTTCTTCTCAATTCTTTTCTTTAGTGGTGAATTCTCCGAGTGGTGTAGATGTAGATGGAGGGTCGTCTGTCGGATCCGGGACCTTCCTGGATGGAGTGGATCCAAGTCGCTCTTTCTGCAATCTTTACAGCCATGTGGGTCGTCAGAAGGACCTGGAAGGGGCTCCGCCACTGTTTGGAGTCTCAATGCTTCCTCCTGAACTCTTTAACGATCGCCCAGTGCCCTGGTTGGATGGTGTATAATGGTCCTGTCGCCTGTTTTCACCTGTTGGGAAATCTGAATTATGGGGAAAAGCTGTTTGGGCGGCACGGCTGCCATCAGGCCCAAACCAGACTCCATGGCTACAGGTGGAACCATTCGTCAGCCAGAGTCTGCGTTCCTGTGAGGTAGAAAATGTTTAAAGCACAGGGAGAGAGAGGAGGAAGGATAGAGAGGAAACGAGGAGAGGGAACAAGGATCAGGAGAGGGAGGGGTTGTTGGGCAGCGACCTTCGCAGCAGCGTCTGCAGCTGCATGTCGGCACAAACAAAGTCGTCACTGAGGGTGTGAGTGGGACGGTTAAAAACAGCATTAGCTGTAGGCAGCAGGACAGCGTCCAGCAAAGCAGAACCTAATCATGATGTGAGATAGGCTTGCAATCAGACTTCAAAAGCTTCCTATGCTTCCACAGAGAACCAACGTATGACAAGCGTCTGTGGAGTCTGTGTAGATGGTAACAGACTCTCCTTCTGCTAGTTTACCAGCTTCAGTCAATACGATCAACTCTGCAGCCTGAGCAGAGTAGTGTCTTAGCAAAGAGCCAGACTTCAAGACGGACTCTTGATAGTAATGTTCAGCATGTTGAGCAAGATGGTGTTGTATCTAAGCCATCTGGCTGTAGAAAGATGTGATCTATTCCAAAAGAATCAAAAACAGTATGAGGACAAAAGAACAGAAGTCGTACAACCTGATTTCTCATCCACTGTTTGAGTGAAAGGTCGCGTAGGGTCAGATCAGGAAGACCCAAAGTAGGAGTCGACTGAAGAGCAAGCATGAGGTCAGTGAACGTTGTTCAGCCTCAGACGTCCACGTGAGACAAGAAGTGGACGATGAAGACGTCTGCATCAGAACCCTGAGTGGGGCCTCAGAGAAGGTAAAGTTAGGAACGAAAGTCCTACAATAAGAACAAAGACCTAGAAAAGACATAAGCTGTTTATACGTGCACGGTTTAGGCAGGTTTAAAAATGCTTCAACTCTGGTGGGTGAGATGGATTTGCCATCAGCTGTAATTACAATGACCCAGAAAATAACCTTAGTCTGAACAAAGTGTAATTTAGACAGGCTCTCTTTGTGGCCTGCAGCATCCAATGTTTCAGTATCTTAGTGGTGTCTGCAGTAACGCCATCTATGGCTCCTTTAAGAGGGTGTTGTTGTTTACATGGTCTGTGGTCAGATTTAGGTGTGATGACCACTGGTTCACATCCTCTGATCAAACCTACATCATGTCTGTGTGTGAGCCACAGGGAAGCAGGAGCTTCCTGTGAGGCTGAGTGTTGGGTCAGAGCGTCCTCAAAAATAAAAATAAAAACAAAAGCGTGTAATGTGTGTCATTAGAATGTGGAGGTACCCAGTTCACTGTTTGCTGCACATGACAGGCAGAATAAAAAAAAGTTTTCTAAAGTATGCAAAGTAGGTGAATACATCACATGGGGTCAGAAGTCGTTCACCAGTCTCCACCCCGTTCACATCTGTTCACGAAAGGACCCACGTCCTGTCATCTGTCTCCATCATGTTTTCACAGAGGGACGTGTGGAACTGTAGAATAAAAATCAAAATCTTTTTGTTCATTAGTAAAAGAAATCGCAAGCGCAGACCTATGTTCATCCTAAAAGAGGGAAGTTGAGGTCAGTTTGTCACTGTGTGTGTGTGAAATCATAAACAAGCTGTGATGCAGCCTGTGTGAGGGCCTCAGTTACAGCCCCCTCTCAGCAGCCAATGATAAGAGCACAGCTGAGCTGAAGTTAACACCAACAAAAGAGGGATTATTTAGAATGTCTGTAGATGTAACCTGCACTCCGTCTGGAGTGGAAATCAATCAAATACCTAATTTACACATGAGATCTCTTCCTAAAAATTAACTGGGCATAAAAAATAAGTTTTTCTTTAATAGTCTGGTACGTACAGTAATTATTATTACTTCTCTCTCGTAGTCGTCTTCCCTTTAATAGTCATTAATAGTCGTTTCAGTCGGTTTCAGTCTTCCTATAGTCTGTTTTTTTTTTTTCTATAGTCTGATTTTGTTTTTCTACAGTCTGGCCAGACAAACCTATAGTGTGCACAAATCTTTTTAGAGACATGAAGGATTTTATTACTGAATTTGTTGCAAATTGAAATAGTTTAAACCCATCAGACTGTAAAGTCATGCAGCAGTTGTCATTTAGCTGTTTGTCATAATTTGAAAATCACTCTGGGATTTTTTTGAGCAGAAAGCGATTCTTCATTGCGAGCAGATAAGCATGAACATGAATTTGGGCGTGTATCAGCTGTAAGCGTGTGAATGAGCGTGTATGAATGTGTGTGTGTGTGTTTGCGGTACCGTCTTGTACGTCACGTGAAAAGGAACCGTCACCTTCCTCCTTCCCCAACCATCAGTCTGATGTGAGCGCCAGTGGGTGAAGCCTTTCAATGGGACAGTTGTTCCTCGATGACAGACGTTTCCTGGATTCTCGCATGCAGCTCTATTGGGCCGATCACGTCTGAAGCCTCTCCTGTTGTTTGAACCAGTGTCTGTGTCAGAGCACGTCTTCTCTGCTGTTGCTCTGTCCTTGTTTTCCTTTGCTGATTGTCATAAGCAGGTGTCTGTGTCAGACACACACGCGTGTATGACACTTTCACGGCTTCAGAAGCTTCAGACACAGTCCTTTCATGCTGGTGCAGGGCTTGTAGTAGCTGGTTCATCTGATGAGCCCAGAACGTGATGGCTGCAGACGTTGTGGGAGTCTGTGAGGCGTCCATGCTGTGGTCTGTGTCCTCCAGCTGCTGTGGTGTCAGAGCTTCCACCCTGTTCTGGTTGTTGGTTGGCGCTTCTTCTCCTTCCATTCTTCTGCTGATGGTGGGAAAGGAGTCCAGATCCGGATTTACCCTCATCGCACTCAGTTCTGCATTAGAATAGAGAGCAGAAAGAATGGGAGCATTTGCTCTTGACATGATGTGTGTGTTTGTGCTGTGTGTGTGTGTGGCAGAGTGCAAACAATTCTTCCCCAGAGTTGTTATCTCCTTTTTTTTCTGTTACTCTCCTCACTCTTTTGTTTCTTTCAGGAGTTTAGTTTTGATAGTTTTGGTTTTTCAGATCTTTTCTTTTGTCTCTAATTTTTCTTTTAAGGTGCGTATGTCCTTTTACACTAAGCGATTCTTCTTTTGAACCCATAACCAGTTTCCCACTCTTGGAAACATGAAACGCACTAATAACCATAATAACTTTTTACTTTAATTACGTTTAATTTTGCAATGTTCCAGTCTGGTGGTGGAGACTTAGATCGCCCCGAACCCATCTTTCAGAGTCCCGGCGGTTTCCTGCCTTAGACTTTTTTGTGTTCCGGCCGGAACCTTTTTTCGAAATTTCTCTTCCACGGACGTCTCCGTAGAAAGGGAACCGCTCAGATCAGCGACAGAGTTCTCGGAAGTGCTCCCTCACCGTCAGGCCCCTCTAAGACCCGGGTCCCTCGTATCTCAAAACCACTTCCCCCTGCAAACGCGCTCCGTCTTACAGAAGCCGTCTTTTATTTCTTGTCCACTCCCTTTGGACTGCGCTCAGATCTGCACACTGGTCTGTATCCTCAGTACAGACAAAAACAAGCCCGTTCCACGAGCCAACCCTTAGCAACCACCGTCTCGGCCACCAGGGCAGACTTTGACCTAATTAATTTTACCCGAATATTAAATTTTAAAATAATAATTTTTTTCCCTAATATTATATTTTGGATGTTTTCAGCCAAATAGTCGTTTTAGAAATATTATCATCTCTAGTCCTAATTATGTTTTCTTTTATGTTTTAGTCTAGTTGGGGATGCTTTAGAATATATTGTTATTTGCCTTACTTTCCCTAAACCAAATGATCAGAGCCAAGTAAACCCCGAATACCTGAAACCAATTTCAAACCCGTTTTCTATTTTTTTTTTTCCTCGATAAGTCGCAACAAAACAGAATCTCTCTCACCGGGCCGAGTAGAGGTTGGATTTTGAGTTCGTTGGATCTCGTCAGAGGCGATCCAGACGGGTGAGCAGTCCTCCCACTCAGAACAGCTGTAGAGGTTTGGAGGCTGAGCGGCCCTAGTCCTCAGGACTATCGTCCCTGGTCACACCGTCCAGACGACCTGCAGCGGATCCTGTTCGTAGACGCCAATTTCTGTGGTGGAAATTTTCCATAAAGAAGCAGATGAGAGAGTTGTCCTTTTTGTGCGATTTATTGAAATAATAAAGAAAATAAAAATAATGGGGAAAGCAAATAAAAAGCATGGATGTTGATCGTGCACATCAAAAAACCAAAAACCAGCTGGGGAGATCAGTGCACACACCACGAAGGTGTGATGCAAAGAGCCCACGATCCTCAAGTTGCTTCTGCTTTTTAACCCCTTTCTCTGGCTCTGGTGGAATGTCTCTCTGCAGCAATGGAATTGTTTGTGCCACTTTATCTCGCTGTGAGTGAGAATGTTTGCTTTCTCACTTCTGCATCGTCATGTCTTGTTATCCAAAGGAAGGAACACCGAGCTTCCAAGACAAGATGCATTGGCTTTACCAGCCTTGGGTCTGGTGGGGAGTCAGATAGGATGGAGCCAGAGTCCGGGTGTAAAAGACAAACATATATCATAAATTATTAGTCAGTCAAATGGAACATCAGATGTTTAGACTTGATGTACGTCAGGGCACAAGAGATTAGTTGTTTGTGTGAGAATTTTCAGTTCAGTATTTCACCTAACCAGCACATGACGAGTGTGTTGGATAAGAAATAGCACAAGGCAAAATTTTTCCATTACAAGCCCTGTGTTGCTAAGACTTCTTCAAGCTAAAACTTCTAAGACTTCTAGCTCTAATAGTAACCTCAGCCGAGGTGTACTTGTCACAGATCCAGTATCATGCCCAGTATTCAAGTTTATATTCGGTTTTATTGTAGTGTTTCCTGTTTTATTTTGTATTTCCAGTCTAGTTCCTGTTTAAAAAAGCCTGTTTAGCAAAAGTCTGATTCTGTTTTCACAGAGCAGAAGGTTTTACAGGCTAGTAATTGCCCACACCTTCTCTAAATCATTTAAAAATAAAAGCAGCAACTTTAAGATTTCTGGTTTTGACTGGATAAAATGACTACTTATTGAGACTATTTTATAGTTTAATAATCATCACCACACACTTTCACCAAACCCTTTCAAAATAAAAGCCCCAATCCAGATATTTAGCTAAAAATAACAATAGTTATGCCTTCACTTGCTTTATTATAACCAGTTAATAAGACTAATTTGCTGTATAGAAATTACCTGCACATGTTTCCTTCATATCCTTTTAAAATAAAAGCACTAATCCAGATCTTTAATATAGCAATATTATGTTTTAATTGCTTTATTATGAGTAGTTAATGAGACTATTTTCAATTTAGAATTTACGTGCAAACGGTTCTTTGATAACCTTTCAAAATAAAGGCACCAATTCAATTTATTACCTTTTTTAGTCATTTTTATGCCTCTGAATGGGTAATGACTGCTAATGAATTGCTAAAATGTTTTACGGTTTAGCAATTGCCGACACCTTCTCCAAATCCTTTCAAAATAAAAGCAACAATATACCGTAAAAGTTTAATTTAAAGAATTTCTGGTTTTGACTGGATAAATATGGCTACTTAATGAGACTATTTTATAGTTTACTAATTATCCCCACACACTTCCTCCAAATCCTTTCAAAATACATAATAATAATTATTTACAATTAAAGAATTACTTGCAGATGCTTCCTTCAAAGCTCCAACTCAATTTACAATTCAACTACTTCCTCTGCAGCTACTTTCAGCTATTTTAAATATTTATGCTTCGGGCTATTGTTTCAGCTCTTGAACTTAAAACTGTTTAGTTATAATACTCAGGTGTTTGATACATTAAGCTGTATAAATGAAACTGAGCAAACCTTCCTTTGAATTTCAACAAATATTTTTCAGGTTTTCTCAGTTTGTACTTCAGCTTCTATATTCAGCTCTGTTTAATCAAGTCCTAATTCTCTTCAGATACATTCACCTATGCTTTATATGGTTCAGCTATTTTTAGCTGCTTTAAATGTGTCAGCTACTTTTAGCAATTCTTCAGGATTACATTCAGCATGGAAGCATTCACCTTGCATTTTCCTATGGAAATGCTTTATCTAGTTATAGTATATTATTGTTCTTCCGTTTGTTTTTTCTGCATCTAATTAGTTCAGCATACTTTCAGCTACAAAAAACATTCAAAATGTTCAGCTTCCTAAGGATAAGGTGGCTCCCATTAAATGTTTTAATATCTTTCATATTTTTCAAGTATTTCTCCATTGAAATGACTGGAAAACCATTTTCAAATCATCTTCAGCTTTGTCTTCTTTCAGTTTTAACTACATTAGCATACTTTAAGCTAAAGACACCATTTAAACTACAACAATTACAACAACAATCTTCTATTATATACTATTCAACTGTTAATCAATTGTATTGCTTTTTAATATCTGGAATACTTTCAGATCTCTGGCAGTTTAAATATCGGGTGTTTTTTGAGGAATTTTGAGCTTTTTCATTAGTGTGTATTGAGTGAGTGAGGCGACAAATTTTTTAAGACTTTTTTTGCCTAAATAGCACTTGTTTTTGCTTTTGACCAGTTAATTATGTCTAATAATTTGTCTCTAAAAATCGCATTGCAGTAGCTGCCGCTTTCACACTCCATCCAGTTCACACCGCTACCAGTGTTATAGTGATGTGTCGTTTGTGAACGATTCCTTCAATATGAACTAATCTTTTGTATGACTGGGGAAGAACGAGTTCTCTAAGTGAACGATTTGTTTATTTTCATGCAGTGCCTTCTCTCACCACATGGCAGCAGCTGCTCAAGCTCAGTCAGCAGGACAGGAAACAGAAATGATTTATTCACGACTCACTCAACTGAGCAGCCATCCACAGGGATTCATTCTTTTGTCACGTGACAGCCAGGCTGTGTGGCGAGCAGCAAGCTTTCCAGCTCGTTCCTGATTCTTTCATACGGATCCTTATAGATCGTTCTTTCTTTCTTTTTTCACGTGACAGCTATAGATCAGCTACAGGGCTGTGTGGATTGAGAAACAAGGAAATGAATGATGTCTGATATTTGACATTCATATTTTTCAACTCACGCCCGACATACATTATTTATTGATGGAATCATAATTAATTTTTGGTCTTTGATTCTTGTAGGTGTGTGGTGTTATTGTGTATACAATGCAAAGTGTGTTTGTAAATCAATACATTATATCAACATGTTGATTGTGTAGTATACTCTGCCACAATCATAAAACAGGTAAAGATTTCAGAAAACGCAGCTCGGGCTGCATGGTTTAGTTCATCGTCCTCGTTCACAGCCTCGCACAGCCGCTGTAGCGAGCAGCAAGCACTCCAGTTCCTTCCTGATTCATTCATAGGGATCCTTACGGATTGTTTGTTTGTTCATTTGTCATGTAACCACTACCAAGTGACTTTCACGCTGTTAAATAACAATGGCAGGGAAAATACAGGACATAGATTACGATAATGTGGTGTGTATTTGCTAGGTTTTCACATTGTTTGAATTGCTGTGTCATTTTCTGATTATAATTTGTCTGCTGAAGCAAACCATTATGTCTTCAGTATATAGTGTTTGAGAACCGCGGCCATTATTACAATGCCCACAGGACCACCCGCTGTAAATGAACGAAATGAACGAATGACTCGAAGTGATTTGTTCACTTTACCATTTGAAAGTTAAAGATCCGAGTCAGTTAAAATAATTGTTCCCATCTCTAAACCAGAACCGGTGTTAAAGATTAACGCGTTTCTAGATTAACTGGTGACCGACTTCCGAATGCGCACTGGTCGAGCTTAGTTACGGCAGCTGTTGGAAGCAAAGAAAAGCAAGTAAGCTGTCCTTGTCAATGCCTTGACAATGTTTTGTCCTCTGTATGCGATCTGAACAGTCTTTACAGTTTGACAAGGCGTAATCTGATGCAGCTTGATTGTTGCTCGTATTCCAGTTAGGGAAGTAGACAGTAAAAGAGAATGAGGACTGAATACGAGGGTGGTCCGATAAGTACTTAGCCTCACTGCACGATGGTGCCACTATCACTAGAAAAAATTTCATGTAGTACATTCTCTTAGACAGTTACTGTTGAAATTTTAGCCGAATTGCACTTGTACTTTTTTTTTGACAGCATGTAGAAGTGGGCGTGTCCGTGAACATTAGAAAAACGGAAAAAGAGCAATATCGGTCAGTGATCTGATTGTTGTTTTTGGAAGGGAACTCGCACAGTAAAATCAAAGAGTGCTTCAATGCTGTGTACAGTGACTCTTCTTCTTCGATGGCGACCGTCAAACATTGTTTCAATGACACTCAAGCATCCTTTCCTTTCATTAAACATCCTGCTAATTTACACTGTTATCTAAGTGTTTTCTCCGCTAGCGTAGCTCCTAGCTTACTTTCCTGCTATGGCTTCCCCCTTTTCCTCTCCCTCTCGCTCTGTTCGGTGCTCGGTGTGTCTTATGTTTAGCTTATCCTCTGCCTCCTTTAGTGATGGTAATGGTATCTGTAATAAGTGTATGCTAGTTGCAGGGTTGGAGGTGAGGTTGTTAGACTTAGAGTCTCGGCTTCGCACCTTAGAAAACAGGCCAGCTAGCCAGGCCCCTTTAGCCGGTGCGGAGCCTCCTAGCTTAGCTGCTACCAGTCCCCCGGCAGGTCCCAGGCAGCTGGGCAACGACTGGGTCACGGCTCGTAAAAAAAGTAGCTTTAGGCAGGCGCCCACGATTCACCACCAACCGCTTCACGTTTCAAACAGATTTTCCCCACTCAGCGACACACCCGCTGAGAAACCCACTCTGATGATTGGTGACTCCATAGTCCGAAACGTGAAGTTAGAGAATCCAGCGGTCATAGTAAGTGTTTGCCTGGGGCCAGAGCGGGTGACATTGAGTCTTATCTTAAGCTCCTGTCTAAGGATAAACGTAAGTACGCTAAAATCCTAATACACGCAGGAGCTAATGATGCCTGGTTACGCCAATCGGAAGTCACTAAAACTAACATTGAGTCGGTGTGTTCGTTCGCCAAAACAATGTCGGACTCCGTAGTTTTCTCTGGACCCCTCCCCAATGTGATGACATGTATAGCCGGCTGTCATTGCTCCACCGCTGGTTGACTAGGTGGTGTCCTGCAAACGATGTGGGCTTTGTGGCTAATTGGAGCACTTTTTGGGGAAAACCTGGGCTGATTAGCAGCGTCCGTCCCACGTTGAACGCAGCCTCTCTGCTTTCTAGTAACATGGCCATGTTGCTTAGCCTCCCCACTCCGTGACAACTCAGAGTGGAGCCCAGGACGCAGAATCGCAGTCTTACACGCCTCTCTGCATGTTCTCTACAGCCGCCACCCACTCTTAGTCTTAGTTATCGCATAGAGACTGTGTCTGCTTCTCGACCACCTAAACTATACAAGTCACAAACAAATCAAAGAGGAGTGACTTACCAGAATTTAAAAAACATCAAAACAGTTCCTCTTACGGAACAAAATAACAGTAAGTTAATAAAGTGTGGTTTATTAAATATCAGATCTCTCTCATCTAAATTCTTTTTAATAAATGACTTGATAAGTGACCATTACATAGATCTGTTCTTTAGCTGTATTGAGTCTACTATCCCCTTAAATCTCAGCAGCAATGACTTTATGAACTACTTTACTAATAAAATTATCATCATTAGAAAAAACATTCAGCAGCGACTTCTTCCAAATGACAGAAAGCACTGTCTAGATCCGTCAACTTTAAATTTATTAAATCCTCTGTCTTACATAGACAGCTTGTTCCCCATAACTCACATGGAGTTAACCTCAATAATCAACTCTTCCAAGTCGTCCACTTGTCTTTTAGATCCAATCCCAACCACACTACTCAAAGAAGTTCTACCTTTAATCAGCTCGTCCATATTAAATCAAATCAACCAATCTTTACAACTAGGCTATGTACCACAGGCTTTTAAGGTGGCTGTGGTCAAACCTCTATTGAAAAAACCAACCCTTGACCCTGGACAACTAGCCAACTATAGGCCCATTTCAAATTTACCCTTTATTTCCAAGAATCTGGAAAAAATCGTGGCTAAATAATTATCTGACCACCTGAGTGGGAATAACCTGTACGAAGATTTTCAGTCAGGATTTAGAAAACATCATAGCACAGAAACAGCTCTGGTTAGAGTCACTAATGATCTTTTATTAGCTTCGGACAATGGTCTAGTTTCTGTCCTTGTCCTGTTAGATCTTAGTGCTGCATTTAATACAATTGATCATAACATTCCATTACAGACACTAGAACATAGAATCGGGATTAATGGAACAGCATTGGGATGGTTTTAATCCTATTTGTTGAACAGATTCCAGTTTGTTCATGTTAATGAACAAACATGCACAAGGATTAGCTATGGAGTACCACAGGGTTCTGTGCTGGGTCCAATTCTGTTTAGCCTATACATGTCTCCTCTAGGTGAGATTATTAGAAAGTATTCTATTAATTTTCATTTTTACGCAGATGATACTCAGTTATATATGTCCTTGGAACCAAATGAAACAGATCAACTAGTCAAAATTCAGGGTTGTTTAAAAGACATCAAATCCTGGATGTCCCAAAACTTCCTTCAACTAAACTCAGATAAAACCGAGATTCTTCTTTTTGGGCTTAAAAATCTGAGAGAGACACTATAACCACCCTGGATGGCATAACATTAGCTTCAGATTCTACTGTGAGGAACCTTGGTGTCATCTTTGACCAGGATCTCTCTTTTACATCATACATTAAACAAATCTCCAGAACCGCCTACTTCCATCTTAGAAATATAGTTAAAATCAGAAGCATCCTCTCTCAGAGCGATGCAGAGAAACTGATCCATGCATTTGTTATCTCTAGGCTGGACTACTGTAACTCCTTACTCATAGGATGTCCTAACAGCTCCTTAAAAAGCCTACAACTTATTCAAAATGCTGCAGCCAGAGTTCTGACAGGACTTAGAAAGAGAGATCACATTTCTCCTACATTAACTTCTCTGCACTGGCTGCCTGTAAAATTTAGGATAGAATTTAAAATTCTCCTACTCACATACAAAGTACTCAATGATAAAGCTCCTTCTTATCTTAAAGACCTCATAGTTCCTTATGCTCCCAGCAGAACACTTCGTTCTCAGAGCGCTGGGCTACTTGTGGTTCCTAGAGTGTTTAAATGTAGAACGGGGGGGAAGAGCTTTTAGCTACCAAGCTCCTCTCCTCTGGAACCAGCTCCCTCTTCATGTTCGAGAAGCTGACACACTCTCCACTTTTAAGATTAGGCTTAAAACCTTCCTTTTTGATAAAGCTCATAGTTAGAGATGGTTCAGGTCACTGGCAATTATTGTTAGTCACAGGAACCATCTCTTAGTTAAGCTGCAATAGACATAGACTGCTGGGGGACTTAATTTATACACTGAGCTCCTCTGTTTCCTTCTACCTCCTCTGTCCAATAACCTCCCATCATTGTCCCATGTTTAACTAACCTTGTCTCTTTCTTTCCAGTAGTTGTGCTTCTCTCTCTCTCTCTCTCTCTCTCCGAGTGAGGCGGCGTCAACGAATGTACGGTTGCTGTGGCCGCTGTAGTCGGTGCACAAAGCAACAAGTACGCTGCCAGGATGAGTGGATCGGTTGTGATCTTCCTTGACAGCATTGAAAAAGTGAACTCCGTGGTTCAAAGCGGCGTCGTCATTAGTGACTCATTTGTTCCCGTTTCTCCCCTCACGCAGCCCGCGAAGAAAGTGACTTTGTCAAACATTCCACCATTCATTAGTGACGAACTGCTGAGTCGAGAACTGTCCAGACACGGCAAAATTGTCTCACCTTTCAAGAAGCTGCCATCGGGATGTAAACAACCAGAGCTTCGACATGTGGTCTCACACAGGAGGCAGACGTACATGGTGCTGAACAAAAAGGATGAGGACCTGAACCTGGTCCTCAAGCTAAAAGTTGATGGTTTTGATTATGTTCTTTTTGTAACATCTGAGACCATGAAGTGCTTTAGTTGTGGGAGAGAAGGACACCTCATCAGGGCGTGTCCTGAGAAGTTCACGCATGAACAAAGGGAACACGGTGAGGAGGAGGAGGCAGCAAAACAGGCTGAAGGTGAAGCAGAAACAGGTGGACAGGAGCAGGGTGGAGGCGGTGCTGGGCAGCAGGCGGAGGATGGTGTGGATGCTGGTGAACAGGAGCAGAGTGATGGTGCTGAGAAGCAGAGGGTGGATCAGAACCACAGCGCGATGGTGAACAGGCACAGGGGGCCGATGAAGCAACAGCCCCTGAAGAACAGGTTGTGGTGATGGAGGATGTGACGGTTGAGCAGACAACGAGCTGTGATGTCACTGAGACGCTTGTTGACACCGAGTCAGTGATTAGTGAAACTGAGAGCTGTAAAAAGGCCACAACTGGAAAAAGAAAGTGTAAATCGACTGTGAGCCGCTCCCAAGAACAACAAGGGTCTGTGAAGAAGGTCAGAGGGAGGCTGAGGAGAGCGAACATGGAGGCAGACCTCAGTGAGGACGAGGGTTCTTCTCCTGGTAGCGACACTGACGTCTCAGACTGCGACTCCTCTCAGCCACGGTCTCACAAATCAAAAGAGTACCCGGTGGAACGCGTTAAGAAGTTTTTACTGAGAACAAAGAACATGAAGCGTGTGAAATTGGAGGACTATTTTTCTGATAAGGAGCTGTTTGCTAGGTCAGTGTGTACACAGATGAGGAGCACCGGCAGAGGGGGATACACCGACCAGGAGTATTACAGGCTGAAAAAGATTGCTTTTAAACTGAAGCAGGAGCTTTGTCACGAAGATGATGATGATGATGATGGTGTCTTTTAACTACTCTTTTTTTGACTTTAGAGTTGTGCTTCTACTCTGCACTGTATTTTTACCATCTCTCATCATGGTCCACGTTAAAGTCGTCACTTTAAACCTGAACGGGGCCAGAGAATTAAAAAAAAGGATGAGTTTGTACGAACTGATGAAGTTGAACCACATTGATGCGATGTTTGTTCAAGAGACACACAGTGACAGCAGCAATGAGGTGGACTGGACCAGGGAGTGGCCTGGGCAGGTGGTGCTGAGTCACAGCAGCAGCACCAGTGCTGGTGTGGGCATTTTGTTCTCTCAATCCTGTCCTCCAGTGTCCCTCACTGTGTCTGAAATCGTCCCTGGCAGACTGATGGTGGTGCGGGCCATGTTTTCTAACAGCAGTTTGGTTTTAGTGAATATTTATGCTCCCACTATAGGCGCAGAGAGACTCCTGCTGCTGAATAAAGTAAATGCTGTTTTAATGGATTTTAACTCTGAGGATTTTCTGGTTTTAGGCGGTGATTTTAACTGCACTGAAAACGCTAATCTGGATAGAAACCACATGGAGCCACATTCTCCATCGAAGCAGCTCTTAAGTCGAGTCCTAAAGACCCACGAGCTGGTGGATGTATGGAGGAGTCTTCATGGGCAGGACAGACAGTACACATGGTCTCACGTTAGAGACAACGCGGTCTCTTTAGCAAGACTTGACCGGTTTTATGCTTTTAAGCACCATCTGAACGTTTTTAGGTCCTGCTTCATCAGACCTGTTGGTTTTAGTGATCATGCCATGGTTTTAATTCATGTTTTTATTAATAACATAAAGCATAGCAGTGCATACTGGCATTTTAACAACTCACTGCTGCTGGATCAGTGTTTTAAGGATGGTTTTAAGTTCTTTTGGAAAATTTTTAGGACCAGACAGTCTGATTTTGAAAATCTGAGACAGTGGTGGGATTGTGGAAAAGTTGAGATAAAACAGTTTTGTTTACAGTATACTCTCAATATCACAAGGGACATTACCAGGTCAATGAAAGATCTAGGGAATGATATTGTGGAATTACAAAACATGGTGGAGTCCACAGGAAGCAAGAGGCATATCGAAGTCCTCAAATCTAAAAAGGCAACTCTTGACAACCTATTGGGCACCAGAGCACAGGGGGCGCTGGTCCGATCTAGGTTTCAGAGCGTGACTGATATGGATGCCCCTTCCAGATTTTTTTTTAGCCTGGAGAAACGTAATGGTCAAAATAAGTCAATCCACAGCCTGCAATCCGCTGCTGGAGTCATTCTGGAAGAGCCTAGTGACATCAGGAGGAGGGCGGTGGAGTTCTACAGGGATCTTTTCCAGAGTGAGTACACTGAGGATGAGGAGGGCATAGACTTCTTCTGTGGGGCTCCTCCCCAAGTGTCTGAGGAGACCAACAATGCCCTGGACATGGACATTTCTCTGCAAGAGCTGTCTACAGCCTTGCAGGGCATTAAGGGAGGGAGAGCTCCAGGGCTGGATGGCCTCACCGTGGAATTTTATAAGACATTCTGGTGTGACCTCGGAGCAGACTTCCTCTCTGTAGTTCATGAGAGTCTGGCAGGGAACCTCCTGCCTCTCAGCTGCAGACGGGCCGTCCTGACGTTGCTGCCCAAGAAGGGTGACCTTCAGGATATCAGGAACTGGCGTCCTGTTTCACTGCTGTGTACCGACTACAAAATCCTGTCCAAGACTCTGGCTAACAGGTTGCGGGAGGTGATGGACCAGATCGTCCATCAGGACCAGACGTACTGTGTGCCTGGTAGGCTAATCACTGATAACATCATATTAATTCGAGATATTCTGGATCTCTCTGGTTCATCGGGCATAGACTTGGGCTTGATTTCACTTGACCAAAACAAAGCTTTTGACCGAGTTGAACACCCATTCCTTTGGAAAACTCTAGAGAAGTTTGGACTCAGCTCTGGACTTATTGCTATGATCGGGGTTTTGTACCAAGGTATTGAGAGTGCACTGAAGATCAATGATGGGCTGAGTGCTCCTTTTAAAGTGGGCCGAGGCATCAGACAGGGCTGCTCCCTCTCAGGGATGCTGTACGCCCTCTCTATTGAGCCTCTTTTATGTAAAATCCGGTCCTCCGTTGATGGTTTGTTTTTACCTGACTGCACATTACGCCTTGTTTTATCGGCCTATGCAGATGACGTTGTTGTTCTTGTCAGAACACAACATGCCATACAGATGTTAGAAAAAACTGTTAAACGTTTTAATGAAGTATCCTCTGCCAAGGTGAACTGGAACAAGAGTGAGGCCCTAACAGTTGGAAGCTGGAAAAACGGTCGTCCCAGACTCCCGGGGGGCCTCATTTGAAAGACAGGGGGTTTTAAATACTTGGGTGTTCATCTTGGCAGTGAAGAACATGTTAGAAAGAACTGGGATGGTGTTGTAGAAAAGGTGGAAGGGAGGCTTCAGAAGTGGGGATGGTTGGTGCCACAGATGTCATACAGAGGGAGAACTCTCATTGTCAACAACTTAGCGGCCAGTGGACTCTGGCATCGCCTGGCCTGTGTAGAGCCTCCTCCTGACCTCCTGAAACTGCTCCAGTCTAAGATTGTGGATTTCTTCTGGGACCGGCTTCACTGGCTGCCCCAGTGTGTCTTGTACCTGCCTAAGGATCAGGGGGGCCAGGGGTTAGTTCACCTGTCTAGCAGGGTGGCAGCCTTCAGGATACAGTTTGCCCAGAGGTTCCTGTGTGGCCCAGCTGACCTAGTTTGGAGACCTGTGGCTTCTGCCATTCTTAAAAGGACTGATGACCTTAACCTGGACACGGCCCTGTTTTTAATGGACTATAGTGTTTTTAATACTACAGCTTTGCCTGCTTTTTATCAGAGTGTTTTTAGGTCCTGGGGACTCTTTCAGTGGAGGAGGCTGGAGCCTTCAGCCTCACTTCACTGGCTGCTGGTGGAGCCACTGATTCACAAGGCGCGTTTGGAGGTTCAAGACAGCAGAATTCCTGGAATAACACATGCTCTTCGTGTTTCTGGGATGACAACGCTGCGTCACCTTGTGGATGTAGCTGGCTCTGATTTGCGGGACGTACAGGCTGTGGCCTCTGCCTTGGGTTTCAGATCGACTCGCGTTGTTGGGAAGTTCCTGGAACTGCTGCTAAAGAAATTGACTGCTGATGAGTGTGAGATGCTGCAGGACTACTATGGCGGTGCTGAGAGCCTGGATGAGGGGGATCCTTTTCCTGAGCTTGGTTTTAGCTTGGTTTTTAGGGGATCCGACAATGTTTATGATCTACACACTCTAACTGGCAAAACAATGTACAACTCCTGCGTTAAAGTACTAAATAGGAAACAGCTCAGCGACCGAGCGGACACAGTTTGGAGGAGGAGACTGCCAGCGTCCACCAAGACTCAGCCAGTGTGGAGAGTCCTCTACAAGCCACCACTGAACAAAAGGACTGGGGACCTGCAGTGGAGGATTCTACATGGAGCCATCGCCGTGAACTCCTTCACTGGGAAGATCAACCCAAGGGGTCCCCGCACCTGCGTGCACTGTGGTGAAACAGATACTGTCTTCCACTGTTTTATGGACTGTACACGACTGGCTGAGCTTTTTAACTTACTATCTGGTGTTTTTAATGCACTAATGAACTGTGGAGTGTTGATAGAATTATCCTCGGTGCTGGCTACAGCGGAACAAATGCAGAGAAGTGGCAATTGTTAAACTTCCTGTCTGGTCAAGCCAAGCTGGCCATTTACAAAACCAGACAGGTGAAGGACCATGTGGTGGTCCCTGTGTTCTGCGCCTTGGTCAGGGCCAGAGTGTGGGTGGATTTCAAATTTTGCAAGCTCACCAGTAACCTACCTTGTTTTAAACATCAATGGTGTCACCAGGATGTCATCTGTTCTGTGGTGGAGGATGACCTTGTTTTTAGTCATGGTTTTAAGTAAGGCTTTGGTCTCTCTTTTATTTCTTAAAGCAAGTACGTATTATAACTTCCTATATGTTTATTTATTCATCATCATAATCTGTGGCTTAAAGCATAGGTTGCTTTAAAAAAAAAAAGCATATCATTTTTTAGATGTCTGTTTAATATTGGTCAGCTACACATGACAATAAAGTCTTGTTGAAAATCTCTCTCTCTCCCCCACTCTCTCTCCCTCTCTGTCCTCACCTACAGGTATCATTGGACTCAAAGGTTGGTGTCTGTGATGGGCAGCTGCGGATCCAACCATCCTGCCTGTATCCAGTCCCTGGTCCTACGATCCTGCCTGTGCTATGTTGTTGCTTGTTGTTGCTTGTTGCTGTTGCTGTGCTTTTCTCTCTCTCTATCCTCTCACCCCAACCGGTCGAGGCAGATGGCCGCCCACATCCAGTCTGGTTCTGCTGGAGGTTTCTTCCTCATTAGAGAGGGAGTTTTTCCTCTCCACTGTTGCTGTCAATTAAATGCTTGCTGTATGTGGGATTTGTTGGGTTTAGTTGTGTGAGGTTTTAAACCTTACTTTACTAAAGTGCCTTGAAATAACTTTGTT
The DNA here is from genome assembly GCF_900634795.4 of Betta splendens. Taxonomy (NCBI): domain Eukaryota; kingdom Metazoa; phylum Chordata; class Actinopteri; order Anabantiformes; family Osphronemidae; genus Betta; species Betta splendens. Next base: position 856,192 of record NC_040899.1, on the reverse strand, counting down.
GTGATTTGGCACTATATAAATAAAATTGAATTGAATTGAATTGAACTTTCAAAGTGGTCGCACATCGGTTTTTGATGAGCTATTGAGCCATGCCCAGGCCCCACGAAAACGGCTGCCACGGAGGTTAATGTGACAAAAATCCATGATCTCGTATTGGCAAACCGCCGATTGAAGGTGCGTGAGATAGCTGAGACAGTAGGCATCTCAAAAGACTGCGTAGGTCATATCCTGCATGAAATTTTGGGCATGAGAAAGCTGTCGGCGTGATGGGTGCCGCGTTTGCTCACTCCGGACAACAAGCACAACCGTGAGAACACTTCAGAGCAGTGTTTGATGCTGTTTAAGTGCAATCCCTAGGAGTTTTTGCGTCGTTCCATGATAGTCCAAATATTTGGCCCTGTGCGACTTTTTTTTGGTTCCAAACTTGAAAAAATCAGCGGGACTTTGCAGACCTCAAGAAAACGTATTTTTCTGACGGTTTAAAGAAGTTGGAGCATTGCTGGGTCAAGTGTATCGAACTAAATAGAGAGTATATTGAAAAATAAATCGCCACTTTTTCAAATTTTTTTTTGTGAGTACTTATGCCCTCGTAAGTCTGCTTCTTCTGTCAATAAAATATAAAATGTTAAACCTCTCTGTCCTGTCTTTTGAGTCTTGTTTGGGTTTAAACTTAACTGTTGAATTCTCTCAAATATTGTGAAATTAGCAAAAAAATAATGGGACCACTGCACAACTGGGAGCTCATTACTGATGTGACATCATGACATACATAAAGATGCTGAACAGTTGCAGCCAGATCAATCTGTCAGCACAATCACCACCGTAATATGGTCTTACCTTACATAACGTACAACCCCTGTGCGGCTGGGAGACACGTGGGCCCCGTAGTGGAGCTCTGGTTAAAGCATCAGCTGTGACAAGGTTCTTCCCTGGAACATAGACAATGTTGTATGAGAAGCGTAACAATCTCAGGCAAAATCATCTTGCCAGAATTGATTGCCTTCCAGCAGTTCTTCAAGTGCTTCTGGGATGTACTGGGGACAGACAGGTTTGAGGTGTTTACAAGCTGTCTAGCCTCTGGGCTGTTGCCACTTAGTCGCACAAGGGCAGTCTTGACACTTTTACCTTAAAAAAGGGATCTTGGTTTGCTGAAGATGTGGATAACGATGTCACTTTTGTGCATGGATTATAAGATAATTGCAAAGTGCTTCTCAAGACTTCTCAGACTGAAACAGTGCATTAATAGCATTGTGCATTGTAGCCTAAGGTATTATGTTCCTAATCAAACAATTATGAATTATTTATTTCTGTTGCATGATATTATAGATGAACGGTGGTGTGATTCTCTCTGGGTTCTCCGGCTTCCTCCCAGTCCAAGGACGTGCATTAGGTTGATTGGCTTCTCTCCATTGCCCGTAGGTATGAGTGTGTGTGAATGGTTGTATGTCTCTGTGTTGCCCTGCGATGGACTGTCGACCTGTCCAGGGTGTACCCTGCCTCTCGCCCATAGCCAGCTGGGTTAGGCTCCAGCACCCCCGCGACCCCACATATGGAAATAAGCGACTTGGAAAATGGATGGATGGATATTATAGATCTGTAAACTGATTGGGAAAAAGCACCTGACAGAGTTGATCCTCTCTATCTTTTCAACATCAGCGGGATAATGGAAAGCACTGAGACAGGAGACTTTGTTGCAGTTCCTGAAAAAGCTGACTAAACAGATGAGGTCCAGTCTTCCCCGCATGACCTGCATTTCCACTACTGGCCATCCAAGTCACAGTGGGGGAGCGTTTTCATTAACTTATGATTTAGATGTTTCATTTTGGAGGAAGAGCCTACTGTTAAACATAGAATGATTTAAAAGCTGTTTCCCACATTAAGGAGTGGATTCTACCTCACTCAGATCCTGGTTTCAAATATATTCAGTTACAAAATGTATGTAATAAAGAGTCATACATGCTCAGATGTAGCTGCCTGTGCAGGACTAGACTATTTGATGGAGGAGGCTTCTCTTCAGCTGTTTATTTACTCATTACATTTAGCTTCCTTAATTTAAATAGAAAAAGTCTGGGAAAGATGTCAGGGGTTTTCAAAGTGTTTCTCAAGTCACCTGGCTCGGACAAACTTACAGTAGCAGACAAATGAACCACTAATCCAGCCTCCACCACTTTAAGTACCAGTCGCTAGAGACATTAGGCTTTGGCCAGCTGGAGCATTGGTACATTGATAGTGTTTTTCTACATATGTTCATTTTTACAGTACTTTCACCAAATTTAATTTCAAATGTTGTCACATTGAAGTTCACATTTCAATGTGAAGTAATGCACCTAAAGGTTTGTTCTCTCAATACAGAGCAGAGGTGACTATAAGTCTTACTTAGCAAGTAAAAGTTTTATGTCATGTTCTACACATAGTCTAGTGATTAGTATATTTTCAAATGGGTGTTGTTCTGAATGCGCTATGCGGCACTAAGGACAGATGTAGCATGAAACAATAACGCAAAGTAGGCACTCCTCCCAACTACTTTCTGTAGTTAGTTAACCTTTGGAGCAGATTTAGCCACAGGTTTTGTTCATCAGAGATAGGTACGAAAACCAAGATGTCTCTACTTTACTTAAACAAACTGCAGTGTCTAATTACAGCATGTTGGTCTCACAGGAGCCAGGCTGCAGAATCTGGAGAGAGAAAATGAGCCTCAGAGCCTTTCTGAACCAGGGGTAGAACAAGGCGTAGATCACAGGGTTCAGAAAGGGGCTCAGACACAACAGAAATAAACTAAACACTGCCGGTAAAGTATATGGTATTAGGGTAAGAAGGTAATATGGAAGGAAACATATTAAGAACCAAGCCACAACAACACCAAGCGTCCTGGCTGCCTTTAACTCAGACCTTTTAGTCCCTGAATGATGGAGGGTGACGGCTGCAACGTGAGAGCGCATGGCACGAGCCTGAGACACTGCTGTCAGAAACACTCTCATATACAGAAATATGATGGAGGAAAATGGAACAACAAAGGTCAGAGCAACATCAACATATGACATGATGCGGTCAATGTAAACCACACACATCCCATAACATGAATTATAAAGACCTGGTTTAATTAACTCCTCCCTAAAAAGTATTATATTATATGTAAAAGCACAAAACCAACACAAACAAACACACTTTTTAACTCTGCTCACAGTGACTCTGGTGGAATAATGCAGAGGGTCACAAATAGCTGCATAGCGATCAGCTGATATCAGAACCATGCCCGCTATTGAGGCAGAGATGATGGAGAAGGTCACATAACCCTGAAGAAAACATATGTGATTTCCAAGATACCAACAGGATATTCTTCTATAAACCTGCAACGGTGTCACCACAAGACCCATAAGGAAGTCAGACACAGCCAGAGAGAGGAGCAGCAGGTTGGTGGGTGTGTGGAGCTGCCTGCAGGGACACAAAAGCACGTAATGTAATATCATTCATGCAGAGTGATACGACCTTCAACTGGCTGTAATGTTAAAAAGCTGTGTCAGCAAAGCAGAAGATGCAGCTGGTGTCAAGATGTGACACTATTCAGTAAAGTAAAACTTCTGCCTATTGTGGTCACACTAATAAAACCATGAGCTGCTGTAAAGTGTGCTGAGAAGTTGATCTCTGCCTGAAGTGGGAGACTGAGATGATGACCAGCAGGTTGAGAACCACAGTGAGCGCAGAGATGAAGAACAGCAGATAGAGCAGCACAGCGTCAGACTGATGGCGCTTTGGCTTCCAGCAGGAGGCGTTGAGGAGCTGTGGAAAGCAGAGCTCTGCTCCGTCCTGGGCCTCCATCCTCAGAGAGAGGAGGAGGAGAAGCTGCAGCTGTGGCAGCGTCTGACTACAGCTCTGTCACACCACTCATATATCACACTGTGTCCTAACCTTCACCCCCCCCCCCCCTCTCTCTCTCTCTCTCTCTCTCTTTCTCTCTCTGTCTCCTTTCTCTCTCTCTCCTCGGTGATCACATGTTTGGTCTTTAGGCCAGTTGCATAGCAACTAATTTCTTTCTTCATCATAGAGTAACTAGTAAAACCCATGGTAAATGAGCAACATATGTGTGCTGTCCTGGCAGAATTCTTGGCAGTGGTGACAGTAGTGACACAAGAAAACACCGGGAGAAAAATCCTGTTGGCCAACTTTCACCAAGCCAAGTGACACCAAACTCTTCCCTTTACTTCCTAATGACATGACATCTTCAAACCTGGCGTAATAACAAATTAAGGCCAAGGTTCAGATGTATCCAGAACTACGTAAAGTAGAAATTAGCGTAAGCCTACGGTAGCTCCCTGGTTTGTATAAGTACTTTTCTACAGCTATTGGGCCGTTGGCAACACTTAGCGGTGAAACAGCTTAATCATGTGAAAACAATCATCACTCAAGCCGGAGAGGAACAATAGACAATTAATACAGCCACCTGTCTGTAATTACAGGATATGATATGAAACCATGTGCCAAACAGGGCAGAACATATTCTATAACAATGGCTCTAGCCCTGTTAGAGGATCTTGCTAATGGTAGAAATCGAAAAGAGCGTGTCTTTAGGGACAGGCAGGACCTTCGTGTGAATGATGACGAGTGGCTCATCAACCACTTTAAATTTCCACGAGGAATCCTTCTTGAGCTTCTGGGTGAGTTAATCATTTAACTGTTCTAATATTATGTCTTGTTGCGCATAGAACCTGTGCTCCTAAAAATATCACTTTTTCCTAATCGCTGATGCTAGTTGGTGATTTAACATAAAAACGTCTTATTAGCAAACACTACACACTAGTGTCAGGACTTTGTATCAAGCCCCTAATTGTCTGAGTATCTATAGTAGTAATGTCAATAATCACGTGTGTAAAAGTCGTTCCTGTGCGCATCTTAGTGTTGAATATTTGTCTTGTATAAAAATAACTAACAACAATACATTAGTATGAACAATATAATATTGATGACTCCACTCACCAACCCCAGACTGCCATTCCAAAACATGGTTAGTAGTGGAGAGGACGATCAGCCTGTTCAAAGGACAGTAGTGCTGCTTGGATAGAACCGGGGGTGTGCTGCAATGGCCACCTGTCAAGGTGTGGCGCATTGTGTTGCTGTACGGCCTCCTTCAAAATGTGGCACACTAGCACACAGACACAGTACCCATCAATCATCATCATGCCACCCAGGAAGCTTTATTGACCCAGCAACATCTAATTTTCATAATATGAAGAAGGTGGGACACATTAATTACTTCTGAGCAATTATCTTTAAAGGGGTCATATCATGCAAAATCCACTTTTTGGACATTTTGCAGCATTCCTGTGACTCTATGGGTCACATTTACACACACTGAGCACGGTAGAGATGCATTTCCTCCTTTTTTCACATTTTGAAAACATAAATTTTCTCATCCAATAGAGAGAGACCTCGTCCTACTCTGAGATTGTTCCCCAGTTGTCGTCCTATTGGTAGGAAGTCCTCCCTGCAAATCCTGAACCACCACCCCCACAATGATTAAATGTAGAACGGGGGGCAGAGCTTTTAGCTATCAAGCTCCTCTCCTCTGGAACCACTTTTAAGATTAGGCTTAAAACCTTCCTTTTTGATAAAGCTTATAGTTAGAGATGGTTCAGGTCACTGGCAATAATTGTTAGTCACAGGAACCATCTCTTAGTTAAGCTGCAATAGACATAGACTGCTGGGGGACTTAATTTATACACTGAGCTCCTCTGTTTCCTTCTACCTCCTCTGTCCAATAACCTCCCATCATTGTCGCATGTTTAACTAACCTTGTCTCTTTCTCTCCAGTAGTTGTGCTTCTCTCCCTCTCTCTCTCTCTCTCTCTGTCCTCACCTACAGGTATCATAGGACTCAAAGTTTGGTGTCTGTGATGGGCAGCTGCGGATCCAACCATCCTGCCTGTGCTCTGTTGTTGCTTGTTGTTGTTGCTGTGTTTTTTTCTCTCTCTATCCTCTCACCCCAACCGGTCGAGGCAGATGGCCGCCCACATCCAGTCTGGTTCTGCTGGAGGTTTCTTCCTCGTTAGAGAGGGAGTTTTTCCTCTCCACTGTTGCTCTCAATTTAAATGATTGCTGTATGTGGGATTTGTTGGGTTTAGTTGTGTGAGGTTTTAAACCTTACTTTGTAAAGTGCCTTGAAATAACTTTGTGGTGATTTGGCGCTATATAAATAAAATTGAATTGAAATAAAATTGAATTGATCCCGAACCAAAACTGGACTTCCGCCATTTGCCCCCTCTCACTCACCGTGAACAGACGAGCATAGAAATAGTTTGGTTCTTGAGTGTTCTAACCAACACCAAAGTCTATTCACTTTACCAAGGGATCAATAAGTGAGGACTTTGTGGGTCACTTTTATTTTAAACAGACCGGTGCCAGAAACACTGCCTCAGCATTCATACGTATGTGCATTTCTTTTTTTTTTTGTTCTGTCCAGCAGTTTAGCAAGCTGCATACTGTATCTTACGCTGAATGCCATATGAATGTGATGGACAGCTTTGCTTTAACAAGAGGGGTATATATATAATATATATACTCTTCTTGATTTATGGTTTATTTGATGGTTTATTTAGCTAATCCCAAATATGTGATGTTGCTGTGTTGGTGGACAGGTTAAGTTTCTGCTTTGGGGGGGGGCGGGGGGGTAAGGGGTGCAACCAGCTGCTGACACCAAGCAGATCTGTTAAGTAAACAATCGGAGCAAAATAAATAGGAAGCAGGGATGTACCTTAGGCTAACACATTCATAACTAAACAACTGTTGTACTGTGGTTTACCTTGGAGATTAATATTAATATCGATAATAGTGTGTGCACATACTCATACAAACATATACATATAATATACATACATATGTGCATTGTTATACATATCCCATACAACTGAATAAAAGTCATGACATACAACACCACAATTTCCATATTCACACATTATTGATATTGGTAGTGAAGTATCAGTAATACTTACAGTTGGATTTGGAAAGTGTCCCACTACAAGGTTAGTAAGGCTGTAGCTTGATATTATTCACCCAAAAGGTGAGGCAGACGTTGGTGCATGAACAATGCCACTTGTGGAAGCCAGGGTGATGTGAGGGGCTCGGCCACTACGCCCATCCAACAAGCAGAAGAAAGAATCCTAGGAGCCCGCACACCTTCAGTTCCAGGAGGGCAGGTGTTGCGACCCAAGCCGCCCACACAGAGCCCCCCAGGCAGAGCTGCAGCAGCCACAGAGGCAGCACCCCAGGTCAGAGTGGGCCACCGGGGGTCAACACTGCCCGCCCCATGCGAACCAGGGGCAAACACTCCCCCCGGTCGGAGGGTCGGCCTGATAGAGTGGAGCCCGAGGACCCACGGTCCGTAGGGAGCCTGCCCCCGTGCCCAGAGTGGGACCCGCCCCCAGTCCACCACCCCCACTTGAGCGGAGCGGGCCCGACCCCATCGGCCCAGCCTCATCCCCTGGCACCACACCGGCCTGCAGCACAAGGCCAGCAATTGGTGGGGGTCAGCAGAAAAGAGACCACCCAGGCAGACGATCATCATACCTCGAGCGGAAAACCGGACCCCCCACTCTCCAACCGCACCACACGCATACAAACTCACACAAACACAGACGCATACACCCACCCACATGTACAACACACATCATCACACACACACAATAAAGTCTCTCACAACAAACTAGTCAATCATACGTGAACCAATGCACTCTCAGATACATTCTCGCTCCCACACCATTCGCTCGATCACATTTGTGGGGAGGGTAGGTCTCCGGCTTGCTGTCCATGTGGCCCCAGGCAGGGACCACAGCTCCTCCCGAGCCCCGCCCAACCCCCCCAAGCCGGGTGAGGCAGAGGGCAGCAGAAAAGGTACCCCAGAACCCTGCAACCCAGCTTGGACGTATGTGCATTTCAAACGAGGGTGCGTACAATGCTGGATTTGTTTCACGGCTCCTGTTGGAAAAAAAGGATCTATTCCTACAGTCCGTCATTAACTCACTGAAGTAAGTACATGCTTGATATTTATAATGTTTTAAAATGTTAATTTGTCTGTTTAAAATGTAGTAACCTATGTGTGAGGCAAGTTAGTAGCTAGCTATGCTAACGGCTACAGCCAGTCGACCGACCCTTTGTCCCCTTCAAATGTGCTCATGTGGGCTCCTGCAGCCACACACCTGTATGCAGAAAGGCTAATGGCTATCGGCATCGAGCGGCTACAGGCAGGCAGTGGTGGGTCCAGCTCGCTGTAGTAGGTACATGCTTGATACTTAATATGCTAGTTGGTCTTTTTAAAATGTAGTAACCCACATGTGAGACAAGCTAATGGCTATCGGCATCGAACGGCGACAGGCAGGGAGCGGTGGGTCTAGCGTTTGTCCTTTTTCTGTAATCGCATACACCTGCGGGGAACAGCTGATCGTTATCGCCCTTCCAGCGGCGACAGGCAGGAAGCGGTGGATCTAGCTCGCTGTAGTAAGTTTGTGCTTGATATGTGTGATATCTAAATATGTTAGTTGGGTCTGTTTAAAATGTAGCAACCCACATGTGAGACAAGCTAATCGCTAGCGTTGCTAACGGCTACAGCGAGTCAACCGAGCCTTTGTCCCTTTCAAATGTGCTACTCTGAGTTGGTGCAATCACACACCTGTGTGGGGAACAGTTAATAGCTATGGGCCTTCGATTGGCGACAGGCAGGAAGCGGTGGATCGAGCTTTTGTCCTGATGACGTGCTGCCACTCCTGTTTGTGTGTTGCGTTAGCCGTTAGCATGTCTTTAGGCCTTTGCACTTTAGAGCTACAGCTGGTCGATCGTTACAATACAACAACTATACGTCTCGGATTTTTCCAGTGTGCCTATGGGTTCCAGCCACCACTGCTCCCGGCACTGGAAGAGGAGGTTCGAGTCCCATCGGCCCACGCAGTCGTGGGACGCTGTCAAAAGACCTGGTGGCAGGTCATGCTGCGAGTACAAGCAGGGCGAGGTGGCAGCCAACCGAAAGCGGTCAGCCAAACCCCTGTACGCGGTGGGGGACAAGGTCTGGCTGTCCACTAAGTACCTCCCCCTATGCGTCACATCACATAAGTTGGCACAGAGGTTCATTGGACCAATTACAATAACCCAGATCATTAATCCAATTTCTGTCCAGCTCGTTCTACCCAGGTCGATGCGGATTCACGCCACTTTCCACGTCAGCCATCTCAAACCGGTCCAAAACTGTCCGCTCGTCCCTCTGGTTCCTCCACAACCTCCCTCGAGGGTCATTGACGGTGGTCCTGCATATACGGTCAAAGCTCTTCTGGCTTGTTGACTGCGGGTACCTGGTCAACTGGGAGGGGTACGATCCGGAGGAGCGGTCATGGGTTCCGGCATGAGACATTTTGAACGCTACCCTCATAAAAAACTTCCATCAAGCTCACCTGGATCTGCTGAAGGCTCTTGTAACCAGCCATGAAGCCACACCTCCTGACCCTCTTAACCAGTTGTTCATACACTTCGATGATCACCCCAGCAGAGTGAAAACCCAGACAGCACCACCACCCACAGAGGAGCTGGTACTCACCCTTGAATCTCACCAGCTGAAATCCCCTCTAAAAAGGATTGATATCAACAAGGCTGCAGGACCAGACAGAGAGAATGGCCGAACAATGAATTAATGCGCTGACCAACTAAAAGGCGTTTACCAAAATTGAACCGAACCAAAACGGCACCAAATGCAATCTTCTCATCTGACCAATAAGCGGAGAGAATGTTTCCCACGTAGTTTGAAGTGACGTGTTTGATTCACTTGGAATTTTGTGTGTGTGAAATGAAACCGAACCAAGGAGAAATTGCTACAGGTTTACAAACTCATCAACTGATTTGGACAAAAGCAAACAATTAAGTTGTGAAAGCGCCCTTAATGTTTTTGAATCCTTTCAAACTTTAATAAAATGAATGATGATGAGAACGTCTGCAACATGTTAAGGCAAGCTGTTAACGTGGCAGCTTGTTTTCTTCACACCTCTGATTAGAGCTCCCCTAAGAGAACAAGCTGTGGGCGCTGAGCTGTGCAGCAGAGAGGCTCCGGTTGTTCACAAACATTCTAGCCTCATGGGTCATGAGAACTGATTGTGTGTCTTTAATTGTGTCATGGGAGGGAAATCCAGTATTAGTGTAAGATACAACATCCAATCCAAAGAGCAAAGAGTCAGTACAATAAACAATAAATAATATAACATGTCTGGCAAAGTAACACCAAAATGAAACTCAACTGCTAAAAAAAAGTGTGTCTAATTGTGTTTGTCTAGTCCCCTCAGCTGCAGACACAACAAACTCCACATAGATGTTCTGTGTTTTCAGTAACTGGAGCTTAACCATTAGTTCAGCCGTCCCTGAGCTGGGATGGTCCCCCTGCCCCATGAGTTATGAAAGGGGTACAGTTCAGCTACAAAACCTCAGCCATGCATGTTATGCATCATTGGAAAGTCTTTCCAACCTTTTCCAACAACAACAATCACAATACTGTCACCAAAAGCGCAAACCCAATAACCATAAATCCATAAATTTTCCATTATTTACTTTTGATGACTATCTGAACTCCATACATTGTCCATTCACATGTTTGGTGTCATTCTGTGTTTGCTGTCCAGCAAATATAATCCAGTAAAGCTTTTTGGTCTGAAACACAGTATATCCACAATGGTCAGAAAAGTGCAAGTTTCCTGCTTCAACTCCTGAGCGCAAAAAAAATATTTCCTTCTCTTTTATGACCGATAAATGCTGTGTCTCTTATGCTTTGTTCGATCTTGAGAAAGCAGGAAAAGGCCAAAGCATGGAGTTGCATCAGCTAGAAGAGAACAACCCCCCTCTCAGACTCATAGTGTTCAAATTCAATTCAATTCAAATCAATTTTATTTATAAAGCACCCAATCACAACAAGGTTATCTCGAGGCACTTTACAAGGTAAGGTTTAAGACCTTACACAACTAAACCCAACAGATCCCACATACAGCAAGCATTTGACAGCAACAGTAGAGAGGAAAAACTCCCTCTCTAATGAGGAAGAAACCTCCAGCAGAACCAGGCTGAATGTGGGCGGCCATCTGCCTTGACCGGTTGGGTGAGGGGATAGAGAGAGAGAGAAAAGAAAAGAAAGAAAGAACAATCAACAACAGAGCACAGGCAGGATGGTTGGATCTGCAGCTGCCCATCACGGACACATAGCTCTGAGTCCGATGATACCTGCAGAAGAGGACAGAGTGGGGGAGAGAGAGAAAGGGAGAAGCACAACTACTGAAGAAAGGTTTAGTAGGTTATAAGGTTAGTTAAACATGGAACAATGATGGGAGGTTATTGGGTATTGGGTATAAGAGATAGAAGGAAACAGAAGAGCTAATTAAACAATTCAGTAATATCTGTGGCTGATTAATATAACACGCCGGCGCTTGATTTTTAAACTTTAAGATTTGGTTAAGTGGTAAATGCAAGAAATGTAATAAAAAAAATCAGCAGGGCGAGGACCAATTCACGTAGGTTGACATCCATCGTAAAACTGTCTGTTTTATCACGGAAACATGAAGTGGTCCACAACACGAGACAGACGCATTGCTCTGCCTTCCGTTCTACATTTAAAGACGCTAGGAACCATAAGTAGCCCAGCCCTCTGAGAACGAAGTGTTCTGCTGGGAGCATAAGGAACTATAAGGTCTTAAAGATAAGAAGGAGCTTTATCATTAAGTGCTTTGTAGGTGAGTAGGAGAATTTTAAATGTTATCCTACATTTTACATCTAGGTCTTGTCAGAACTCTGGCTGCAGCATTTTGAATTAGCTGGAGGCTTTTTAAAGAGCTATTAGGACATACTATGAATAAGGAGTTATAGTATCAATCCGTGGCGTAACCAACAGGTGAGAGAGGTAAATTACTTTGGGCTTTAAGCTCCTTCCAGATTCCAGATAACAGTTCCAGGCATGATCTCCATCTGAGTTACCGGAGCCGTGAGAGGAGGTCGGCGTTGTGGCACACCTAGTCCATCCTAGAGGTAACAAATGCATGGATCAGTTTCTCTGCATCGAGAGAGGATGTTTCTAATTTTAGCTATATTTCTAAGATAAATATAGGCGGTTTGACTAGTTGATCTGTTTCATTTGGTTTTAAAGACATATATAGCTGAGTACCATCTGCATAACAATGAAAATTTATAGAATGCTTCCTAATAATATCACCTATAGGAGACATGTATAGACTGAACAGTACTGGACCAAGCACAGAACCCTGTGTACTCTATAGCTAATCCTTGTCCATGTGGAGGATTTGTCATTGACATGAACAAACTGGAATTTGTTCAATAAATACAATTTAAACCATCTTAAACTGTCCCAGTGCTGTTCCTTTAATAATTCCGTTGATATGTTTTAATCTCTGTAATAGAATGTTGTGATCAACTGTATCAAATGCAGCACTAAGATCTAACAGGACAAGGACAGAAACTATACCATTGTCTGAAGCTAATAGAAGATCATTAGTGACTCTAACCAGAGCTGTTTCTGTGCTATGATGTTTTCTAAATCCTGACTGAAAATCTTCATACAGGTTATTCACAATGTTTTCAAGAATCTTAGAGATAAAGAGTAAATTCAAAATGGGGCTATAGTTCTTCAGGGTCCAGAGTAGGTTTTTTCAATAAAGGTTTGACCACAGCCACCTTAAAAGCCCATGGTACCTATATGTAAAGCTTGGTTGATTTGATTTAATATGGACAAGCTGATTAAAGGCAAAACTACTTCAAGTAATCTTGTTGGGATTGGGTCTAAAGGACATTTGGATGATTTGGAAGAGCTACTTATGAAATTAACTCTATATGAGTTATGGGGAAGAAGCTTTCTAAGTAAGACACAGAACTTTGTGAATATATTAGAGTTGTTGGATCTAGACATTGATTTCTGTCATTTGGAGGAAGACACTGATGAATGTCTTCTCCAATAGTGATAATTTTATTAGTAAAGTAGTTCATAAAGTCATTGCTGCTGAGATTTAAGGGGGTATTAGACTCAATACAGCTATGACTCTTTGTCAGCCTGGCTACAGTGCTGAAAAGAAACCTGGGGTTGTTTTTGTTTTCCTCAATTAAGGAGGAATAATGTGTTTTTCTAGCAGCACAAAGTGCTTTTCTATATATTATTAGACTGTCCTTCCATTCGATGCCGTTTACATTTATTTGGTTGGAACGCCACTGTCTTTCTAGTTGTCTAGTCCTGTGCTTTAGGCTGCGGATCTCTGAGTTATACCATGGAGCAAACCTCCTCTGATTCACTGTCTTCTTCTTCAGAGGAGCCACTGTGTCTAACATTGTACGTAGAGAAGCTGCAGCATCATCTACAAGACAGTCAACCTGTTCATAAGGATTAAGGTGACTGTTCTCCTCTGTGTATCTACAAGACATTGGGGCAAAAGATGATGGAATCATATGCTTGAATCTGGCAACAGCATCGTCTGATAAACATCTTATAGCAAAATTTATTTCCAGCTGCTTCAAGGTCAATTATGGTAAATTCAAAAGTTAATAAGAAATGTTCAGATAACAGGGGGTTTTGGGGAAGAACTATTAAATTAAAAAATTAATTAATTAATAATTTAATTTAATTAATTTAATTAATTTAATTTAATTAATTTAATTTAATTATTAAATCAATTTCAACCCCATATGTGAGGACAAAATTAAGGGTACTATTAAAACAAGTTCATTGTGGGTTCATTCACAGTGTGTTCATTTACCTGCTTTGTAAAACCAATAGTGTCCATTAAGGAGTTAAAAGCAGTGCTGCGACAGTTGCTGTCAACATCTACATGAATGTTAAAGTCTCCTACTACAATGACTTTATCTGTGCTAAGAACTAAGTCAGATATTAATTCAGAGAATTCAGTCAAGAACTCTGAATATGAAGCAGGAGGACATTAAATAGTACAAAACATAACTGACTTTTGAGTTTTAGAGTCTGGATAAGAAAGGCTCAGAGCTCTTAAATTAGTTAGGTTTAGGAGTAATTAGTAAATCTGAGTTATAAATTGCTGCTACTTCTCCACCTCGACCTGTACTTCTAGGAACATGATAGTTGTCTTATCAATTCTGCTGTAATCCTCCTCCTATAAGGCAAAATATTCAGCAGTCCATTCAGCAGTTCTAATCCAAACTTGAAAATTGAGCAGAAGCCAAACCAGCAGTCCTTGAAGTTGCGACAGAGCTGGTCTTAAAAAGTTGATTTGGAACTTCATTTAACAAAGACACTGGAGCTGCCAAAACAGAGTCCTTGCATTTCTTTGCAGGGTGAAGATTAAAACACTACCCTGCCCACACAGAAGTCAAATGACTGTTTTTGTAGGACTTCCCACAGAGAAGTCAAGACTGCCACACTTTAGCTAACATCCTGTGTACGGCTTCTATCATTCCATAAACAGGGCCGTTTACGCTGCAACAACAAAACCTGTGTTTTCTGTCAAAGGCTGTGCTGTGGTCATCTAAACAGCCTCTATGGAGACATGAAAACACACTGTACCAACATTTGTTACTGTACTGTACAATCTTACTGTTGTATCAGGATCAGACAGGCACAGTTGTCTGCTTTGGCCAGCACAAAATCTTACGTGTTCCTGTGTGTTTCTGTGACAGAATGGATGGCACGCGCATCTAAGGCTGATCCACATTTGAGTACTGACTGACAAGCTGAACGAGCCACTTCAACAAAACCTGTGTGAGCCTGTGTTCATCAGCCCTGTCACAGGCTGTGCTGTGGTCCTCTCATGGAGACATGAAAACACAGTACCAACATTGGTATACTGGGCATCCTAGTAACACTGATGATTTTAGTCTCTGATACGGCAGGGAGGAAAGATCTGGGGTCTTTTACACAGTGAGGGTGGATCAGTCTGTTACTGAAGCTGCTCCAGAGCAGACAGTGAGTCCTCCAGTGGGTGAGAGCCCTGGTCCAGGATGGATGTAAGTTTAGCCAGGACCCTTCTCTCACTCACCTCCAGTCTAGAATGCAGCCCAGGACAGAGCTGGACTTCTTGATGACCCTGTCCAGTCTCTTCCTGTCCCTCACTGTGATGCTGCTGCTCCAGCAGACCACTCCATACAGGATGGCTGATGCCACCGCCGAGTCATAGAAGGTCCTCTGGTGAGTCCTTTGTACTCTGAGCAGTTGTTGTCTGTGATCAGGCCGAGATTCGCAGTCATCAGAGATCTTCTGTAGAACACAGCTGTCTGTGTTGCGCCTAACCCTACAGTCCCTGTGGGGCCCCCACACCACAGGCCAAAGTGGGGAGATACCTCATAATCCACTTCATCAGAGGGAGGTCCACACCATCAGACGGCTCCTGTTACTCAGGTGGAGACTGTGCCTGGAACTGTTCTATCTCCTTCAGAGGCCTGCAGAATCTGGAAGGAGCTGAAAGCCCAAAGTAATTCACCTCTCTCACCTGTTGGTTACGCCACTGATGTTTCTTGCTTGGCCGAGAGGTCAGAGACTGTTTACTACCTCCTGTCCATAACTCACCCACTGCATCAGTGGTTATGTTATGACTTTCTGCTGTGCAATATTTTTTGTGTAAACCTGTGCAATATTTATATAATATGCAATGATGGCTCATCTTGTGCCAACTTAGCTTTTGATACTGTATTTTAACCAACACTTCGAATTGACTGCAGTCAATCAGGTAGAATGTATTCTTCTTCCTGTGATTATATAATATATAAAGAGAAATGGGTGTGTATGAAAGCTACAGTGTTGTTTAAAATTAGGACTTAAGTCTGAATTCTCTTCTCTTTCTGCTTTTCCCACAGTGAATCATCCTTCTCCATCTATCTCTATCCTGGGCATCTTCTCCACTCACACCAGCCAACCTCATGTCCTCTGTTAGCACGTCCATATACTGTATCTCCTCCTTGGTCGTCCTCTTGCCTGGCAGCTACATCTCTAACATCCTGCTACCAATATATCCACTCTCCCTCCTCTGCACATGTTCAAACCACCTCAGTCTGGCCTCTCTGACTTTTTTGCTAACAGGCAACGTGAGCTGGTCCTCTGATGAGCTTGTTCCTGATTCTGTCCAACCTCGTCACTCCTAAGGAGAACCTCAGCATCTTCATCTCTGCTGCCTCCATCTCTGGGCATGAAACCACACTGCTGCTCACAAACCTCCACCTTCTTCCTGAGTGTGTCTTCCACTACTCTTTCTCACAGCTCCATTATCTGGCTCATCAACATTTTTCCTCTGTAGTTGCTGCAGTTCTGCGTGTCACCCTTGTTCTGAAAGATCGGCATCAGAACGCTTCTCCCCCATTCCTAAGGCATCTTCTCGCTCTCTAGAATCCTGTTGAACAAACTGGTTAGAAACTCCACTGCTGTCTCCCTTAGAAACTTCCACACCTCCACAGGTACGTCATCAGGACCAACAGCCTTTCCACTCTCCATCCTTTTCAGAGCCTTCTTCACCTCATCCTTCTAATCTCTGCAATTTCCTGCTCCACAACATCCACATCTTCCTCCCTTTTTCCCTGTCATTTTTACAAGTTTTACTCCGGATGCCCTTCCTGATGCAACCGTCTCTATTTATCCGGGCTAGGGACCGGCACAGAAGTAGCACTGGCTTGTAACCCCGGTGGCTAGATTAGCCACAGCCTTGAATCTGGGATCAAACAGTGTAGCAATTGTCATTACACTCATTGTCTCAAGGAGTGAGAGATACTCATTAAGTGTCCTAGAAATGTTGTTGCAAAGCTGGAGAGCTTTCTGATCCTGAAACTGGGGTTGTTTCTTTGTGATGGTGTACAGTAGCATACAGATGAGTGGAATTACCTTTGTTGCTCAGCAACGATTCCTGGCCCAGAGGCCGCGGCACCTGGATCAGAGAGGGCACGGCACGCCTTGTTCAACCAAGCTGGTAACTTAAGGCTTGACCATTCCTTGTCCTTTCACTCATTGATTCATTCATTGCTGATTGCTGTGTTTTCTGTGATTGTGTTCACATATGATCATTACTTGGCGTTGCAATAGACTGGCGACGTGTTCAGGGAGTACACCACCTCTCACCCTTAGCAAGCTGGGATTGGCTCCAGATCCCCACAACCCCGATCAGGAAAAGCAGGAGAAAATGGATGGATGGTACAGAGCTTTCAAACCCAAACCTATTTTCTGGGGTCTTCTTGAAAAAAAGTGCATGGGCAGAATGACTAGAGGGTTTACTTAAAGTTAATGAACAGTACAGTGCTTTCACAATTTCACATTGTGTTTTCACACCCAACTTACAGGAATCACTACTATTCTGCAGTGTTTTTTAGTTTTTACTCTTTTGAGAATCAATGCATATTGAAACAATAAAAATATTTAAGTTTACTGGTGATTTAAGATTGTGTCGTCTCAACAATATCCACCACTATTAAGAAATTCAACTGATGTATTCCATCATCAAGCCTAATATTGTTGTTATTATACAGATTCCTGTTTTTTAGAGACTAGAAACAAACATGATTTGTCTTCACCTATGTGTTGGGGTGAACACTGTTCAGTTGCACATATCTGTTGAATACTACACTAAACCTCAGCTGGAGCTAGAATCTTCAGCATTCCCTCTTGTATGTTACATATGAGCTTAAGTGCGTGATTTTACCTAATGCCAGATTGTATTTGGTTAAAACTGATCCAGTTTCACATTCAGGCAACATCCTCTCAGAAAGCTCCAGTTGTATGATTCTATGCTGCTCAAAAGAATATAGTGAGTGCATCCTGGCGTATTGTAAATTTGTGATTGCACAAAAGAATCACAGTGGGCTGCTCCTGTAGTGCTGCAATCATGCTTTATTCATTCCAAGTGGAAAAACACTCAAGGAGGCTGTGAAAACGCTACAATCTATCTTCCGTCAAACCAGAGAGCAGGGCCTCTGAATGCAGAACAGTGATGGTGGACCTGACTGACAATGCCCTGCTTGACTAAAATAAAACACAAACACACACTGCAGGCCTCCAAGAGACAGCTCTGCCTCTGCAAACAAGCACGAGGCAGATTCTCAATAATGTGATTGGCCAGGCTGATGGTACAACTGAGGAGCCCAGTGGATGGTCATTTGCCAGAAGCAGAGCACAAAACAACAAACAATTATGCTCAGGGAGTGCAGGCCGCTTGCACTGTGAGCACGTCATCGAAAAGGCGTCGTGATATAATCAGTCAGAACACAAGGTCCAGTCGTCCTGCTTGCATGAGGGTAAATGCAAACACCACTCAGGATCTCGTGACTTTATTACAATAAAGCAGCACTGCTCGGACTCTGCAGCGCTGCTTTCATAGTAAGTCTCGGATTGAGGTGACGTCAGCAGGGAGCCTCTCTACCTGCTGAGGCAATCTTAGGACTTCAACACATGGTTGAGGCACAGAGTTTAGTTTCTGGGTTTAACAGGGTATTCGTTCCTAATAGAACTTTCTCCTGTTAAACCACATTTAGTTTCATTTAGTTTTAGTTAATATAATTGTCATAAATAACAATTCATAACATTTTCCATAACCGTTCATTTCGGCTATATACATTATGTACATGTCACAGTCTTCGTTGTCCAATATGGCACATGTTACTACAACTTTAGACTTGAGTCTAGTTTGGCATAAATTAATGTCAAGTTTGGTATAAAAATAGTTCATATTTACAGAAAGAGAAATAAGGTCTTTACCACATAGATTAATTTGCTGAATTCATAAACAAAAAGCCACGGATGCAGTGAAAAGGGAGGAGAGGAAGGTAGACTGTGTTTTTACACTGATCGAACACTAATGTGAACAGTTGCTGTGTCAGATCCAAGCTCGCTGGACAGTTTGAGGGTGTAAGTTCCAGCATCTTCCTTCTTCACCCCAGTGATAATGAGGGTGGTCAGGTCCTCCGTGGTCTCTATGTGGAAGCGACCACCAGCTGTCACCTCAATGGTTCTTCCTCCACGAGACCACTCAATGTGTTGAGCATCACCAGAGAAGGCACAGGCAACTGTCAGGACTTTGCCTGGTTCAATGCTGATGTCCTCTGGCAGAGCCTCAATCCTGGGAGCACAACCTGGAAACACAACCAGGTGTATTTATCTATGTCACACATATCAGTTAGAATAGATATTTTTGAGTTTGTGTTTTTTTTTGGTGAAATGAACATTTGCACCAGAAACTTGTTTATGTAAGTTTTAATTCCCGGACTTTTTATACTTCACAAGGTCACAGCAGGTGTCATTACAGGTCAAATCTTACTGATTCCCGGACTTTTTATACTTCACAAGGTCACAGCAGGTGTCATTACAGGTCAAATCTTACTGATTGTTCTGAAGGACGATCCCTCCATGTGAGAGGCCATCTCTGTCAGGCTGCTGGAGCTCCTAGCATATGTCTCAGATGCCACAGAGGACATGCTAGACATGGACATGGTCTCAAACTTCATCTCAGCTGCCATGCTGCTGAAGGAGCTTGACTCCATCATGGAGGACATCAGTGACTGCTGGGCAGAGGAAGAGACGAACGATGACTCCTCCACTTTGTGAATTTCCTTCTTCTGCATCAAGGAGGATGACGTCTCTTTATGACTCATCACTGATGATCCTGTAAAAAAGTAAACATGAATTCCTTTGAATGAGGGCTGTGTTTATAGAAGACTGCTTAAAGATTTACCTTTAATTGCCAGTTGCTGCTCATGGTAGGCTGTGACCTTCATGCGTATGGACTGGAACAACTGTCCAGTGAGGGAGAATGAAGACTTGGAAACTCCTCCCTCTGATATCATTTCACAGGTGTACTCGCCCTGATCACTGTCAGTCAGGTCATGAATCTTCAGGCTGCATGAACCGTCAGAGTAATGCATCTCAAAGCGGCTACTCTGTGAAAGCCTCCTGCCATGAACGTACCACATTACGTCCGTCACACTGCTCTCACAGACACAAGCAATCTGTACTGAACCCTCCGAGGCTTCAGCTCTTAACTGACTAAGGACCTTTGGAGGTTTAGGGGTTGGGGATTTGATGGTTGTTGGAGACACAACTCTTTTGGGGGACATGATGGGAGTAGGAGACTTCATCCTAGTGGGTGATTTAATTCCTTCAGGCTCAGGAGACTTCACACCCCTTGGTGATTTAATGCCTGAAGGTTCAGGGGACTTGATACCCTTTGGTGTTTTGATTCCAGCTGGTTCTGGGGATTTTACCCCTCTTGGTGTTTTGATTCCTGGGGTTTCCGGGGACTTTACACCACGGGGAGCTTTCACTTCCTCAGTTTCATTGGACTTGAGGGGAGCCGCTGACTTATGTTTCGGTTCAGGAGATTTTATACCCCGATGTGACTTAACTCCTTCAGGTTCAGGCGACTTGACAGTTGCTGGAGAGGGTGTCACTGGCTCTGGAGACTTGTCACTTCTTGTAGTTTTAATTCCTGCTGTTTCTGGAGATTTGACACTTGGTTCAGGAGACTGAATACTTTGAGCTGGTAATTTCACTGAAGGCTCTGGGGATCTGATGCTGGATTCTGGCGACTTGACACTGGGGACTGTGAATGTAACTGAAGGTTCTGGTGACTTGATACTTGAAGTAGGTGCTTTTACAGGTGGCTCAGGGGACTTGACAGCCTTGACCTTCTCTTTGGAGCCGGGTCTTTGGATTGTCAATCTGGCGTGAGCTTCTTGTCTACCTGCTGAGTTTTCTACTACAACTTTATAACTACCCTCATCTGAGGCAGTCACAGAGGATATCTCTAGACTGGACTTGTACTGTGTTGTTGTGACCTGAATGCGATGAGATGAGATTAGGGTTCTGCTTTCATGAATCCATGATACAGTTGGTGCAGGATCTCCATCAATATCACAAGCAAATCTGACTGTCTCTCCCTCTGCAACTGTTACAGACTGAGGTTTGATAAGGATTCTAGCAGGCAGAGAAGACTTCACCTTGTGAACAGAAAAATCAGAGGCCTCCGCAACAGATGACTTAAGTTTAGCTTCAGCCACAGAAAACTTGTCAGATGAGTAGGAGGAGCCAGAGGACAGGTATTCAGCAGAAGAATACTTGATACAGGAGCCATACCTCTCTGCAGATGAGGACCTCTCAGAGGAGGCAGCATAACTTTCATGTGTGATCACTTTGTGTGTTTCAGTCAGCTTTGATTTGCTGTCTTCCACCTCAAAATGGGACTTAGAAGCATAGCCAGCTTTAAATTGAGTGATATGATAGTGGTCAACTTGAGCCAACTCCGGAACAAATGGTTTGGGGACTTCTTCATCTCTTCGACGAGAGGAAAAAGTGGTGTAGCCACCGCCACATACCTCTAAAGTGGCATAGTCTGAAGCTTCTCCCTTGGAGTTTGAGCACACACAGCGGTATGTGCCACTGTCCTCCTCCTGGCAGTTCAGAATAGCTACAGACAAAACCCCGCTCATGTTCATGAAGACATATTTGTCACTGCTTTCAGAAATTCTAGTTCCATTGTGAAACCATATAACCTCAGCCTCCGGCTTGGCTTGGATGTTCAGCGTGAATTTGGTGTCCTGGCCAATGGGTATGCGATGCGAGCGCATCCTGACAGTCACACGCGGAGCATGGTCCAGGCTGAATGGTGTCTGGCTGATCACCTGATATTTCCTCTCAGATTTCAAAGCAGCCTTTCTGGCCTCATAGCGGGACATGATGTCAAACCGTGCAGATCTTTCAAACCTGGAGGAGGAGCGTGAGGACCTCTCGACAGACTTGATGGGGCTAGGAGAGCGTGGGCGAGTTCTCTCTGGGGTTGGGGACCTCCTCTCCACAATGTCTCCCTCTGCTTGCACAGAAGGCCTGGCACATGGTCTAATCAGCTCTGACACTGGACGCATAAGCTCAATATAAGTGGGCGACAATGATCTTCTCCTTCTCATATACTGAGAAACAGTACGTTTCTTCTTAGTCTCCACAACCTCAGCTGCCACATGTTTGCCCTCCAGCCTCTTCTCTTCACGTTCCACAGCATGTTGCTCAACTCGGAGAGGACTTCCAGGAGGGGAGGCAGAAAAGCCGAGTTCCAGTTCATCCTCTGGCATGATTTTCCTTTCTTCAGTCCTTCTCAAAGAGAGGTAATCGTCCACAGGCATCAGAAGCTCCTCATCACTAAGGTCTCCCAGAGATCTCCTCCTGGACCTGAAAGAGGCCTCAGATTCAGAAGAGGCTGAACGACATGCAGGTCGAACAGTCTCCAAATCATCCAGAGTGAGTTTCGGAATACGCCATCTTGGCCTGTATTGGTCGGTGATTCTTGGAAGTGGCATGACATAGAACTGCTCCCACCTAGACAGACGAATACGCCTCTGTCTCTTCTGCAAAATTCTTTCCATCCTTTCTGGAATTTCATACTGGTCTCTAAGCTTTCTGTACCACTTCATGTCAGACAGGGGAACAAACTGCTTGATGGCTTTGTCCTCATCTAGAACTCGAGGATCATGAACCACAGGTTCAGGGATCTTGTATGGCATAAAAATTCTCTTTTCTTCTTCCAGTCTCTTTGTCTCAGATGTCTTAACAGTAATGTCAAACTCCCCTTCAATGTTCTTGGTGCTCACTGCAGGTTTGTACATCTCTGCAGCGAATTTGAGAGCCTCCTGGGCTGTTGGGTTGAGGGGTACAAGTTCCTCAGTAGCAACAATCTCCTGAGCCAACTTGTTGGTTTTCTCAATTTGTTTCTGTATGTGACTGTATTTCTCCTCTTCACTTTTGTACTCTCTCCTGGTGTATGTCAGCCGATCTACTTTCAGAGTAGCCTGGCAGCTTGCAGACCCAGCAGGATTGCTTGCAGTAACCTTGTACACGCCAGAGTCCTCGAGGAGAGTTTCTCTAATGTGCAGGACATAATAATCAATGTCTTCCTGTATGACAATGACTTTGGGACCAAACTGCAAAGGTTTTCCATCCTTCTCCCATTTTAGGGTGGGAATGGGAATTGCTGAGACTCTGAGATCAAAGCAAATGCTGTGTCCCTCAGTGCACTCGATGTTGGCCAAGAGACGCTTAAACATTGGCCTCATTGTTTCCTCTGATACAGGATGAGGTGTCACAGTGAGACGGGCTGTACAGTTGTCTTCCCCAAACCTGTTGTGAGCAACAACGCTGAATTCTGCATCATCACTCACATCCACATTGTGGATTATCAGCTGGTACAGACCCTTATCACTGGTAAAGGTGTACTTGCTGTCATCGTCACCTGGGTTAATCCTTTCTCCATTCTTCAGCCATGTGACATGGGGCTCTGGATGCACCGTGATGGTGACACCAAAACGAACATCTTCGCCAACATAGGCAGTGCAGTTATAAAGTGGCAAAGTGAACTCTGGTGGTCTTTGCAAGAGTGTAGTTTTGTCAACTCTCCTTCTTAGTTTCTTGATGGAACGGCTAACGTAGTGCTCTCTAATGTTCCTTATGGTCTCAACAAATAGCTCACCGTAGGCAACATCCTCCCCATCATCACTCACCACTTTGCATTTGTAGACACCATCATCATCGTTTTCAATGTCTTTTACATAAATGCTGGCAAAACCGTTACTGTAAGTAATCTCATACTTATGGCTTGAGTGAAGTTGACGGTTTCCAAAGTACCATAAAACCTGTGTACTCTTGTCATAGTTGACAAGGCTGCATGTGAACCTCACATAGCCACCTTCCTCAGCTGAGGCATGCATGACTGGACCAGCTCGAAGACCACGATACTCAGTTCCAATCTTGACTTTACCCACAGCCAGTCCTCTTTGGTTTTTAAATGCACCACCATATGCCACACGAGCTGCAGATATAATAGTGTCCACCCTCTTCACCAGGGTCTGATAGTACCTCCTATGTCTCAGTGTCCTAATGGGCTTGTTGCTGACATGTTCAATCTTCATTTTGAGCCATGGATGCTCAAGAGCCTCATGGGCTGTCATACGAAGCTTCATATCCTTGACCAGAAGTCTGTCTACAAAGTCCATAGCCTCCAAGCTGGTGTCCTTAAAGGCTTCACTGTCAAAGATATACTCACATTTGGAAATGTTCTCAATCACCTTTGTTGTTGACTCTGCAGCAAATGGATTAAGACCACTGAGCAGAACATAGGCCACAACACCAACAGACCACATATCAGTGGCTGTTGTGATCAGGTCATGGCGATGGACCTCAGGAGCATAATATTCCGGTGCAGAAAACAACATTCTAATGTTTTCCCCTGGCACTAGGAGCCTAGCCTGGCCCATCTCAATGATCTTTATGTTGGTGCTTCTCCTTGTCGTATAGACAATGTTGTCCGGGCGGATGTCAAAGTGACCAAAATTATGGCTATGCAAAAACATGAGGGCAGAGCACACCTGCCTCAAGTAGCGGACTATCTCCTGTTCAGACAACTCAAAGTGGCTGGTTCCAAGGCGCTCAAAGATGTCAACTCCTGAAATGAACTCAAAGATCAGAATTATCTCCTCCATGCTTTCAAAGTACTCATGCAAATAAATAATATTCCTGTGCCTTGCCAAATTTAGCGCTTCAATTTCCCTGAGAACCAATTCACGATCAGTTCCTTTGACCTTGATGAACTTAGCCATGAAGGTTTTCTTTGTAGCAATCTCTATGCACCGGTGGACTGTTCCAAACTGGCAGCGAGACAGCTCTTCAGAGATAATATACTTGGAGGAAAGCTCCTTCACCTTGTAGAACAGAGCTTCCTCCCGAGTGATCTCTCTGGTTTCATCCACTTCCTCGTCATAGTTCCTAATCACAGACTTGTCCTCTTTTGTGGTGATGGGTTCAGTGGGATCAGAAGGAGGGCTCAGACCAAACTGGTTCTCAGCAATGACACGGAACTGATACTTGGTCTTTCCAAATATGTTGATAATGGTGATGCTGCAGTCATTGGTGTGTCCAGCACGGATCCATCTATCACCAGTAGTGGGACATTTCTCCACTATGTAGCTAATTATTTCACTTCCACCATCACTGGCAGGGGCCTCCCAGCTCAAAGTGATAGAGTCTCGTGCAATGTCACTAACCACAAGTCCTTTAGGCGCTTCAGGTATGTCAGCCACATTTACCTCAATTGTTTGCTTGTCTGTTCCAAACCTGTTCTTCGCACTAATGATGTAGTACCCAGTGTCCTTTCTCTGAACTCCCTTCAGGAAGACGAGGGAAGTGAAAGACCTGGTAGTGATGACTTGATGATAAGGAGAATTTGAGAGGATTTCTTGACCTTTCTGCCAAGTGATTGCTGGCTCAGGCTTGCCAGAGATAGGGATCTTGATTGTGATGTGATCACCACGGGCAGCATGGACTGCTCCCATTCCTTGGAGCTCCTTCGGCAGGTGGATCTTTGCAGGAACTGTAATAAAAGGGTACAAA
Organism: Betta splendens; assembly: GCF_900634795.4. NCBI lineage: Eukaryota > Metazoa > Chordata > Actinopteri > Anabantiformes > Osphronemidae > Betta > Betta splendens. The sequence goes on along the minus strand of NC_040899.1, from coordinate 830,818 downwards.
TATTTGAATTCAACCTAAAAAGAAAATCACCTAATGCAAAACACCAGTATAATGTAATGGTATTACCTTCCACCTCCAAGTTGGCTGTTGCAGAAATTGATCCTGAGGAGTTAGTTGCTCTGACTTGATAAACTGAGGCATCATTTTCATCTGCAGCAGTTATCACCAGCTGATAGTAACCTCCCTTAAACTCCAGGGCTTTGATCTTTGTTCCATCTGCCAGGATCTCCTTTCCACTTCGGTACCATTTCACCACAGGCTTGGGATGTCCCATAACCTTTTCATAGAGAATATCCATTCAATATACAATATACATTTGTTGGAAAGGAGTTTAAAACATATTTGGAGTTTCACATCTATATATACATTATGCATATATATACAAAGACAAGAAGAATTCTTGGCAGTACCTTTGTAACAAAGGTGGCGCTGGCGTGGTATTTCACAGTCATGTCTCTAATCTCCTCCCTGAATGTAGGCGCACGGGGAGGCTGGTCGGATTTAGGAACGATAGGCTGAGAGATTTCGCTCCAGTCGCTTTCACCTCCCATGTTCTCACACTTGACACGAAATTCATACTCAAAGCCCTCAATCAAACCAGTGACCTCGTAATTGGTCTCCACAATCTTTTTGCTGGTTACCGACATCCACTTGTTCTGTTTCTTTTCACGTTTTTCAAGGTAGTAGCTGGTAATTTTTGCTCCACCATCACTGCTTGGAGGCTTCCAGCAGACAACACAAGAGTCTCTTGTGGAAGTGATTATGAAGGGTTGCTGTGGGATGCCGGGCTTTTCTGTGAAAAGAAGAAAGCTTGTCATTGTATTGTTCTATGTATGTATGAAGTCATACATTCAAGGGATCTATTGTTCCATTCTGCTAGGCTGTGCCTACTTTCCTGCTGAATGTAAAAATGTATCTTACCAAATGGACTCTTGATGATAGCGACAGATGGGATCTCCAGAGGTTCACTGACACCATACTGGTTCTGAGCAGAAACTCTGAAGTAGTATCCAGCATTCTCTGTCAAGTTTGGAACACGGCAGGTGGTGCCAGAGATGGAGGAAGATACCAGATGCCACTGCTCACCCTCTTTGGCTTCACGTTTCTCAACAATGTAGTTGGTGATAAGAGCACCACCATCATCCTTGGGAGCCTTCCAGCTGATGACAACTGAGCTCTTCAGCAGAGCGTCAACAACCAGTGGGCCTTCAGGGATGCAAGGTTTGTCTAACAAACAAATAGTAAAACACACAAATTCGTTTTCACATAGAATATTTTAACTAGATTCAGAACTGAAATATTATTATAGTATATAACTTATAGTCTCCTTCCTACCTTGAATTTCAACACGTAGTACAGTATCAACAGATCCAAACATGTTGCTGAGTTGCACCTTGTAACGGCCAGCATTGGTCTTTCTCTGGACATTGCGCACAACCAAATGGGTGTAACTTTCAGTGTTTTCAATAATCACATTCTCAGATGGGTTTAGAGGCTTCTTGCCATAGAACCACATGATTTGGGGAATGGGACGGCCAATGTAGACAACATGGAGACGGAGGCTGGTGCCAGCGCCAGCAAAATACTTCTCTTTGAGAGGGAAGCCAGGGTGGAACTGAGGCGGCGCCTGCAGGCGCAACTTGCCACTAGTCTCAATCTCTCCAGCTTCATTGATGGCCCTGCAGGTGTACAGGCCTTCATCTTCCTGATCATCTGACAAGATGCTGAGGGAATGATTGCGACCATCGGAACTCATCTTGTACTTGCGACTCTGGATCAGTTCCTTGCCATAGCGGTACCATTTGATCTCAGGCAGAGGTCTACCAATGATGCCACAGGTTAGAGTGCCAGACTCCCCAAGCTTGGTTGTTGTGTCTTGCATTTCTTCTTTCAAAGCTGGAGCTTCACCAACTGAAAAAGCAAATCTTATTTGAAATCACAACATTTCAACTCCTCTCAACTCAGCTTTTTCTTCTGCTACCTTAAAGACACTGTATATAGCAAATGCTTATTATATAACATATTATATATATATATATATATATATATATATATATATATATATATATATATATATATATATATATATATATATATATATATATATATATATATATATATATATATATAGCTCACTGGATAGCTCAATCGGTAAAGTCGCAAGACTTGTATACGGGTGGTCCCCGGTTCGAATCCCCGTTAGGGCGCATAGGCATCCAGTGTGGGTCCTTGGGCAAGACCCTTCAAGCTACCGCCTACCTCATATCATGAGAGACAATGAACCACATGAGATACCGGCTCAGACGTCGCCCGGTCTAACAAGGTCTGCGTCAGGTGTTGGGGAACCAGAGCACCTTGGCGAGAAGTGGGCTACTGGAACAAGAAAGAAATGGCTGAGATGCGAGAACAGAGAACTGTTGGAATGCTACTACTCAAGTAACCCTAGTCAGAGGGGTTACATGCAAAGAATGTGCGGTGAATGGGAACGGAGAAACCCACATTCAAGGCTGACGGCGAAGCAACTAGTAGCTCAGTGTTCCAACATCCACAAACGGCAACTGCTATCACAACTTGAGATTGACGAGATACAACACAAATGCTACGGCAAGGGGGAGCCAGGACGCCAGGTCAGAGGGGAGGTTTCACCATCTCCCCAACCGGAAATTGGGTACGAAGCCCCAATAAGCACAGATACGCTGAGCGAGGCAGCAACTGACCTGAAAGATAAGATCATGGCGAGATTGAACAGGCAACCCCGAACCCCACTACAACGGCTAAGTGAAGTACCATCAGAAAGTCTCATGGAAGATGTGAATGCAGCATTGAGAGCGATCCCTACCACAACAATCACGGAAACCAATGAGCTGGTATACGCCTCAGCATCAGTGATCCTAGAGGTGCTTGGCCATAAGAGCAACCATGGGAGCCATGAGAAACAATACCCACCATGGAAACAAAGGTTGGAGGCAAAAATCAAGGCAGCTCGGAGGGAAGTGAGCCAAATGACAGAGGCCCAGAGAGGTGCAATGAGAAGACCGATGCCCAAGAGGTACAGCCAGATGACCATACCTGAAGCACTCGAAACTGCCAAGCAAAGGCTACAAGCCTTGGCCAGCCGCCTAAAGAGATACACCAGAGACAACGAAGCCAGACGAATAAACCGGCTGTTCGCAACACAACCTGCGAAAGTGTACTCTCAATGGCAGGGTAATAACAACAGAACAGACCCACCAAGGCTGGAAACTGAACAGTACTGGAAAGGGATATGGGAAAGGGAGGCATCACACAACAGTGATGCACAGTGGCTGGTGGATCTGAGGGAAGACCACAGCAACCTCCCTGAACAGAATCCAGTGACTATCACAGTGGCAGACATCCAACAAAGAGTCTCAGGTATGAAAAACTGGACAGCACCTGGCCCTGACATGATCCACGCCTACTGGCTAAAGAAGCTCACTGCAATCCATGAGCGCCTGGCAGCACAAATGAACCAGCTGCTAAGGGATGGGACTCACCCTGAATGGCTAACCGAAGGGCGAACGATCCTGATAATGAAGGATCCCTCAAAGGGTGCAGTCCCATCCAACTACCGGCCAATAACCTGCCTCTCCACAACATGGAAGCTCATGTCAGGCATCATCGCAGCTAAGATAAGTGGGCACATGGGTCAATACATGAGCGAAGCACAGAAGGGCATTAGTAAGGATACCAGAGGAGCCAAACACCAACTCCTGGTTGACAGAACAGTCGCCCAAGACTGCAGAGTGCGACACACCAACCTGTGCACAGCCTGGATCGACTACAAGAAAGCCTATGACTCAATGCCACACACATGGATCATTGAATGCTTGGAGCTGTACAACATCAACAGAACTCTAAGGGCCTTCATTGCAAACTCGATGAGGTTGTGGAGAACCACCCTTGAAGCCAATGGGAAGCCACTTGCCCAAGTATCCATCAAATGTGGCATATACCAAGGAGATGCACTGTCCCCACTGCTGTTCTGCATAGGTCTGAACCCCCTCAGCCAAATAATAAACAAGACTGGCTATGGATACCGACTCCGGAACGGGGCCACCATAAGTCACCTCCTCTACATGGATGACATCAAGCTGTACGCCAAGAGCGAGCGAGACATCGACTCACTGATCCACACCACCAGGATCTACAGCTCGGACATCGGGATGTCATTCGGACTCGAGAAATGTGGGAGGATGGTGACAAAGAGAGGCAAGGTAATCCACACAGAAGGGGTCTCACTCCCAGAAGGAACAATAGCAGACATTGAGGACAGTTACAAGTACCTTGGAATACCACAGGCAAACGGCAACCTTGAACAGGCAACAAGGAATGCGGCAACAGCCAAATACCTCCAACGAGTAAGGCAAGTCCTAAGAAGCCAGCTCAATGGCAAGAACAAATCCCAGGCAATAAACAGCTACGCCCTGCCAGTGATCAGATACCCTGCGGGAATAATAAGGTGGCCAAAGGAAGAGATACAGACCACAGATGTTAAGACACGAAAGCTCCTCACCATGCATGGAGGGTTCCACCCCAAATCCAGCACCCTGAGACTGTACGCTAGCCGCAAGGAAGGAGGCCGAGGACTAGTGAGCGTGAGAGCCACTATCCAGGATGAAACATCCAAGATCTATAAGTACATCAAGGATAAGGCCCCGACAGATGACGTGCTGAGTGAATGTCTCAGGCAGTGGAGAACGGAGGATGAGATGCTGGAAGAGGGACCATCATGGGAGGACAAGCCCTTACACGGGATGTACCACCGGAACATAACTGAAGTGGCTGATCTCAACAAATCCTACCAATGGCTTGAAAGGGCTGGGCTGAAGGACAGCACAGAGGCACTCATCCTGGCCGCACAGGAGCAGGCCCTGAGCACCAGAGCCATAGAGGCCCAGATCTACCACACCAGACAAGACCCAAGGTGTAGACTGTGCAAAGAGGCCCCTGAGACGATCCAGCACATAACTGCAGGGTGTAAGATGCTGGCAGGGAAAGCATACATGGAACGCCATAACCAAGTGGCTGGCATAGTATACAGGAACATCTGTGCAGAGTATGGACTGGAAACCCCAAGGTCAAAGTGGGAAACACCTCCCAAGGTGGTAGAGAACGAGCGAGCCAAGATCCTGTGGGACTTCCAGATCCAGACTGACAGAATGGTAATGGCGAACCAACCAGACATTGTGGTGGTGGATAAAGAGCAGAGGAAAGCCGTAGTGGTGGATGTGGCAATACCAAGCGATGGCAACATCAGGAAAAAGGAACATGAGAAACTAGAGAAATACCAAGGGCTCAGAGAAGAACTGGAGAAGGCTTGGAAGGTGAAGGCCACAGTGGTGCCTGTGGTGATTGGAGCACTGGGGGCAGTGACCCCCAAATTGGAGGAATGGCTACAACAGATCCCTGGAATAACATCCGACATCTCAGTCCAGAAAAGTGCAGTCCTGGGAACAGCAAGGATACTGCGCAGAACCCTCAAGCTTCCTGGCCTCTGGTAGAGGACCCGAGCTTGGAAAGTGGATGAGACCACCCACGTGGGGTGAGAAGGGAGTTTTTTTTTTTTTTATATATATATATAATATGAAGCTCTTTTTGTGTCAGATTTTACATTTAATTTATTTCTAAGATTTGATTAGAGAAGATCTACTGATTGTACAATACATGTAAAAAAAATAAAGCATGCCCCATATCTTATACAATCACATGGTCGTTCTGTTCAATCAGACCTGAAGTCTGTATCAGCTCACCACTAAGTTTGGTCTTTATGCCCATAGGTGTGCGACGAGGTCGACTAAGGCCAGTCTCATTCTCTGCCAAAATTCTGAACTCATACTCGGTTGCCTCCATCAATCCACCCATAGTAAATTGTCGATCCTTGGAGGGCTCTTTGTTGCATTTCTTCCATGCACTTTCTCCAGCCTGCCTAAATTCAATCCAGTAGCCCAGAATCTCTTTGCCACCATCATGTTCAGGCCTCAGCCAGTGGATAGTGATGGAGTCCTTGGTGATGGAGATGATGTCAATCTCACCTGGTTGGCTCGGTTTGTCTAGACAGAAAGAAAATAATGTGCGTTAGGGAAAAGCATAGTGAACTTAGTTTCATACCATGTCCACTCACCAAATGGATCTTTGCAGACCACAGATTCTGATGCAAGACTCGGCTCACTCTGCCCAATATCATTCTGGGCCACCACTCTAAAAATGTACTCTGCATCGGGAATGAGACCAGTCACATTGTACATGGTCGTGGTGATGTGAGTCTTGTTGTGGCGCACCCACTTTTCTGTTGAAACCTCTCTTCTTTCCACATAGTATCCTGTAATGCGAGACCCTCCATCATCACGAGGTCGAGCCCAGGACAGAGACACAGTTGACTTGGTTACGTCCATGATCTCTGGTGGATTGCTTGGAGGTTCTGGTGGGCCTGAAGGTGAAGCGGTTCATTAGAAACCCATAATCCTCTACTGACATCAGAAATATGAATGTTCTTTGTGTTTATTTATCAGCAATGTCAGGTTATAGGACTGGACTCTCGTAGCAAAAATGAAAAATACTTACAAAGTGGTGTCTTTGGTGTGACGCAATCATCAGATTTGAGAGATCTGCTTATGCCAAACTGGTTCTCAGCAGAAACCCTAAAGTGATATTCCACATTCTCCTTCAGCCCCCTGACCACCAGTGAGCTCTCAGTTACCCTTGCATCCACTGTGTACCAAGCAGCTTTGGGCACCTCCCGCCTTTCCACAATGTATCCAAGAATATCAGAGCCACCATCATCTGATGGTGGCCTCCAGCTTACACGGACCGATCTGGCCTGAATGTCATCAAATTCCAGAGGGCCCTCTGGGGGTTCAGGGCGGCCAATTACTTTGACCTTGAGGAAGAAAAACAGAAATTCAACTTTTCCTGACGAAAAAAAAAAATCAGACCTTTCTGATGTTTTTTTTCTGATTATTTAATTTTACTTAACACTTACCTTAATGTACACTGCCTTTCTGCCACATTTGTTCTCAAGCACCAGTTCGTAGGTACCGGCGTCATCTTTGTGTCCTTCTTTGATGACCAACTCAGTGATGTCATCATGAGTAGCAATCATTGCACGGTGGGAAATGTCGCGACCATCTTTGGTCCACTTACATATAGGAATGGGTTTACCCTTGATGGGTACAGACAGATGAATCACTCCACCCTGCCGTACCACATAGCCCTCCTCATATTTACGATCCAGCTCATAGTCGGGGTAACCTAAAAATGCAGACGTGTATATTAGGATCCACGTAGGCAATGGAGATAAATACAATCAAAATGTAAATAATGGAACATTGTTATACCAAGCATCTCCTGGACTTTAACTATCCCAGGAATCTCAGCAGGTTCTCCAGAACCACCAGCATTGCAGGCAATAACCCTGAACTTGTACTCAGCACCCTGGGGCATGTGGGTGAGAGTGTACTCGCACATTTTGATGGGTGTGGTGTTGCACAGGGTCCATTCCACCTGGTCCACCTTTTGCATCTCAATAAAGTAGCCAGTAACAACAGAACCACCCTCTTGTTCAGGTGGCAGCCATGCCAGAGAGACTGAAGTCCTGGTGCTGTCTGTCACTCGAGGCTGAACTGGAGGACTGGGAGGTTCTGTTTAACAAAACAGAAACACATCTAGTAAATATACACAGCACAATGTAACGATTTCATCACAATGTGATGAGTTACTAGCTCTGTGTCTCATACCAATAGGATCCATGGCAATGGTAAGAGCAGAGCTTTCACTGGGTTTTCCAGCTCCTCTGGAGTTGATGGCCGTGATGCGATATTCATACTCCAGGCCTTCAATCAGGCCGGAGGAGCGATACCTGGTCATAGTGACAGGATTCTTGTTGATCCTCATCCACCTGTCAGACTGCGATTCCTTACGTTCGATGATGAAGCCAGCAATAGTGGAGCCACCATTGTCCTCAGGTGGTAACCAGGTCAGGGTCATGCCCTCATGTGTGACATCAAGAACCTCTGGTCTGCTCGGAGCTCCAGGGATGGCTATATAAAGAAACAGGTCACAGGAAAGTCAGAAGAGCAGCAAGTGTCCAGTGTTTTAGTGAACTCCCAATAGCTGTGTGTTAGTACATGATGTACAAGAATAAAGTCACAAGAACTCACTCTTGGGACTCTTGCATTCCACCACTTCTGACTGCAGGAATCCACCAATGCCAAAGCGATTCATGGCAGCAACACGGAACACATATTCTGTTCCCTCAGAGAGTCTGTTAAATTTGAAACAGGGTCTGGTCACTGACTCTGAGATTGTGCTCCAGCCTGGCCGGTGGGCGTCACGCTGCTCAACCACATATCCGCTGATGCTGGCACCACCATCCTTCTCTGGAGGGTCCCAGCTGATCGTCACAGACACACCGTCAACTTCCTCAATCTTCACTGGACCAACTGGAAAGCCAGGTTTGTCTGGACGGTGACAGGAGGACAGCTGATTAGATTTCAAATTGTGTTTTAGACTGTAGACATTAATGTTACTACTTGATTGTGCACGTATAAAAAGCCTCAAGTGTCCTTACCAAGGATGATGACCTTGATAACCTCACTTGCCATGCCGATTGTGTTCTTCACCTCCAGAGCATAGTCTCCGGTGTCATTGATGGTGGTATCACGAATGATGAGGTGGGCATATTTGCCATTACTGTCAATCTTAATACGGTCTAGGCTGTCCTTCAGCTTCACACCTTTAAAAAACCAGGTACACACAGGTTGCGGCCTGGCTTTAATGGGGATATTGAGATCGATGGGTTTGCCACGATGCACATAAACAGTCTTCTGAGGAATGTTGGCCATATCGATCTTGGGTAGCACTGAAATACACAGCAGGACAATGTTTACTAAGGATTGTCTGCGATGATTTGATAGAAAAAAGATTGAAGAGAAGAGATGCCTTACCCTTGATCTCCTGGATTGTAACAGGAGTAACAATGTCCACTGGCTCACTGGACCCTCTACTGTTGGTGGCCCTGATCCTGAACAGGTACTGGTCATTCTCCATTAGGGATTGGACAGAGTGCTGGGAAACTGTGGCCTTCAGTGTTGCGACGGTACTCCATCTGTCAGAGCCAACCTTGCAGGTCTCAATGACATAACCTATAAGTCTGCTGCCTCCATCATGCAGCGGCTTCTCCCATTGCAGTGTGACAGATGATTTGTTAACTTCAACAATGTGGAAGTCCAGAGGTACTGACGGCACATCGCACACCAGCACAGCCTCGGTCGTCTCACGGGGCTCACCAACACCATAAATGTTCTCTGGCAGGACCCTGAAGAAGTAGTGCATGCCCTCCTCCAGCCCAGTAATCCTAAACAGGGTCTTTCTACACTCAGTTGTGACAGTCTTGTATGATTTCATGTTGGCTTCACGCTTCTCTACAATGTAGTTGCTGACGTGAGCCCCACCATCAATGCTAGGCACATCCCAGGTGATGACGACTGACTCTTTGGTGTAGTCCTTCACCCTAACAGAACCAGGAGGTCCAGGAGTATCTGTAAAACAGCGACACGGTCATCTATTTACTTTTCATAGTAACTTCCCAAAACATGTAGCATAGTAGGAATAACATACCGTAGACTTTAACCAGGATAGTGGCAGTCTTCTTGCCAGATGGGTTCTCTGCCTCTACAATATATTTTCCAGAGTCATAGCGATTAACCTTCTCCACTATTAACGAGGTGGAGCTCCCTGTGGTATCTATGTAGCCACGGCTTTGCAGCTCCACACCCATCTTCCTCCAAGCTACAACTGGTGTCGGTCGGCCCGAAACAAACACAAACAGACGCAAGGTCCCTCCGGCACGTAGACACACGGTTTTCTTTAGGTCTTCAGCCAGCTCCAGGTCAGGCATTTCTGAGCAAGTACAACAAAGTAAGATGTGACATGATCTTGCTGCAGCTGCCAAGCAACTAATAATAATACATGGAACAGATATTAAAATATTAATCAGTAACATGTAACAAATATATGTATGTTTCCATTGTACAAATTAAGATTTTTTGTTTTTTATTGTGAAGTTTTGAGACTTTGTAAACCCTGTCAAAACTTGTTATAGCAGGAGGGTTGTAAGAACAAGTGTTCCATTTGTTCTAGTTTTAATTTACTTGGGTATGATCTTCTGGAGACTGTATAAGAGGTGCTGTTTGTTGTTTGCTCTGCACTCACTCACCAATTCTTTCAAGCGGCTCAGTCTGGGCACTAGGTTCACTGAACTCGCCAGTGCCATTCCTGTTAATGGCAGCGACCCTAAAGCTGTACTTCTTATTGGCTGCCAGGCCAGCGGCCACATACTCATTGATCTTAAGCGGTTTGGCAGTGGCACGGTACCACTGCCCAGAGTCTTCCTCTAGGATCTCAACTACGTATCCTGTCACGTCTGCTCCTCCATCATACATGGGTCTTGTCCAGGTCATGCTGATGCTGTGCTTGGTTGTGTCAGTAATGCGAGGCATTGATGGAGGAGCTGGTGTATCTGAGAAGAAGTCAAACCGGTATAATTTATCTGTTTCTTTGAATAGGTGAAATATAATGTGGATGATTTTACATTACACATTTACAAGTCTTACATGTAGGATCTCTGCAGAGGATGTACGATGATGCATCACTGGGCTGGCTATCTCCAGCGGCATTGACAGCGGTGACTCTGAACTGGTACTCGCTTCCCTCCAACAAGCTTGTGATCTTCAAACGGGTGTCGTATATGGTGTAAGTCTTATTAACCCGGGTCCACCTTTAGACACAGAGTCATTAATATTTCAGACATTGAAAACTTAAATCTTGAATTTTAGTTGTCCTCTAAATGCTTTAAAGTTGATCCTACCTGGTGCTGCTTTTTTCTCGTTTATCCACAATATAGTTCTTGATCTCGCTGCCTCCGTCGCTTTCAGGTTTCAGCCACTCCACAATGACGTGTTCCTTACCAACTCCAGTGGCCTCAGGTGCACCTGGCTGTGAGGGGGTGGCTGTGGAGGAGTCACACAAAGATTTAAATAAAACTCCAATTAGATATTAAAAACCTTTAGCATATTTACTTAATGAATAATAAAAGCTAGAGTAAAGCTGCAGCTTACTGTAGGCATTCCTGGCAATGACAGGCTCAGACTCCAGAGGAACTCCGGCTCCAAACTTGTTGACTCCTCTGACTCTGAAGATGTACTCATTATTCTTGATCAGTCTTGTGCTGACACATGACAGAGTCTTGCACTCGGCTTCCATTATAACCCAGTTGAGGCGACTGGTCTCACGCCGCTCTACAATATAATGACTGACAGTGTCTCCACCATCCTCCAAAGGAATTTTCCAGGACACCGTACACTTCTCCTCTGTCACTCTGCTGATTATGATCTTATCAGCTGGAGGTCCAGGAGTATCTGAAAGAGGGAAGTTATGAATTAAATGAGGAGAGACCTTGCAAAATTTGTTTGTATTAACTGACCATTACAACATCAGGACTTGAAATCAAATACATTTTAATCAGTGCAGTTTAGTGACTGCTCACCAAGAACCTTGACGCTGACTGAGGCAGTCTTTATTCCACTGGCGTTCTTAACAGTCAGGAGGTATCTGCCGGTGTCAAATCTGTCACAGTTCTTTATGACTGCCATGGCTCTGGTAGAAGTGTAAGTCAGTGAGTATTTCTCTCCAAGCTCCAAGATCTTGTCACCCTTTGACCAGTAGACGGTAGGTTCTGGTTTTCCCCCTACAGCTCCATCCAGGACAAGGTCTGACCCAGCAGCGATGGTGACTGTCTCACCCACCAGCTTGCTGTCAAGCTCAGCTCTGGGAGGAGCTGCAGCCAAAAGAGTTGTTTAGGTTTAAAATTAAATTTAAAGGCTAAACACTTAATGTAAGAATGTTACAATATAAATCAGCAAGTATAGGCATAATAATAATAATAAACAATTGGCCTGAAGGGCAAGGTAACAACAACTAAATGCAAAGAAAGAAAACTCCTTGAATGAACTCACAGTATTCATCCTTGCATGTTACCGGCCCAGTCGACTCTGAGGGCATGCTGTGGACACCGGCAGCATTCCTGGCAATGACGCGAAACTCAAAGGTCTCGCCCTCTCCCAGGCTGGTTACGGTAAAATAGTTCTCACTGATGGTGGTGTAATTGCACTTGAGCCAGCGGTTGTCATCCCATTCGTCTGTGCTATAGACTTTCCTTTCCACCACGTAACCGACAATCTTGCTGCCACCGTCATTAAACGGCACAGTCCAGCACAGGGAGACAGATGAGCGGCTGATGTCTGTCACTTCGGGTTTACCAGGAGGATCTGAGCAAAAAGAGGGAAACAAGTTCACTCGCATGCGTCAGCAGATGGAGTACTGTGTACTACTGTTCTGTACTGCTCTGAGTACAATAGATGTAGTATTACTAAATAGTAGTTAGTATTGCTTCACTATGATTGCATAAAGTTTGAATTAGTAGAAGCATCTTGTTATTTTTAACTGCTGAGGGTTTAGTAGTGATCATATGCTTTGTTATCAGATTTAGTAAATTGTTGCTTCCATTAGTCATTACTTTAGACTGTTTTCCTTACCAACAGGGTTGAGTGCCACCATAGGTCTGGAGGCCTCACTGGCCTTGCTTAGCCCAGCAATGTTCATGGCGTACACCCTAAACTGGTACTCCAGGCCCTCAATCAGGTTGGACACCTTGTAGTGGCACTCTAGGCAGGGCAGTTTGTTCTCCCTCACCCACAGAATAGTGTTTCTCTCCTTCTTCTCAATCCAGTAGCCTGTCACCTTGCTGCCTCCATCTGCATATGGAACATCCCATTTGATACCAATGGCATTCGCAGACACAGACACCACATCTGGACGAGTTGGAGGACTTGGTGGAACTGTTGGAGTTGGAGAAGTAAGAATTAGATATCTTTACCTTAACGTGGATCAAAATATATTTACAAAACACATTACAGTTGTGTCCATATGTAAAGCCAGAACTTACCAAATGGATGCTCAATGACAACAGCGGTTGACTCAATGGATTTACTAACTCCAAACTTATTCTCAGCACAGACTCTGAAAGTGTACTCCATGTATTTGGTGAGATGGGTAACTTTGATAGTGGTTCTCTGGACACTGGAATTCACCACTTGCCAGGAAGCAGAGCCAGACTCTCGTTTTTCAACTATATAATTTGTGATTTCAGTTCCTCCATCATCCGCTGGCTCCAACCAAGACAGAGTGCAGGACTCTGAGGATATTCCAGAAATGTTCACAGGACCTGTCGGTGGACTAGGTCGGCCAACAACAGCAACAGTCACTGCAAATGTCTTTACACCAGCAGCATTCTCCAGAGTCAAGAAGTACTTGCCACTGTCACTTCTTTTGCTGTCTTTAACTACTAGAGTGGTTCTCTCGTTTGTGGTCCTAATCGAGACTCTTTCAGTTTCCTTCAACTTCATCTCCTCTAGTTTCCAGGTGGCCTTGGGAGCAGGCCTGCCACTTATAGGGATGTCTATTGTAAAGGTGTTCGAGGTCTTGCAGGTGATGAGTTGATTGGTGATGCTGCTAAGGTCAGCGGTTGGTTCAATGCGAGGCTCCTTAATGACAACAGAACCAAAGGTTCCCTGAGGTTCACTGATTCCTGCATCGTTTTTTGCCCTGACTCTAAAGTCATACTCTGTATTCTCAATGAGACCCTCCACTAACATCCTCTGAGACTTAGTCTCTCCACCAACAACCCAGCGATCAGTGCCTTTAGCTTTGAATTCAACAATGTAGCCTCTGATGCGGCTTCCTCCATCGTGCTCAGGCTTCAGCCACACCAGGGATGCAGTGGAGTTAGTGGTGTCTGCAACATCCAATCTTTTCGGTGGTGCAGGTTGTTCCGTGGCAATGATAGGCTCTGTCATTTCATGAGGTTCTCCTTGACCATACTGGTTAACAGCAGCCACCCTGAATAGATATGGCACACCGATATCCAGACCAGTTACCCTGATCATCTGGCGAGAGCATTTGGTAGTGACCTCTTGCCAGGCCAGGCGGGTGGCTTCGCGCTTCTCCACAATGTAGTGGTGTATTCGGGATCCGCCATCATTGCTTGGGGCATCCCACATTACTGTCAAGGATCCACGGGTTACATCTTTGAATGTAATGGCTCCTGGAGGTCCAGGCGTGTCCAACACTTTGACAGTGAATGTAATAGATTTACGCCCACTGTTGTTTTCCAGGGAGAGGGTGTATTTCCCAGCATCATACCTAGTGCAACCCTCAATGGTCAGTGTTGAAAACGAATCAGTGCTATTGACATCTGCCATAACAGGCAGCTCACCATCTACCTTAGACCAAGTTGCAAGAGGTGTAGGTTTACCACGGAAAGGAACATGAAGTGCAACGGTGCCGCCATTCTTCACAATGTGAGTTTGTTTAAAGTTTGCATCAATGTCAATTTCTGGAGATGTAAGTCTGTCCAGAGCCTGAACAGGGTTGGGCATCACTGAGGCGTCACCTTCTCCAGATCCATTGACAGCACTGATGCGGAACTTGTAGAGCTCTCCAGGAACCAGGCCCTTAACCGTGTATCTGGTATGGATACATATCTGGTTGTTGACTCTGTGCCATTCCTCCAGGCTAGCCTTACACATATCAATATTGTAGCCAATGATTTCCATGCCGCCATCAAACACTGGCTTAGTCCATTCCATTGTGACAGATGACTTGGTGGAATCGATTACCTGATTGGCAAGAAAAGATATGTTCATAGTTCACAGTACAGTGGCTAACACATGGGTTCTCATCATCAATGAGAACATAGTTACGTCAGTGGTCCTACTGTAGTCCTACCTTGATTACTGTCGGGGCGCTGGGAGGACTGGTTGGCTCTCTGCATTTGAAGAGCCTGGAAGTGCTGCTGGCTGGTCCAACACCAGCACCATTTTCAGCCATGACACGGAACTCATACTCGTTGCCCTCAGTGAGGTGTGTAACACGGTGCCTGAGCTCTGTGATAGGCCTCTTAGATGAAACTTTAATCCAGTGCAGGCTCTTTTTCTCTCTCCTCTCCAGGATGTAATGTTTGATCTCATTGCCTCCATCTGACCTTGGCCTGGTCCAGCACAGGGTGATACTGTCTCCAGTCACATGGGTGGCATCTGGGGTCCCAGGAGCCTCAGGCACAGCTGACATAGAGCAGAAAACATGGATATATGTTATAAGTTATAAATTCCAGATGTTTGTTACTCGGTTCAATAATTTGGATTGATATTTTGGCCAATATGTCAGACAACACAATATATACTTACTGTACTGCATTTGTGCAATGACAGGATCAGAGTCCAGTGGTTTACCAACACCAAGCTTGTTGACAGCAGAAATTCTAAACTGATACTCATTGCCCTTGATAAGATTTGTTGCATTGTAAGAACAGGCTTCACACTTGGAGGTGACCAAAGCCCAAGAGATTCTGGATGTCTCCCTTTTCTCCACCACATAGTGGGTAATGGCTGCACATCCATCATTCTCTGGCGGATTCCACCACACAGTGCACTTGTCAGCCGTGATACCAGTGAAACGGATAGGACCGTCAACAGGCCCAGGTGTATCTGCACAAAGAGAAAGGTAAAGGCTTTGTCTAAAATATTAGAGTAATGTCTTCTACATTAGTTAATTCAATATACAGCAACAATAAACAGAAAATATTTCATCCATAGAGTTACAGTAGTTTAGCATGTAAAGAACTATAAGCACTACTTTAACCAACCTTGCACTCTGACATTGACATCAGCCTTCTTGGTGCCATAGCTGTTCTTAGCCTCCACAGTGTAAACTCCACGATGGTTCCTGTCAGCATCACGGATAAACAAACTGCTGGTGCCAATGGCAGTGGTAACTTCAATGTCAATCATGGTCCTTTTGTCAATCTCTTTGCCATCTTTGTACCAGACAACCTGTGGAACAGGCCGTCCAGTGATGCTGCAGTCAAGCTTAACATTCTCTCCAGCCCTTATAGTCAGAACCTGGTCTGGAGACCACACAATCTCAGGAGCAACTAAAGATGTAGAGAGTGAACAAATGACAAATTGGTACATTCAAATTTATTAAACATTGTGCTTATATTTTCCTAGCTATAAATCCCTACCGCTCTCATCCTTGGTCATAAAATACCCTGACGAGTTAGATGGTGGACTGACTGTTCCCACAGCATTTCTGGCAATTACTCTGAACTCAAATCTGTCTCCAGGTGACAGACCAGTCACAGTGAACTGGGTCTCTGTAATATCAGTGAAGTTGCACCGCAGCCATTTGCCTCTGCCATGACGCCGCTCAACGCTGTAGGCAACAATTTTGCTGCCACCATCCCTCTTGGGAATGTCCCACTGCAGGGTGACCGAGTCTCTGGTTACATCAATGCTGATAGGCGTACCAGGTGGATCTAATTCAGAAAACCAATAAGTAATTTATTACAAAATTAAACAGCACTTTGCAATTCTACAATAAAAAAAACACATAAATAAATAATTAAAATATTAATTTATTTTGATTTTATAGAAAGATAACTGTTAGTTATGTACCAGATAAAATAGCAGTTAAAATTCTGGCTGAGGTCAAAGTTTATGAGGGTGTCTTTAGATATTATTGCTTTTGTTCCAACTTTTTAAGATATTAAACAAGAGATTTAGTCATCAACGTTTACATACCAACAGGCGAGATAGCAAGCGCATGTTTGCTCTGCTCACTAACAAGGCTGACTCCGGCATTGTTTTCAGCGTAGACTCTGAAGGAATACTCCAGGCCCTCCATGAGACCCATGATCCTGTACTCTCTGTTAGAGATGAGTGTGGCGTTCACCTTCTGCCACAACAGGCTATTCCTGTCCTTTTTCTCAACATGATAGCCCAAAATGGGGGATCCTCCATCAAAGTCTGGGGCCTCCCACTTGATGGTCATGCCATCACTGGTAATATTGTAGGCCACTGGCTTTCCTGGAGGCCCTGGAGGCTTGTACTGGTGCTGGGCAACCACATCTACAGAGGTGAGTGGTTCACTGACTCCATACTTGTTCTCTGCACGAACCCGAAACTGGTATTGACTTCCTTGGACCAGATTAGGAATCTTAAAAGTAGTTCTCACGACGCTTGAGCAGACCATCTTCCAGTTGGCCTGAGAGGTTTCCCGCTTCTCCACACTGTAGCAAGTAATCTCACCACCTCCATCCTCTTTTGGCGCATCCCAAGAAATAACAACACTCTGAGCTTTAATTTCATCATAGCGTATGGGACCAACAGGGACAGAAGGGGGTCCTTGAGTAATAACATTAATATCAAAATAGTTCTTAATGACTCTGTTGTCCAGAACCAAGGTGTACTGGCCAGCATGCTCCTTCTTGACTCCTCTAACTGTGACTGCTGCCTTATTGTCAGTGATCCTGAAGCGAACCTTGTCACTTTCTTTTAAAGGTAAATTATCTTTTAACCAACTGATTGCAGGTCTTGGTTTACCCTTAAAGGGCAGCTCAATGTGAATATTTTTACCAATACGAACAGCAAGCTCTCCATTGGGGTAGTCGCTGAGGTTAGCCTCAGGTGGAATGATGAAGTCTATTACTGATATTGGACCAATCTGGGAGAAGTCACTTTGGCCCTTTTCATTTTTCGCAAATACTCTGAAGTCCATGACAGAGTTCTCTTTGAGTCCCATCACTTCACAGCTGCAGCGTTTGCATGTAGCACCCAAGGTCCAGGCAGGATCTTCTTTAGTTCTCTTTTCAACTATGTATTCAGTAATGTGGCTGCCACCATCGTGGTCCGGCCTGGCCCACTGTAAAGTCACAGAATTCTTTGTGGAATCCAACATCACTAGGTCCTTAACAGCTCCTGGAGTTTCTGTGGCTCTGACAGGCTCAGTGGTCTCAGAAGTGTCACCAACACCAAACTCATTTTCCGCAGACACACGGAAGAAATAGGCTACATCCTCTTCCAGACCTGACACTTTGTAAGATGTATTGGAACATTGAGCTGTAATGACTTGGTAAGCCTTCATGGTAGAGGCCTTCTTCTCAACTATGTAATTAGTGACAGGTGACCCACCATCAATAAGAGGTGCTTCCCAGCTAAGGGTCAGCTTTCCTCTTGTTACATTTTTGATGATCAGTTTCTGGCAGGAGGACGGACTGTCCAAAATCTTGAGGGAAACTGTGATAATCTTGGGCTCTCCAACGCCATTTTCAATTTCAAGCAGGTACTTGCCACAATCATCACGAGTGACCTTGGGGATGAGAAGTGTGGTGGCTCTCTCAGTGCTGGTGATAGTGTACCGGTTATCACCAGCCATGTTGCGATCACCACGCCGCCAGGTAACATTCGGCGCGGGACGCCCCTTTAAAGGTATAAATACTTCCACATCACGACCAGCCCTAGCTGTGTACTGGGTAGTCATGGAAACGTCCAGGTCCAAATCAGCTTCCTCTGTGGGAAATGAGTAACAAAATTTAGGAATTTATACTATGGCTACTGTAGATGGCTACAGATAGTAAGCTTCTGGAAAACATCAGGTTTATGAAACTCTGATACTATTATTAATATGAAAATGAAACAAAAAGTTACATCTTCAGGAAACTACAGGAAACTGAATGAATACAAACCCAGGATGTCCTTGGCCTGCACAGGCTGGTACATTTTAATGTCCTCTCCTTTGCCCTTGCTGTTGACAGCAGAGACTCTAAAGTAGTAGTAGGTTCCAGGTTTAAGGTGTGGCACCACATACTCGCAGGTTTTAATCTGTGGGTTAATGGTCACCCATTCTTTGTCCTCTGCATTCATCTGATCCAAAATGTAATGTGTTATTTTACTACCACCATCATAGACAGGCTTCTCCCATCCAAGGGTGACAGACGTCTTTGTGGAGTCCATGACAAGCAGCTTGGATGGCTCACCAGGTAGATCTGGGACAAAGGGGAATAAAAGTTGTCACTGCTGTCATGTAGAAACCTTAACGATGAACCAATTACTAATATTGCTCCAAGGATTACCAATGGGGTCATATGCTTTAAAGAGGTCAGAAGGCTCAGAGTAATTTCCTGCTCCAGCTTTGTTGACAGCACACACTCTGTATTGATATTCGCTGTTCTCCACAAGGTTTGTGACTTTCTGCCTGGTATCTCTAATGGTGCCCTTCACCACCTATTGGGATGTTTACAGATGCCTTTCTTTAATTGGGATAATTTTACAATTAAAGCTAAATGTCTATGCATCATTTGGCAAACAAACCTTGAACCACTGCAGACTCTTCTTTTCCCTCTTCTCCAGATAATATCCATCAATATCGCTTCCTCCATCCAAGGCTGGTCTTTCCCAGATCACAGTCATAGTGGATTTGGTGATCATTGTCACTTTAGGCTTAGATGGCTCACTAGGAGGAACTGTTCATAATAATATAATTAGATTAAATATACCCAAAAGCTAAATAACAATAACTATGACTGTTAACTGTAACAATAATAGACTCAATGCTAATATCTTGGGCAGTTGTGGCGAATGAAGGGGGCTTACCAAACTGATTCTTTGCGATTACTGGCTGTGACTCTAACGGGTCTCCGATGCCGTACTTGTTGACACCACGAATCCTAAAAATGTACTCATTGCCCTGGATGAGTCTGGGCACATTGACAATGCAGTCCACCAGTTTTTCAGACACAATAGACCACATGACCCTGCTGGTCTCCCTTTTCTCCACAATGTAATGGGTTACCATGGCACCACCCTCATCAGCTGGTGGGGACCACATGATGGTGATATTGTCAGCAGTAACCTTCTTAAACTGAATGTCTCCGGTAGGAGGGCCTGGCTTATCTGCAAATTAAAGGGACATGTTGATGCATTTCAGAGTTTATGCTATTGATTATCTGAATTTCAAACGAGGTAAAAATAAAGACATAAAAAAAACAATATCTAATTACCTTGAATGAGTAGTCTGACAATGGCACATGCTGACCCAAGGGAGTTCTTCACCTTGATCTCATAGGTTCCAGAGTTGAGACGAGTGGTTTCTTTGAGAAGCAAACTAGTGGACTCAAATGTGTGTTTAAAAGAGAGCTGGGCACTGGGCTCTAGTTCTCTTCCATCCTTAAACCACTCAATAGTAGGAGAAGGTTTGGCTGTAATATTAAATTTGAGCTCTACAGTAGACTCAGCCTTGTGTTTGACCTCACTGAAGTACTCCTGTGGTATTTCAATTTCTGGAGCACCTGGTAGAGAAATTACAAAATATGCACAAGTCAAAATTCTGCACCATGTATCTGATGTGCTATAATTAGGTAGAAAGTGTCAAATAAAAAATTGATGAATGATATTGATTTGAAATTTTATTTCTACCATAGGTGTCGACACAGGTAACTGGTCCAGCAGGTATTGATGGGTTGCTAACTGAGCCCACAGCGTTCTTGGCCAAGACTCTGAATTCATAAGTCTCATCCTGGGTTAGGCCTGTCACAGTGAATCGAGTGTCTGTGACATTAGTGATGTTCGCTTTCGACCACTTTACACTAACGCCTTCTCTTTTCTCAATGATGTAACCAGTAATGGAGGATCCACCATCATAGTTGGGTTTCTTCCACGCCAAGCTAATGGAATTCTTGGTGATATCAGTGATGCGTAAATTGATTGGTGGCTCTGCAGGCAGATAATTTGTTAAAACTTATTACATGACAATAGAAACAGATTTTTAAAACTTTTGTCCAAAGACGTGCTATTGCACTCACCACAGGCATCAATAGCCAGCACTGCATCAGAAACCTTGCTGAAGGAACCGATTCCTGCAGCATTCTCTGCCGCCACCTTAAACTCGTAAATAAGTCCAGCATTAATGTTGGTGACCTTGAAGTGAGTAGCGCGGATCACCATTTTGTTAACTCTCTGCCAAAGGATGCTGTTCCTGTCTTTCATCTGAAGATGGTAGCCAAACACATGGCTGCCACCATCTGACTTTGGCTCCTTCCAAGATACAGTGATTGTCTCCCTGGTTACAGCTGTGATCTCTGGAGTCAATGGTGCATCAGGAATAGCTGATGGTAAAGAGGCAGTGTTTAAAGAGTTTACATCATACAGTGTAAAGTTATTCAGTGTGAAAATGAAGAAAATTAAGATCACTTACTATACAGAAGGTTGACAGTGACAGGTGGTGAGTCGATGTGTTCACTGATTCCATATCTATTTTCAGCCCTGATTCTGAACTGGTACTCAAGACCAGTGGTGAGTTTCATGATCTTTATAGTGCAGCGAGCCACAGCAGAGGACACGTCTATCCAGTTTGCTGTGGTTGTTTCCCGCTTTTGGATGACATAGTTAGTGATAGGACTACCACCATCATACTCTGGTGGAAGCCATTTCAGGCTTACGCTGTCTTCTGTTGTATCAAACAGCTCCACAGGCCCAAGAGGAGCAGTGGGTCGGTCCAGAACTATAATGTTCACAAAGGACTTGGTGGTTCCACTGGAGTTGGAAGCAGTGATGTCATATCGTCCTGAGTCTCCAGCTACACTTTCACGTAAAGTGATTTTGATGCTGTCAGGGGTTACTTCTGAATTAAACCTCATTGTTGACTTAAGCAGCACATTATCCTTGGACAAGGTGACTTTAGGCAACGGCCTGCCTGTCAGTGGGATCTCAAACTTGAGGGTGGAGCCGGCTCTAACAGAAACTGTGTTATGTGGAAAATCCTTCATGTTGATTTCTGGACATTCTGCAAGAAAAAAAAATACAGTGGTTACACCAAGAGTCCTTGATGTAATGTAAAATTTGACCTGCTTTATTCCTAATTGTGTACAACTGTTTTAAATAATAGGTACTGACTTATTCTACTGTTTTCATGTCTTGGTCATTTGCAACTGTGTTATAATGTGATTTAGAAATATAATCAGTCTCTAACTTACCCAGTTGGTCTTTGACCATCACAGAAGTAACCATTTCCTTAGCATCACTGAATCCAGCATGATTTTCAGCTCTGACCCTGAAAAGGTACTCAGAATTCTCCCTCAGACCAGACACAGTGAAGTGGACAAACTTGGTTACGCCACACTTAACCCACTTCTCCTGTCCTTTCTCCAAAGCTTCCACCAGGTAGCCAGTAATTCTGCTGCCTCCATCTTGTTCTGGTTTGGCCCAGGCCAAAGACACACTCTCCTTGGTCACATCAGTTACCCCCAGTTTTAGTGGTGAACTTGGTTTTTCTGAATAAAGATGAAAAATTGTGTTTACTGACACATCATGTGTTTAGCAAATAAATTATGGACTTTAATATTACAGACATTTCACAATACCTGTGATCTTGGTTCCTTCTTTGGTCTCAGCAGGAACACCTACGCCATACTCATTTTCGCCTGTGACTCTGAAGTAATAGATTCCTCCCTCCTGTAGATCTGTCATCTTGTATGTCAGTCTGTGGCATGTGTCATTCAACCTCATCCAGCCCTTCTTGCTGGCCTCACGAATGTCAACAAGATAGTTTTTGACTGGTCCTCCTCCTTCATTCTCAGGGGTGTCCCACCTTATAGTAGCAGAGGTCTTGGTCACTTCTTTGACTTCTAAACGTGCAGGGGGTCCAGGGGAATCCAGAACCCTGACACTGAGCGTCAAGGATGCAGTTCCAGCCACACTGGACAAAGTAACAGTGTATTTTCCAGAGTCGTCCCGAGTTGCTTTCTCCAAGGTTATGGAAGTGAAAGTGTCCGTGGTGTCAATGACAGCACGAACTCTTAGGTCAACATCAGGTTTACTCCAGGTAACGCTGGGGACAGGCTTGCCTCTAAAGGGTACTGTCATAGTAAATGAGCTTCCATCTTTCACAATAATTGTCTTCCTCATGTCATTATTGATATCAAATACGGGCTCCTCCTCCCTTTCTTTGGCAATCTGTCTGTCTGACTCTGGACTCGGCTCACTGACTCCAATCTTATTAATAGACTTGACAACAAATACATATTCTGCTCCAGGTGTCAGCCCCACAACTGTGAACTCTGTGTTTTGGGTGTTCTGGACACCAACAATCCATTCATCATCTAAGGTCTTCCTGTATTCTACTCTGTAACCAGTCACAGGTGCCCCACCATCAAATAGTGGCTTATTCCATGTCAAGGTTACTGTGGTTTTTGTAGAGTCAATAATCTTGGGCTTAGCAGGAGGTGAAGGCAGGAACTGTGGGTCCTCAGCTTTAGTGAGTGGACAAGGGACACTAGGGGCACTAAGGCCAGCTGCATTCTCTGCAAACACTCTGTATTCGTATTCACAACCATCACGAAGGTTTGAGGCTTTGACTCTGAGGTCATAAACAGGTTTCTTGTTAACACGGCACCAGCGAAGGCCAGTTTTCTCTCGCTTTTCAATTACATAGCCAGAGATGCTGCTGCCACCATCATAATCAGGCCTTTCCCAACAGATGGTCATTGCGTCACTAGTAACTGAGGTAACCTGGATGTTAGTGGGAGCTGCAGGAACAGTAAAAGGATCCCGGGCCTTTATTGGATCACTCTCCAAGGTCTCACCTTCACCATATTTGTTGACTCCTCTGACTCTGAAGATGTATTCATTTCCTTTCAGTAGCTTAGTCACTTTACATGTGGTTGCCTTCATGTCTCCATAGACAAGAGTCCAGGCAAGACGACTTGTTTCACGTTTCTCCACAATGTAATGCAAGACTTCAGCACCACCATTTTCCTGAGGTGGACCCCACGATAGAGTGCATTTTTCTGCTGTGAGACCAGACACTGCTAAAGGTCCTGAAGCAGGTCCAGGTATGTCCAGAACTTTACAGTTGATTGCCACAGATCTGGTTCCTGCTACATTGTGAAGAGTCAAAATATACTGGCCAGAGTCCCTCCTGATAGCATCTCTGACAATCAAGGTGGTTGTAAAGTTAGTGGAAGTAATTTCACATCTTGCCTTGGCCTCAATCTCCTTTCCATCCTTAGACCACGAGACAACAGGGAGTGGACGACCTGTAATTTCAGCGTCAATTTTAATTATCTCCCCAGCCTTAATGACAACCAACTGTCTAAACTTATCTTCCAGGATAATAGTAGGTGGATCTACATCATCCTTGACTGTAACAGGACCGGTACTCTCAGAAGGAGCGCTCAACAGTTCAGCTGAATTTTTAGCAATGACATGGAAGTCATACTGGACATCTTCTATGAGACCTGTGACATCAAAGTAAGTGTCCTGCAGGTTGTTAAAGTTACATTTCAGCCAGCGACCACTGGGAAGTTCCTTGCGCTCAACAACATAGCCAGTAATCTTTACTCCCCCATCATACTCTGGTTTCTCCCAGAAAAGGGACACTGAAGTCCTAGTAATGTTGGTGACTCTGAGGTTACGAGGAGGCAGACAGGGATCTCTGGCTGCCACTGGGTCACTGGCCTTAGTACATGGGCCAATGCCTGCAATATTTTCAGCATAAACTCTAAATTGATAAAGCAGGCCTTCTTCAATACCTGTCATTTTAAATTGACTTTCAGTCAGTAAACCTCGGTTAACTTTGGTCCACAGAATGCTGCTTTGGTCTTTGCATTCAATGTGATAACCAATAACAGGGCTTCCACCATCGCTGGTAGGTCTGCTCCATACAACAAGCAAGCTAGTCTTGGTGGCATGTGCAACATGAAGGTTAGTGGGAAGGCCAGGAGGCTCAAAGGGATATTGAGCAATAACAGGAGCAGAGTCGATGGCAAGGCTTTTGCCATAACGGTTTTCAGCTGCAATACGAAACTGATACTCTGTTCCCTGAGTGAGATTAGGTACTTTAATTGATGTCCTTGCTACTGTGGCTGAAACTATTTGCCATGTGGTTGTTGTAGTATCTCTCTTCTCCACAACATAGTTGTTGATCTGGCATCCACCATCATAAATTGGAGGATCCCAAGACAGTGAAACAAAGTCAGCACTCACTTCATCCATTTTAATGTTGCTGGGTGGGCCAGGTTTGTCCAGGATTATAACAGAGATTTCCACTGCCCTGGTGCCAATGGAATTTGTCAAAGTGATCTCATACTTTCCTACATCATCCTTGGTTGCATCCTTAATAACAATCTTTGATGAGGCTTTAGAGGTAAGAACATACACTCTGGTTGTTTGCTTAAGTACTTGACCATCCTTTTTCCAGAACACTTCAGGCTGTGGTCTTCCCTTGAAAGGGACATCAATTTTTAGGTCATCTCCTGCTTTGACACTGTATGTGTTGAATAACAGATTGATGATGGGCTCCACCGTAATATCCTTTACCATTACTGGTGTAGCCAGCGGTTTGGCATCACTCTTGCCCTTATCATTCACAGCAATCACCCTAAAAGAATATTCCTCTCCAGTTGTGAGCCCATCAATAGTAGCTTCCAGTGCTTTGACTTCACTACACACGGTCCACTTGTCATCTCCCATGGGCTGCATCTCAACTATGTAGTTTGTAATCTTGCTGCCTCCATCATGATCAGGTTTTTCCCAAGAAAGGGTAACAGTATGACGGGTCACATCAACCACAACAACCTTACCAGGAGGCAACGGAGCCTCAGACACTTTAACTTGATCTGTGAAGGAAGGCAGTCCCACTCCCAACTCATTCACTGCCAGGACGCGGAAATAATATCGTCCCCCCTCTTGTAGGTCAGAAATGATGTAAGAATTTCTCACACAATTAGTGCTAACACTGGTGAAAGCCATTCTCTTCTGCTCTCTCTTTTCTACAATATAATGTGATATCTTGGCCCCACCATCAATTACAGGAGGCTCCCAGGAGATGGAGACAGAATTTCTTTTTACATCTTTAACTTCAAGGTTAATAGGAGCACTAGGGGAGTCCAGAACTCTGACATTGATGAAGGCTGATTTGGAGCCACTGAGGTTCTCGAGGGTTAATACATACTTGCCGGTGTCAAATCTATCAACATTCTCAATCACTAGCATTGTGTAAGAGCTTGTGACTTCTATCTGGGCACGCTCATTTAGAGTGCCATCAGCTTTGGACCATCTGACCTCAGGCTCCGGTTTTCCTCTGATAGTCACAAACAGACGCAATGTGGCACTTGCACGAACATTGACCATCTTCCTCAGGTCAGCATCCAGTTCAATTTCTGGAGCTTCCACTTTTTCTGCAGCAATCACAGACCCAGTTAGGTCTACTGGCTCTCCTACTCCCTCGCAGTTAACAGCGCAGATGCGGAAGTTGTACTCTGCATTTTCCTTTAGTTTTTTGACTGTGTAGTGCATAGCTTGAACACCAGTTGGTGAGGTGCACACAACCCACTCATCATCGGCTGCCTCCTTCATTTCTACAATATATCCACTAACTTCTGCCCCGCCATCATAGATAGGCCTAGACCAAGAAAGTGAGACGGTGGTGCTTGAATGGTCTATGACTTTTGGACTATTTGGAGGTCCTGGTGGGTAAATCGCATCACAGGCTTTGATATACTGAGTTGGTGCACTAGATTTTCCCACACCTGCAGCGTTTTCAGCCGAGACCCTGAATTCATATGAATGTCCTTCTGTGAGGCCAGTACATCTAAACCTCAGGTCATTTAGCCTCTTCTTGTTGCACTTAGACCATCTGATACCATCCTTATCACGCTTTTCAAGAATATATCCTTCAATTCCTGCTCCTCCATTGTTTTCTGGCCTCTCCCACATAAGCACCATTGAATCTCTAGTAACAGCACTGACCTCTGGAACAGAGGGGGCACTTGGAGTGGTAAATGGGTTACGAGCAATAACAGGCTCAGATTCCAAAGCCTCTCCTATGCCATATTTATTTACAGCGGTGACCCTGAAGATGTACTCATTGCCAGGCAGCAGTTTTGTAACTTTGTAGCTGATTGCCTGAATCTTGGGCTCCACCACTGTCCATGACAAACGACTGGTCTCTCTTTTTTCGATTATGTAATGAGAAATGCCAGCTCCCCCATCATGCAATGGATGATTCCAGTGCAGGTAACATTTTTCAGCTGTGACACCTTTGACTTCTAGTGGTCCATCTGGAGGACCAGGTCTATCCAGAACTTTAACATTAACTGGGATCATCTTGATTCCTCCTACATTAACAAGTTTGAGGACAAAGTGGCCACCGTCGACTCTGATGCAGTCCTTGACTGTGAGCATGGTATGTGTGAGTGTGGTCTTGACTTCCATTCTTGGTGTTGCTTTGTCAATTTCTTTTCCTTCTTTTAACCAAATGACCTCAGGCAGAGGCTTGCCAGAGTAGTCAGCATCAATAACGAAATTCTCGCCAGCAGGAACAACAGTCAAATCCTTGAATTTTGAATCCATAGTTGCTTCTGGAGCCTCAATTTCATCTTTGGCAGTAATTTCTCCTGTGCTCTGAGAAGGACGGCTAGAAATACCAGCAGCATTCTTGGCAATTACTCTAAATTCATAGATACAGTCTTCAGTCAGGCCAGTGATTGTAAATTGGGTATCGATGATGTTAGTAAAGCTGGCCTTCATCCAGCGAGTATCTGGATGCTTCCTCCTCTCAATTATATAGCCAGTGATTGCACTGCCTCCATCATACTGAGGTCTGGTCCACTGTAAAGTAACATGGTTTCTGGTGATTTCAATGGCTTGAGGAGGGCCAGGTGGGTCACATGGGTCCCTGGCCACTGTGCTTTCTGACACTTTGCCAGCTGGGCTGACTCCTGCAATATTTTCAGCATAAACTCTGAATTCATATTCAATACCTTCTTCCAAGTCAGTAGTTTTGAAACGTGTGTCTGGTATTAGGAGTTTGTTAAGTTTAGTCCATAAAAGGCTATTCTTCTCCTTTTGCTCAATGTGATAGCCTAGGATGGGACTGCCTCCATTGTTGGTGGGAGGTTTCCACTCAACAATCATACTATCTTTTGTTACAGTTGAAATAATTGGTGCTCCTGGGGCAGCAGGCTCTTTAAATGGATACTGAGCAATAACAGCTGGAGAGACAATAGCAGAACTTTTTCCATATCTGTTCTCAGCAGATACTCTGAACTGATACTCAACTCCAGTCTTGAGCTTGGAGACTTTAATGGTTGTCCTGGCAATTGTAGCAGATACAATTTGCCATGCAGTTGTAGTGGTGTCTCTTTTCTCTACAATATAATTGTTGATCTGACAGCCTCCTGTATACTCTGGTGGCTCCCATGAAAGTGTTACATAATCTGAGCTAATTTCTTCAATCTTTACAGGGCCCGTAGGGGGACCAGGCTTATCAAGTATAATGACAGTAATGTCCTCCATAGCTGTTCCAATATTGCTTGTTGCTATGAGAGAGTATTTTCCAGAATCTTCTTTATTTGCATCCTTGATACATAGTTTTGTAGATGATGATGTACTGGACACATTAAGTCTTGTTGTCTCCTTAAGAGCTTGCCCATCTTTCATCCATTCAACCCTGGGAACAGGGCGTCCTATGACTGGTATCTCAATCTTCAAATCTTCACCATGTTGTACACTGTAAGTATTGAATGTCATCTTGAATCCAGGCTGAATCGTTACATCTTTAGCTGTGACTGGCGCTGCCAGAGGCCTTGGGTCACTCTTTCCCTTATCATTGAATGCGGAAACTCTAAACAGATACTCGTGTCCTGTACTGAGGCCTGTGACGGTGCCCTCACAAGTTTTGCTTGTAGCAGCAACTACCCATTCCTCTGAGCCCACAGGCTGCATTTCAATATGGTAGCCAATGATCCTGCTACCTCCATCGTGGACTGGCTTCTCCCAGGACAATGAGGCAGTTGTTTTTGTGACTTCAGTCAAAATGATCTTACCCACAGGCAAGGGAGGCTCAGAAGTCTTTACAGACTCTTCTGTCTCAGTCGCAAGTCCCACTCCAAACTCATTCTCAGCTAAGACTCTAAAATAGTAGATAGTTCCTTCAGTAAGGCCGGTGACACGATAACTTGTCTTTGTGCATTTGTTGTCCACATTAGAGTAAACCTTCCTGGTAGACTCACGCTTTTCAACCAGGTAATTCTTAATTCTTGCACCACCATCAATAACAGGAGGTTCCCAGGTTAGAGTAACACTTTCCCGCTTAATGTCTTTAACTATTAGATTCAGAGGAGCTCCTGGAGTATCCAGAACTTTAACAGAGACAAAGGCTGATTTGGTGCCAGCACTGTTTTCCAGATTGAGAATGTATTTTCCAGCATCATATCGGTCACAAATGTCAATGGAGAGTTGTGTGTATTCTTCCCCTGTCTCTATCTGAACTTTACTGGGCAGCTCTCCATCTTCCTTTGACCAGCTGATCTCAGGAGTAGGACGGCCCTTGAAGGGAATGCAGATTCTCATTGACCCTCCTGCACGCACAACTATTCCTTTTCTGAGTTCTGAATCCAAAATCACCTCTGGAGAATATATCTTATCAACAGGTATCACAGTTCCCTGGATCTCAGAGGGCTCACCAACACCCAACTTGTTAATAGCACAGATGCGCACCTTGTATTCCTGGTGCTCTACCAGTTTAATAATAGTAAACTTTGTAGCACTGACGCCAGAAGGAGGAGTGCATATGGTCCACTCCTCCTCATCAGCTTTAGTAATTTCCACTGCATATCCTTGGATGTCACAACCGCCATCATAAATTGGCCTGTGCCACGAGAGACTGATGGAGTCTTTTGTTGTGTCAACCACATGGACATTAGTAGGGCAGCCTGGTTCAAAGGTGGGGTCACAGGCTTTGACATAGAATGTAGGTGGGCTTGGCTGACCAACTCCAGCTGCATTTTCAGCAGATACTCTGAATTCATATTCATGGTCCTCCGTTAATCCTGTTACTCTGAATCGCAAATCTGTCACTCTGCGCTTGTTGCACTTGGTCCACCTTACACCCGCTCTGTCTCTCTTTTCAACAATGTAACCCACAATGTCACTTCCTCCCGTTGTGTAAGGACGGTTCCAGCAAACAGTCATTGAGTCTCTTGTAATGTTTGTGATCTCAAGCTCCTGAGGTGAACCAGGAGGGACAAATGGATTTCTCATGATAACTGGGGCTGATTCAAGTGGTTCACCCACACCATATTTGTTCACAGCCAGGACTCTAAAGATGTACTCATTGCCCTTGAGCAATTTAGTAACTTTGAACATGGTAGCTCCACAGTCACCAGAGACCACAGTCCATGCCAGACGGCTGGTTTCTCGCTTCTGAATGATATAATGAGAAATGCTAGCTCCTCCATCATGTCTTGGTGGCAGCCAGGACAATGAGCACTTTTCCTCTGTAACGTTGCTAACAGTGAGAGGTCCCTCTGGTGGCCCCGGTCTGTCAAGTACCTTTATACTGAAAGGGATTGTCTTAGTTCCAGCCACATTAGTCAGAACCAATGTGTACTGTCCTCCATCCACTCTAATCACATCCTTTACAACAAGCAAAGCCTTGAAATCTGTATGTTTTATCTCTGTTCTCGCTGAGTTTTCAACCTCAACCTCTCCCTTGAACCATTGAACTGTGGGGATAGGCTTTCCATACACACTGGCCTCCAAGTTAAAAGTCTCTCCTGCATTAATAACAAGTGTTTGGTTATACATAGGATCTGTCTCGCACTTTGGTGGGTCAACTTCGTCTTTGGCTGTTATGGATCCTGTGCTCTCGGAGGGCTTGCTAATGACACCAGCTGCATTTCTTGCAATAACTCTGAAGTCATATTTACAGTCCTCTGTAAGGCCGCCAACTGTAAATTCATGCTCAAGTATGTTAGCAAAGCTAGCCTTCATCCACTTTCCTTCAGGAAGGTCACGTTTCTCTACAACATAGCCAGTAATTAAGCTTCCACCATCATACACTGGCGAGCTCCACCTCAGCTTCACTGAGTGCCTGGTCACAATCACAGCCTCAGGGCAACCAGGTGGATCACAAGGGTCACGAGCTACATACACCTCAGAAACCTTACTGCATTTTCCAATGCCAACAATATTCTCAGCAAAGACTCTGTATTCATACTCAATGCCCTCCTCAAGAGGAGTAGATTTGAACCTGCAGTCTTGGATGAGCATTTTATTTATCTTGGTCCAGAGAATACTGTTCCTTTCTTTCCTCTCTAGATGATAGCCCAAGATGGCGCTGCCTCCATCAGATGGGGGTTTGTGCCATTCAACAATCATGTAGTCTTTAGTATACAAAGACACAAATGGTGTTCCTGGTGGACCAGGCTCCTGGAATGGATACTGTGCCACAACAGGATCTGAATCTATTGCGTAACTTTTTCCATATCTATTTTCAGCATAGATTCTGAATTGGTATTCAGTACCTGTCTTTAGATTGGTCACTTTAAGCATGGTTCTAGCCACAGTAGCAGATACAACCACCCAGTTAGTTGTGGTTGTGTCTCTTTTCTCTACTACATAATTAGAGACTGGGCAACCACCGGTGTAAGCAGGAGGTTCCCAGTTAAGAGTAATATTCTCGGCACTGATGTCATCAAGCTTTACAGGGCCTGTTGGTGGGCCTGGTTTATCCAGAGTAATCACTTCAATAGTAGCATCCTTGGATCCTAGGACATTGGAAACATTGATGCTGTACATGCCACCATCCTCTCTGATAGCATCTTTTATAGTGAGGATGGTATGATGAGCTGAGTCAGTGACATTGACTCTAGTGGTCTGCTTAAGTGCAGCTCCATCCTTGGTCCAGGTGATTGTTGGTTTTGGATGTCCAGCAACTGGTACCTCTATTTTGAGGTCGTACCCTACCTGGATGCTGTAGGTGCTCACTTTGGGTCTAACACAAGGCTCAATCACAAGGTCTTTAGCTACAACCGACTGGACCAGCTGTCTGGGGTCACTTTTTCCCTTGTCATTGACAGCAACAACCCGGAACTGGTACTCCTCTCCTTTGAGAAGGTTTGTTATTACTGTCTCCAGTCCTTTTATACTGGCACACACAGACCATGTTTCACTTTCTTTGGGAGCTAGTTCGACTTCATAGTGACTGATTCTACTACCACCATCATGTTCAGGCTTCTCCCAAGCGAGAGTTACAGTGCTTTGAGTGACATCAACAACACTGACTTTACCAGGTGGTTGAGGTTTTTCAGATATCTTAATTGGCTCCATTGTTTTTGCAGGAAGACCGATACCATATTCATTCTCTGCCAGTACTCTAAAGAAGAATATGCCACCTTCTGGAAGAGGCTCAACTTTCCATGACATTTTATTGCAAGTGGTGACGTGAGAATAAACTTTTCTGGTGCTCTCACGCTTTTCAACAATATATTGCTTAATCTTCGAACCACCATCAAGAAGTGGAGGTTCCCATGTAAGAGTGACAGAATTTTTAGTAATCTCTTTGACCATGAAGTTAGCTGGTGGACTGGGTGAGTCCAGGACTCTGACACTAATGAAGACAGACTTTACTCCACTGGCGTTTTCTGCAGTTAGGGTGTACTTGCCACTGTCGTATCTGTCAACATTGTCTATAGCAAGTGATGCATAGCTGCCTGTATTGTCAATCAAGGCAGTTTCCTTGATCTCACCCTCAGTTTTGCTCCACTTAACCTCAGGAGCTGGACGGCCTCTCACAGGAACAAACAATCTCAGAGCACTTGCTGCCCTAATATTGATCATCTTTCTCATGTCAGTATCCAAGTCAAGATCAGGGGCCTCAAGCTTCTCCTCCAGAAGAATCTTTCCTGGAACATCGGCATGCTCACCAACACCAACTTTGTTAATAGCACACACTCTGAATTGGTACTCATGCTTTTCCAGAAGTCTAGTGGCAGTAAAACTAGTGTCTGAAATTCCAGTGGAAGGAGTACACATAAACCATTCATCAGATGCCCCATCACAGGCTTCTACAATGTAAGCCTGAACCTCACAGCCACCATCATAAATTGGTTTGCCCCATGTCAGAGTTACCGTTGACCTAGACATGTCCATGACTTTTGGGTTATTAGGTGGGCCTGGTTTGAAGACAGGATCCAGTGCTTTGTAATATACTGATGGTTCACTAGGTGGGCCAACACCTGCAGCATTCTCAGCAGCAACTCGAAATTCATAGCTATGATTTTCTATGAGCCCTGTCACCCTAAAGCGCAACTCATTCACTGTCCGCTTGTTACTTCTGGTCCACCGCACACCATCTTTGTCACGTTTCTCAACAATGTATCCCTGGATAGGGCTTCCACCATCATCACCTGGTCTCTCCCAGGTAACTACCATAGAATCTTTGGTGACTGTTGACACTTGGATGTCTGTTGGTGGCTTGGCAGTGACAAATGAATTTCTGGCAATCATTGGTTCAGATTCTAGAGGCTCACCAACTCCGTATTTGTTGACTGGAATAACTCTGAAGATATACTCATTTCCAGGAAGCAGTTTGGTGATTTTCAGGTTTAGTGTCTGTACCTTTGACTCAACAACAGTCCAAACTAGTCTGCTAGTTTCCCTTCTTTCAACAATGTAATGAGAAACATCACTACCTCCATCTTGCAGGGGAGGTTTCCAGGCAATGGAACATTTTTCACTGGTCACCCCATAGATGGAGATAGGGCCTTCAGGTGGACCTGGTCTGTCAAGCACCTTGACATTAATGTTAACAATTTTCTCACCTCCAACATTCTTTACGACCAACGTGTACTGACCTCCATCAACACGAATGGCTTCTTTAACCACTATACAAGCTCTAAATTCAGAGTTCTTGAGCTCTGTTCGAGCTGCTTCAATAATCTCTTGGCCATCTTTCAGCCAGTACAATGTGGGCACAGGCTTACCATAGATAGAAGCCTCAAGCTTGAATGTTTCCCCAGCGTTTACCACCACAGCTTGGGAGTACTTAGCCTCCAAATCTATCTTGGGAGGGTCCACCTCATCCTTGGCAGTGATGGGTCCAGTAGAATCAGAGGGCTGACTGAAGACACCTGCAGCATTCCTGGCAATGACACGGAACTCATAAATCTGATCTTCAGTAAGTCCAGAGACAACAAAATCTGTCTCAATGATATTGGTGAAACTGGCCTTCATCCAACGGCCAGCACCCTCCTTCTTTTCCACCACATAGCCTGTGATCTTGATTCCACCATCATACTCTGGTTTGGTCCACCTAAGTGTGACCTGATTTCTTGTCACAATAACAGCCTCTGGTTTTCCTGGTCTATCACATGGATCTCTGGCTACTTGCATTTCACTCAGTTTGCTTGCTTTGCTGAGGCCAACAATGTTTTCAGCATAGACTCTAAATTCGTATTCAATACCCTCCTCAAGGCCCATAACCTTGAATCTTGTATCTGGAATTAATTGTTTATTCTGCTTTACCCATAATATGCTGTTTCTTTCTTTGAGTTCCAAATGGTAGCCCAAAATATTGCTCCCACCATTGTTGCTTGGTTTCTCCCAAACAATTACCATGCTCTCCTTGGTAGCTGACTGGACCACAACAGAACGTGGTGAGCTTGGCACTTCAAATGGATACTGAGCAACAATGGTATCAGACAGCAGAGCAGTTGACTTGCCATATCTATTCTCTGCAGCAATTCGAAACTGGTACTCACATCCAGTTTTGAGACGTGCTGCTTTTATTGTGGTTCTGGCTACTGTAGCTGACACAATCTGCCAATTAGTGGTAGATGTGTCTCTTTTCTCGACAATGTAATTGTTGATGGCGCAACCACCATCATACTCTGGTGGATCCCAGGACAGAACCACACCATCAGCGGTGACCTCATCTAACCTAATTGGGCCAGTTGGAGGACCAGGCTTATCTAGAACTAGAACACTGATGTCTGTAGATGCCTCTCCAGCTGTGTTGGTCAGTTTGATAGTGTATGTTCCCACATCATCTCTGCAAGCTTCCTTAATGACCATCAGAAGGTTTGTCTCATTAGCTTCAGAATTAACTCGTGTTGTCTCTTTAAGAACAACACCATCTTTAAGCCAGGTTGTTGATGCCTTAGGGCAGGCAGCATATGGCACATCGATCTTCAGATCATCTCCTGCTAGTACACTGAAAGTGCTAAAAAGCAATTTGAAGACTGGAGCAATTACAAGATCTTTTGCCACTACAGGGACATTTAGAGAACGTGGGTCACTCACTCCTTTTTCATTAGTGGCTGCGATACGGAACATGTACTCCTCTCCCTGTGTAAGACCAGTAACAACAGCCTCATTGGTCTTTACTGCCATTACCTGGGTCCACTTTTCACTGCCTTTACCTTGCATCTCAACAATATAGCCAGTGATTCTACTGCCACCATCATGGTCAGGCTTTTCCCAGCTTAGTGTGACACTGTTGCTGGTGACTTCACAAAGGGACACTTTGCCTGGTGGTAGAGGCCTCTCTGACACTTTAATTGGTTCAACAGTCTCCACTGGGAGGCCAATGCCATACTCATTCTCAGCCAAGATTCTAAAGAAGTACAATTTTCCTTCATGCAAGTCTCCAACCTTCCAACTAGATTTATGGCAACTAGCACA
This sequence comes from Betta splendens, assembly GCF_900634795.4. Taxonomy (NCBI): domain Eukaryota; kingdom Metazoa; phylum Chordata; class Actinopteri; order Anabantiformes; family Osphronemidae; genus Betta; species Betta splendens. The sequence goes on along the minus strand of NC_040899.1, from coordinate 795,383 downwards.
AACAGTTGAATAGGCCTTTCTGGTGGATTCACGCTTCTCTACAATGTAGTTTCGGACTCTAGAGCCACCGTCAATGAGAGGTGCATCCCAAACAAGGGAAACTGAATCTTTTGTGACTTCCTTGACTATGAGATTCTGAGGTGCTCCAGGAGTGTCTAAAACTCTGACATTCACAAATGCTGTCTTGCTTCCTGAAACATTCTCTACTGTAACAATATATTTGCCAGCATCAAACCTGTCAACATTGTCAACATGTAGAGTGGTGAATGATGGGGTTATTTCAATGGTGGCTTTGTCCAGAGATTCACCATGCTCTCTTGACCATTTTATTTCAGGTGGTGGTCTGCCCTTTATTGGCACAAAGAGTCTAAGTGTGCTGCATGCTCTTATGCAGACTACCTTTCGCAGCTCTGCACCAAGTTCAATTTCTGGAGGAAGAAGTCTGTCTTCAGCTTTGGGGGTTCCTGGAATGGCAGCAGGTTCTCCCACTCCTTCACAATTAGTTGCACAAATATTAATTTTATACCCTTGGTTTTCCTTCAAGTTAGTTATAGTAAATGAAGTGGCTGTCCATCCCTTCCTGGGAGTGTGAATAGTCCACTCATCCTCCTCAGGCAAGCAGGTCTCCACAATATATCCGGTGATTTCAGAACCGCCATCATAAACAGGTTTGTTCCATGCAACAGTAATGGAAGACTTTGTTGTGTCCAACACTCTGGGATTTCCTGGAGGTCCAGGTTGGAATATTGTGTCTATGGCTTTGTAGAGTGGACTGGAGGCACTAGGTTGACTCAGACCAGCATTATTCTCAGCTAGAACTCTAAACTCATACTCATGTCCAAGTGTGAGGCCAGAAACCTTGAATCGAAGGTCAGTAACAGTTCTTTTGTTGCACTTCACCCAACGCAGACCAGTTTTATCCCTTCTCTCAATTATATACGTGTTTATTCTACTGCCTCCATCATGCTCAGGGCGCTCCCAGCAGACAACCATGGAGTCCTTGGTAATGGTAGTGACTTCTGGTTGTTGTGGTGGATCACTGGGAACATAGGGATTGGCGCATATGACAGGTTCAGATTCCAGTGGTTCACCCACACCATACTTGTTAACAGCCATGACCCTAAAGATGTACTCATTGCCCTTCAAAAGCTTAGTGACCTTGAACCTGTTTGCCTGGAGATCTGTAGCCACGTTTGTCCATGCCAACCTACTAGTTTCACGTCTCTGAATGATAAAGTACTCTATCTTGGCACCACCATCATGTGTGGGATGTAGCCAGTTAAGGACACATTTCTCAGCAGTGATATCAGTAACGGTAAGGGAGTCTGGTGGTCCAGGTCTGTCAAGTACCTTGACATTAAATGTGAATTTAGCAAAGCCTCCTGGATTGCTGGCGGTTAGAGTGTAAGCACCACCGTCTTTCCTCAGGGAATCTTTGTTAATTAGAGTTGTGTGGAAGTCAGATGTCTTTATCTCTAGTTTTCCTGTATCCTCAAGCTCCTTTCCTTCCTTTGTCCATACCAGAGATGGAATTGGCCTACCAATCACATTAGCTACAAGTTTGAATACCTCCCCTGCCATGACAACAACAGGGCTGCTGTATGATGCATCAATATCAAGTTTGGGCTCTTCAATATCATCTCTGCATGTTATTGCCTCTGATGACTGGGATGGAGTACTAACACTACCAGCTGAGTTTTTAGCAAATACACGAAATTCATAAGTTGCATCCTCTGTCAGACCGCTGACTGTGTATATGGTTTCCAGAATGTTGTTGAAATTTGCTTTCAGCCAGCGACCGCTGGGCATTTTTCTCCTCTCAACGGTATATCCTGTGATGGAAAACCCACCATCTCCTTCAGGTTTAGTCCAAGACAAAGTCACCTCGTGCCTGGTAATATTCAGTGCCATAGGCCTGCCTGGTGGGTCGACTGGGTCTAAAGCATACACAGGTTCAGAAGGTTTGCTTGGTTTGCTGAGACCCGCCATGTTCTCAGCAATAATACGATATTCATATTCAATTCCATCAACAAGGCCTGTTGATTTAAAAATGTTTCCAACAACAAGAGCTTTGCTGATCCTCTGCCAGAGGATGCTGTTTTTCTCTTTTCTTTCAACATGGTAGCCAAGGATGACACTTCCTCCATCAGAGGATGGCTCATTCCAGCTCACAGTCATAGAATCTTTGTTGAAAAATGTAACCTCAGGAGTTCCTGGTTGGCCTGGCACTTCAAATGGATAGGCAGCCACTACTGGTTCAGATATAATGGATGGTCCAATGCCATATCTGTTTTGTGCCTTGACACGGAACTGATACTGGGTTCCAGTGTTCAGTCGGGCTGCCTTAAATGTAGTGCGGATCACTGTAGCTGCTAACTCTAACCATGAAGTACCAGTAGTCTCACGCATTTCAACAATGTAGTTGTTGATAGGGACACCTCCATCATTTTCTGGTGCCTCCCAAGACATAAGAACATAATCACATGAGATCTCATCCAGCTTGATGGGGCCAGTGGGGGGACCAGGGATATCATGGACTAAAACTGTTATCGTCTCTGTTACTGTGCCCAGCATATTTCTTCCAGTCATTGAATATTGGCCTTCATCAGTTCTTTTGATCTCATTAATGTTAAGGATTGTCAGTGTCGGCGTGGTTTCAGTGTTGATTCTCTGTGTCTCCTTAAGCACTGTATCACCTTTTTTCCAGGAAACCAAAGGCCTTGGTTTTCCAAGTACTGGAATCTCCACCTTGACACGGTCGCCAGACTTTACAATAACAGTCTTCTGGTATACTCCACGTAGGTCAAAGGAAGGAAGAGAAGTCTGCTCTTTAATAACAGCAGGTCTACTCTCACGAGGGTCACTCCTTCCTGATGCATTTACAGCCATTATGTGGAAAATATATTCTGCACCCTCAGTCAGATCGGTAACAGTGTAATCAAGCGCCTTAATTGTTGTCACATGGACCCACTGGTCAGTATCTTTCTTCTGGGCTTCAATGACATATCCAGTGATCAGGCTTCCACCGTCATGCAGGGGCTTAGGCCATGCAAGGCAAGCACTGTCTGCTGTAACATCTGTAACATATAGATTATCTGGAGCGGTTGGAGCCTGTGACACTCTGATTGCCTCTGGTGTTTCAGCAGGTTCACCTATGCCTAGGTTGTTTTCAGCTGAAACACGGAAGTAGTAGTAGGCACCCTCTTCAAGGTCTGGAACGTTAAAGGAGCACTTCTGCCATGTGGTGCTAAGCACAGTGTAAGCCTTTTTGGTGGCAGCTCTCTTTTCAATAATGTAGTTGTGAATCTTTGAACCCCCATCAATTATGGGGATTTCCCACTGGAGAGTGATGCTATTCTTAGTGATCTCTCTTGGTTTGACATTGACTGGTGGCCCTGGGGTGTCCAGAACTTTTACATTAACAAACCCAGTCTTCTTTCCAGCAACATTCTCCAGACAAAGATGATACTTTCCAGCATCATATCTTGTGCATTCAGGAATAACCAGTAGAGTGTAGGACTCTGTGGTGTCAATGTGTGCTCGTGTTTTCAGGTTTGTATCATCTTTATGCCACGTTACTTCTGGAACTGGACGGCCTCTGATGGGAACAAACATACGGATTGAAGAACGGGACCTTACAACCAGGGTTCTCCTAAGTTCAGCATCAAGCTCAAAGTCTGGTAGTGTCTCCTGATACACCAGTTCAGTAACTTTGTCCACCTCTGCAGGTTCACCAGCTCCCTCAATATTTACAGCACTGACTCTAAAATGGTATTTGCCTCCTTTTTGAAGTTTACAAATAACATATTCATTAGCTTTCAACAGGTACTGTGTCCCAGTCTCCCAGTCATCGTGTCCCTCCTTTTTGTATTCAACAATATAACCCTGTACTTCAAGACCACCGTCATAGTGTGGTCGGCCCCAGGTAAAGGTTGCTGAGGTTTTTGTGGTCTCTGTAATTCTAGGGTTGGATGGAGGACCAGGGGGATCTAAAAAAGAATTAGAAATGTTAAAGAGTTTAGTGTGAAAGTGTTTTGTGTTGAAGTTAAAATGTTGACATTTTACACATACAGTATTAATACTTACACACAATATCCTTGGTCATCACAGGCCGTGATGGTTCACTTGGTGCTCCAAATCCAGCCTTATTCTCAGCAGTGACTCTAAATTCATACTCTATTCCTTCACTCAAGCCTTGCACCTTGAAGCGTAAATCTGGGATCGTCCTCTTACTGGCTCTAACCCATCTTAATCCTCGCCTTTCCTTCCTTTCTACACAGTATCCTCTGATGTCACTTCCCCCATCATTTGCTGGTCTCTTCCATGATATGGTGACAGCATTTCTACTGACATTATCAATCTCTGGAGTTGAGGGTGGGCCTGGTGGGCCTGGGAAACAAAATATGCAAGACAAATGATTATAACTTGACATCTCAGTTTGATTTTTATAAGACACAAAGAAATCATTTATACTTACTAAAACTGTCAACCATTTTGACTGGGCCAGACTGGCTTGAGTCTCCAATGCCATACTGGTTTACAGCAGAAACTCTGAAGATGTATTCATTGCCCTTAATCAGTTTGCTTGCTGTATGTCTGCAGTCAACAATGTTATCAGCTAACTTGGTCCACTGCAGGCGGCTGGTTTCTCTTTTCTCAAGAATGTATGACTTGATAGAGCAGCCTCCATCCTCTTCTGGAGGAAGCCATGTAAGGGTACATTTCTCTGCTGAAATGTTACTTGCTTCAATATGACCTGGTGGTCCAGGCACATCCAGAACCTTCACTTTGACATGCTCTTCCTTAATGCCAAATGGGTTGCTGCCAGTGATGGTATATTCTCCTGTGTTTTTCCGACTTGCATACTTAATAGCCAGAGTGGAGGAGGTGGGGGTATTGGTGATGGTTATGATATCAGAGCTTTTCAACTCACGACCTCCTTTTGACCAAACTGCAGTAGGGGGAGGTTTGCCAGCGATCTTGGATGCCGAGATCACAATGGTGTCTCCTGCCCTGACTGATACACCATCTTTTATATCTGGGTCAATAGTTATAGTTGGTGGTTCTGCATAGATGATAGAAAAAAAGTTAGCAGTCACTTTAACAATCAAACTACAAAAATTAGTTTACTTATCAACCCACCATACTCATCCTTGCAGGTCAAAAGCTCAGTAGGCTCAGAAGGAACACTAATAGCCCCAGCTGCATTCTTGGCCCTGATCCTGAATTGATATAGAGAACCCTCTGTCAGGTCAGTGACAGTGAAGGCACATCCCTGGATGTTGATGTGATTGGCCTTCATCCAGGCCTTACCACCAGCCTCCAGTTTTTCCACTATATAGCCAATCAACTTGTAGCCACCATCGTATTTGGGAGCACTCCAAATTAAAGTGACAGCGCTCCTAGTGACATTAATTACTTCTGGTTTCCCTGGAGGATCTAAAAGAACAGAATTACATTAAACCATACAGAAAATCCTCTTTTAAACAGAGACGTTTTACAACTTTTATTAACTGAATTTTTGAATTTGTTGACAAAGTAGTTGACAAAAACAAAGAGTTGACAAAGAAGAATATGTATTAGCTCTGCAAAAAAGAATAAACTCACCAATAGGATCCAAAGCAACCACAGCCTCAGTGACTCTGCTCGCCTTTCCTAGACCAGCCATGTTAATGGCCATCACCCTAAACTCATATTCTAGTCCTTCTATCAGACCAGTAACTCTGCATTCCTTCACTCTCAGTGGAGTTTTACTAGCCCGCTTCCAGGTCAAACTGTTCCTCTCCTTAAACTCCACATGATATCCTACAGAAAACAAAAGTGTGACTTGAGTTTGGTTTTGCATTTGCTTATAATTACCTACAAGCTGATATTCATCACAACTTGTTACCAGTAATTGGGGAGCCACCAGTGTCTTTTGGATCAGCCCATGTCAGGATGGCTGACTCATGACGAATGCTCACAATTTCTGGTGGAGCTGGTGCCTCGGGTACATCTGGAAAAGATTAAAAAATGTAAAGTTGTTAAAGCCTTTCTACGGCTAAAAGTGCCTGATCACACACATATTGAAATCCCATCATATGCGTTTAGTAAAGGTTCATGTAAAAGATACATTTGATTCTATTTTATTTAGCTTCACATTATTATTAAAACAACTCAAATTTAAGAAAATTATATCATTAATAATTATGTGAAGAAGAGACTTTGATAAGAGACAGGTAAGCATGTATGAAACAGGGATGCATGAAAACACACTATTAACTACACTGAACCATTTATTTTATTGCATGTGACACTCACTGAATGGATGCTGAGCAATAACTGGATCTGATCTTAGGTACTCCCCAACACCATACTTGTTCTCAGCAAATATTCGGAAGATGTACTCTATCCCATCATGGAGCCTTAGTACTCTCATAGTGGTTTTCTGGATGGCTGAGGCCACTGTAGCCCACTTGTTATCCGTCGTCCTCCTTTTCTCCACTATGTAGTTGGACACCTCTGCCCCACCATCATCTGTGGGAGGCCCCCACTCAAGGGTGATGCCGTCAGCTGTGATTTCATCAAACTTAATGGGACCCGTACAAATGCCAGGCTTTCCGACCACTTTCAGCTGGAGCTTACATTCCTTTGAGCCAGCACTGTTCTTAACATTGATAGTGAATGTGTCAGCATCTCCTCTCTGGCAGTCTCTGATTAGCAATGTAGTGACCCCCTGAGACGCTTCCACACACATCCGGCCAGTGTCTCCAAGCATTACATCACCCTTCTTCCAGGTGGCTGATGGGTAGGGCACTCCGATGATAGGGATGTGAATACGTGTGGTGCTGCCCTCTTTAACCACATAGCCACCATCATGGAGGCTGCTCAGATTACAGTCAGGTAGCACTGAAACAGAAATGTTTATCAGGAGCTTTTAACCCAGAGGTCCCCAAATTTGGTATAAACAGATGGCACCAAATATGAAATAATAAAACAATGAATGGGGCTTATAGGGATAAACTGTTTGGACTTATGTCTTGATGTTGTTCTGATGTTGTAAGTAATATCTAATCCAAAAACAATAATAACTGATCAGGCTGACTTCTTACCAAACTGGTCCTGGGCAACAACAGTGAGGTCAGTAGGTGGTCCCTCTCCAGACTCATTAAGGGCTTTGGCTCTAAAAAAATACTGCTTGCCCTCAGTCAGCTCACTGATGGTGTGTGAGGTGCTCTTGCTCTTCATGATCTGTTTCCACTTATCTTCACCCTCGCTCTGCTCAAGGATGTAAGCAGTAATGTGGCTTCCACCATCGCTGATGGGCTTTTTCCATCCCAGTGTAATAGAATGTTTGGTGGTCTTCTGGGCTTTGAAGTCTGTCACGGGACCAGGTTGCTCTGAAGAGGAGTGAGTTGTGGGGTCAAAATAAGCATGTTCTAACCTAACCAATAACATTTCCTCTATAATAACCTAAGGCTCTCACAGCTCATCTACTAGTCTGTATGAAAAATCAATTGTGATTAACAAAATAACATGTAGCTACCTGAAGCTCGGACACTTCCAGTCTCGCAACCTTCTCCAATACCGTAAGCATTTTCGGCCAGCACCCTGAAGCAGTAGGGCTGTCCTGCCTCCAAGTTGGTGATGCGGAAGGATGTTTTATGACACTCAGCTGATACACAAGTCCAGGCCTTTCTCTCAGCTAGGCGTTTTTCTACTATGTAGCTCTTGACAGGGCTGCCACCATCAATAAAAGGAGCATCCCAGGTGATCCAAGCATGGCTTTTAGAGGTTTCCTTTACAGTCAGGTTTAATGGCGGGCCAGGTGAATCTGAGGGGGAGAAAACACTGTATCACATTTGCTGTATCACAACTTGACCTTCTTGGCTTCAGACAAAGAACTGACATTCAGTCAAATGTAGCTAGGTTTTTGTCTAATGCCCACATTTTTTTTTTCTGGTAGCAAGCCAAACCCATGCTCATTTCACCAAAATGTGTTGTGAATTTTATTTTTTTCATTGTTACTTTTGACAAATATACTTACCAAGGACCTTTACAATGATGGTGTAGTTCTTTGAGCCACTGCTGTTCTCCAGTGACAAAACATATTTGCCAGCGTCATATCTGTTAATGTCCTCGATGAGGAGTAGTGTGTCCCAGTCTGATGTATTGATCAGCAGACCCTGTCTCTCCTTCAGGTTAGCATCCATCTTTGTCCATGTGACCTTCGGTGCTGGGCGTCCTCTCAGCGGGACATACACCCTCATGGTGACACCAGCTCGAAGAACCAAAGCCTTTCTCAGGTCAGCATCCAGCTCAGCTTCAGGAGCAACTGGAGGAGAAAGGGTACCTTTTACTTCAACTTTCTTATAACAGTGGATAACATTGAGATATAGTGATTTACAGCCAGAGAGTGATCAATGTCTCATTCTCTTAATTAGACTAGTTAGACTAAAGCATTATTGATTTATATAACTTGTATATAGATTATTGTTTATTAAGGTATATTAGACAGATGGATGCTGTACTTAGAATCTCCTTGGGCATGTGGTTTCCAGGGACATCGCTGGGCTCACTGAAGCCAATCTTGTTGACAGCAGTGACTCTGAACTGATACTCTGTGCCATCCAACAAACATGTAACCACAAATTTGGTGGCCTGGAGTTTTTTCGGGACATTGCACTTGGTCCAGTCCTCGGCAGTGGCTATCTTACACTCCACCAGGTATCCAATAATCTCACAGCCCCCATCATATGCAGGTTTGGTCCAGCTAAGACTGATGGAGCTCTTGGTGGAGTCCACCACCTTAGGGAATGCAGGAGGACCTGGAGGATCTGTAGAATTATTGTGGCATATGCATTTTAAAAAATATATATATTTTTTTATATTAGATTTTATAAATATAAAAAATATTTTTAACTTTGAAATAATTGAAATAGACACTCACAGACAGGGTCAACAGCCAGCAACGCTTTGGAAGCATCGCTAGGTTTTCCCAGGCCAGCCTTGTTTATGGCGATGACTCTAAACTCATACTCAGACCCCTCTGTCAACTGTGCTGCCTTGATGGTCCTGTCAATCACAGGTTTGCGGTTGACCTTAGCCCAAGTCAGCTCAGTAGACTCACGTTTCTCCACCATGTAGCCCAGGACTGTAGCCTTGCCATCATTGGCTGGGGCTTTCCAACTGACTGTCATCGAGTCCTTTGTGACGTTGGTGATGACTGGCGGTTCACATGGACCAGGAACATCTGAAGAGAGACAAAGGGACTTGGCAATCTACTACCATTTTCTTAGAGTTAGTATTCGATAACAAATTTTAGTGTGCTTCACATGTACCATATGGGTTCTTGACCATGACAGCGTCAGTCATAATGGGGTCTCCCACACCATACTGGTTCTCTGCACTGACTCTGAACTGGTACTCATGTCCTTCAATGAGTTTCTCTACTGAGCAGTCTGTGACATGTCCATGGATGTTGGAGGTGACCAGTGCCCAGTTTGCTCTGCTGGTCTCACGCTTTTCGATTATGTAGTTGGTGATCTCAGAGCCACCATCAGCAAGTGGGGGCTCCCAGCGCAGCCTAACACGATCTGCAAACACTTTAGTGATTTTCACTGAGGCTGGAGGGCCTGGTTTATCTGAGGGAAAAATGAGAAAGGTCAGGAGCGACATGCAAATGTTTACTTGAACAAAAACAACAGCTGCAGCCTGGACTTACCAAGCACCTTGACCTTCATGGTGGCATACTTTGCGCCATTGATGTTCTCAGCAGTGATGGTATAGTCTCCAGATTCTTTCCTGGTCACTGAGTACAGCTCTAGCAGGTGAAGGTGTTTCTTCTGGGTCATCTTCATTCCTTCAGCAAGGCCCAGAGGCAGTCCATCTTTCTTCCAGTTCACTTTGGGAAGTGGCTTCCCATAAACCTCAGCATCCAGGAAGACATTTTCTCCAGCTTTTACTATAATCAGGTTCTTCATGTTGACACTCAGCTCTACACGAGGAGCAACTAATCAGGGGAAAAAAGCATAATCATCATTATCTATCACCATTTATTTAGTTTATCTTACTTTGTGCTGACTTGTACCATTCTGTGCAATGACAGGGATAGGGTCAGAGAGCTCCGATGGCTGACTGATGTTTATGGCAGTCTTGGCAATGACTCTAAACTGGTACTGTTGGGCCTCCTCCAGGCCCGTCACCACATAGCTCTCAGTTAGGATGTCCATGCAGTTGGCATTGCAGCGCGTCCATTTCTCTTCAGGAAGCTTTATGTATTCTACGTAGTAGCCAGTCAGCTTGCTGCCACCATCATGCTTAGGACGAGTCCATACCAATGACACAGAGTTCTTGGTCACATCCATGGGCTCAGGTTTTCCTGGTGGGTCTAGATGTAAAGAAGCACAATTGTGTGTTTTTTATACACTAGCAAAATGAGGGTGGAAGTTCCATAAACAAAGGTCTTAACCTGGATAAAGTTACTATTGAAAAATCACATTGCTGTTTATGAATGAAAAACTGCATGTATGTCATCTTGTCATTTTATCACTAATATACGGCACCAAGAAAATGTTTTTTCCACATTTTAGGCCTTTTACTAAGAGAAAGGCATTGCATCCAAATATGCTTTTTGTAACTCATAAGTGAATAAAAAATGAATCTAAAATCATAATAATACAAAGTAAATATTGCAATCAATGAAAAATGTTTTCGTACCGACAGCTGTCCTGGCCGTAATGAAATCTGTTTGTTTGCAGGGTTTTCCCTGTCCAGCCTGGTTGAGTGCCGACACTCTGAAGGTGTACTCCAAGCCCTCTATCAGGCCGGTGCATGTATAATTGGTGGTTTTGACAATGGATTCATTGGCTTTCATCCACAAAAGGCTGTTCCTTTCCTTCTTTTCGATGCAGTATCCAGTGATTGGGCTGCCACCGTCACTGCTAGGATGTTCCCATGACACGGTGACAAAGTCCTTGTTGACCTTGTTGATCTGTGGGTTTCTAGGCTCGCTTGGTGGATCTTTGCAAAAAAATGTAATACACATTATCACAGCTAGAATACTTGCTAATAGTAATGGCGCTCAAGGTTCAGTTTGTAACTCACCAAACGGATATCTGGCAGTCATCTTCTCAGAGTAGATGGGTTCCGAGATGCCAAGTCTGTTCTCTGCACGAACACGGAAACAGTACTCTTTGCCAGGAGTCAGTTTGATCATTCTAAAGCTGGTTTTGGTGCAGGAAGTCGAAGCAGTGACCCAGTCGCCCTGACTGATATCGCACTTCTCTACAATGTAGTTAGTAATGTTGCTGCCACCATCCTCCTGTGGAGAGTTCCAGAGCAGTGTACAAGCGTCAATGTCCAGCTCTGTGATTTTAAGAGGAGCTTCAGGTGGTCCAGGGATATCTGCACAAGTACAGAAAGATAAGTCATTGATGACCTAACTAACCATTTGTTTACATCCTGAAGTTTGAACAAAGTCTTTTTTTAAACTGACCCATGATGGTGACTCTAAGAATCTGGTTGATCTTGGCAGTGCTGTTCTCAGCTGATAGGCTGTAGTAGCCACTATCCATTCGTGTCACATTCTTGATGATTAGTGTGCAGGTTGTCAGTGTCTTTACGATGGACAGACGGTCAGACGTCAACACATCCTCATTTCCCTGTTTCCACTTGCAAAATGGAGCAGGTTTACCTGACACAATTGCCTCAATTACCATCTTGGATCCAGCTCTAACAGTTACAATGTCAGGCATGATGATCTTAGGAGCCACTGACAGAAGTAGAAGCACCACAAATTAATTATTACAATAAATACATTTCATACATTTTAGACTAATTTTCTATTGTACTTTAGGTACTTTTTACTCACTTAGCTGCTCCTTGACCTCAAACACTCCTTCTGCCTCTCGGGCTAGACTGACGCCCACTGAGTTTCTGGCTGCCACTCTGAATTTGTACTTCTTTCCTTCCTTTAGACCAACAACTACAATGATCAGGTCTTTAACCACTGAATAAGGTGTCCATTTGTCTTCTGGTGAACCCTCCTCCTGATAGTCTATCACATAACCATTTATTTTGGCTCCTCCATCTCTAAGTGGCTTCAGCCAGCCCAGCGTGGCACTGTTCTTGGTGATCTCTAAGACATCCATCTTCTTTGGAGGGTCTGGTTCGCCTGAATGCAACACACACAGGTGTTATAACAGACAAGGAAACATGCTGAATCTCATACACATTTATTACAACACTTACTTATGGCGTCAACAGCCAGGTAGGACTTCGGTGAGTCCTGAGGAACTCCAATACCATACTTGTTGCAGGCCATGACTCTGAAGTAATACTCAATGCCAGGCGTCAGGTTTGTCACCTTGAAGCTGGTCTTCTTCTGGTCCTCTATACACTTGGTCCAGGTCTTCCTATCCACTTCCCTTTTCTCCACAATGTAATTTAGGATTGGACTGCCACCATCATTCTCTGGTGGTAACCAGGATAGTTGAGCTGTGGTCTTTGTGACATCTGTTGCTTCCAAGCCACCAACAGCACCAGGAGTGTCTGACAAAAATATTTTGAAGAATTACCATTTTATTAACCAAGTTGTTCAGAAACACACTTGAATACAATCTCTGTTCCTTACCTAGGACCTTGACACGGACAAACACAGCTTTCTCTCCAGCTGAATTTGACAGGGTCAGAGCGTATTTCCCTGAATCCTCTCTGGTGCTTTCTGGGATTACCAAGAAAGACATGGTATCCACCTGGTCCACATGACCTCGGCGGACCACGTTGTCTACTCCCAGGCGTTTCCAGGTGATTTTGGGAGCTGGCCTTCCTCTGATAACAGCAAAAAGCCTGATTGGACAGCCAGCTCTGACAGCCAAACCTTTCCTTAGACTGGCATCCAGTTCTATCTCTGGTGACTCTGTTGAGAGAACATTAATGTTACATTGGGAATAACCATGGGATTAAGTCAAAGTCAACTTTATTGTCAGTACCACTTTCATGCGTCAGACATACAGGGTGCCAAAATGTTTTTGTTTGCTGTAGTGACATTTTAACCTTACCTACAATGTCTTTGGGGGAAACAGCTTCCTTAAGGTAGGCATGACGTCCCCAGCCCACCTGGTTTTGTGCAGACACCTTGAACTCATACTCTTGCTTCTCATCCAACTGGCCGATAGTGAACTCTGTTAGTACCAATGGGCCACGAGTGTCAATTCTTGTCCAGCCCTCTGTAGGTTTTTCAGGGTCTGCATCACTTTTCAACCTTAGGTCCAAGCTGTAGCCGATGATGGGGGCACCTCCATCATACACAGGTTTAGACCAGGACAATGTGATAGAGGTCCTGGTGCTATCAGCCACCTTAAGGCCTGCAGGGGGGCCAGGGGGCTCTTCCAGGACAGAAAGGAAAACAAAGGTCACTAAATACATATAGAGACACCAGCAAACGCATGAAAACGCCTGGTAACTGCTAATTTGGGGCTAGTTGTGGGTTTCTAACCTGACCATTAGTATTTAACATTAGAAACAGAGCTATGATAGGAACTCTAAACTCACCAATAGGATCTTTGGCTGCTACAGGTCTGCAGGGTTTGCTGGGCTCTCCCAGGCCAACCTCATTCTCCGCCTTCACCCTAAACTGATACTCATGGTTGGGAATCAAGTTAGTGACCTTCATGCGTCTCTCAGGAATGGGGCTCTTATTGCATGGCACCCATCGCACTGCTCTCTTCTCTTTACGCTCTAGAATGTAACCGGTGATTGACTTTCCTCCATCATTCTCAGGAGGAGCCCAAACCACTGTCATCTCATCTTTGCTAACCTGTGTAAGATATTTATTTAGGTTAGCAACAGTGACACTTGGATTTACAGTTAAAGTAAACACTGAGAAAAAAACTACATTTCATTCACTTGCCTTTGTAACTTCTGGGGCATCAGGAGGTCCAGGTCGGTTAAATTGAGTCTTGACAGTGACTGGCTTACTTTCCATGGCTGGTCCAGTTCCCATCTTGTTTTCAGCTCTTACTCTAAAAATGTACTCGTTGCCCTCCACCAACCGAGTGACACTGCAGTATGGTGTGACCACAGACCCAGAGTATGTGGACCAGACCATTCTCCTAGTTTCACATTTTTCTAGGATGTAACTGTCCACCTCACAACCTCCATCATCCTCTGGAGCGTCCCACACAACTCTGCACTTGTCTGGACCGATGCCAGTGATTCTAAGGTTCCTTACTGGCCCGGGGACATCCAGAACGTTAACACTGGCATATGCAGTGAAGGTGCCAGCCAGGTTTGTGGCACTGATTGTATACTTTCCAGTGTCAGTGCGCTTGGATTTAGTCAGAAGGAACTTTGAGTAGTCTGGGCCAGTCTCACAGCTTATTCTAGGGTTGTCCCCAACAGCCTTATCCTTTGTCCATTTGACCTCAGGTTGTGGCTTTCCTCTCAGTGCAGCCTCGATTCTGACTGATTCACCAGATTTCACTGTTAAAGTTCCAGTCAGCTTCAAGTCAATGACTGGCTTCTGGATCTCCTCCTTTACCAAAATATCTGCCAGTCTTACCCAGGCACTCTCACCTCCTTCATTGACAGTCTGCACCCTGGATAACAAATAATAATAAGTAATTTCTGTTGCATTAGATAATAGTCAAATTTCACATTTAGTCAGAATAGAAAACATAAGTAAGGATAAGTAGGTCATAAGTAAGAAGTAAGTATGTGGTTACCCACCTGAAAGTGTATGTCTGGTTCTCCACACACTTATCAGCCAGGAAGTAGGTGTTGGTTAGATTTCCAGTATTGAGTTTCTTCCATTCTTCAGTATCTTTGGCCTTGCACTCAAGATTGTAAGAAATGTTAGGGCTGCCACCATCATAGTCAGGCTTCCTCCATCTCAGAAAGACATAGTTTTTACCAATGTCAGTGACTCTGAAGTTCTCAGGCTCACCAGGTTTCTCTATGGGGTCAATAGCTAGCACAGGAGACTTAGTCTCCACAGAGGGTCCCGGTCCTAACTTGTTTTCAGCACAAACACGGAAAAGATACTCATGGCCCTCCATCAGCTTAGCCTTGATCTTGCGATTAGTGCAGTTGGAGGAGATCATAGACCACATGCTAATGCTGGGCTCACGGCACTCAACTATATAGTTAGTGATTTCAGATCCACCGTTGTCTTTAGGGGCTTCCCAGTTGATCATGGACGAGTCCCTGGTGACATATGTTGTGTGCAGGTTCTGGCAGTGGCTGGGTCTGTCTAGTACATTAACTGTAATTGTGCAGGAGGCCTCGCCACCCTCATTTGAAGCCTTTATTAGGTATTTGCCATGGTCTGCTCTGGTGGCCTCCTTGATCCTAAGGTGGACCACAGGGAGATTCTGAACAATGGTTACACGTTTGCTCTTTTCCAGAACATTCTCCTCTTTTAGCCAAAGTACTTCAGGGTCAGGACGAGCTTTTATGTAGCCAATGATGTTTATATTGTGCCCAACACGCACAGTTACACGCTCACGGCATGTGGCTTCCATTTCAATCTCTGGAGGGATGAGAATATCCTGGGCAGTCATGGACTCTGGTATTTCTCTAGATTCTCCATCTCCAATCATATTTGAGGCATAGATTCTGAATCTGTAAGTCACACCCTCCTCTAGACCCTTCACTCTGAAGGCACACTGCTTTACAAAGTCATCCAGGTTGACCTTCTTCCATTCATCGGTATCTGTTTTTTTCATTTCCACTGTGTAGCCCAGAATGGGACTGCCACCATCTTTGGTGGGTTTGGTCCAAACCAGGTCAGCAGTGGTCTTACTGTAATCCTTAACTTTGGGGTTAACAGGAGGACTGGGGACAGTGATGGGTCTGCAGGGCTTACAGGGATCAGAGATGGGAGAGGGTCCACTGTAGCCAGCAATATTCTCAGCAAACACTCTGAACTCATACTCACTGCCCTCAAACAGACCCAGGACCCTGTACCTCAGGTCCCTGGTTGGTGTTTTGTTAACACGTATCCACTTTCCTCCCTTGTGTCTGCGCTCAATAATGTAGCCAGCAATCTGACTACCACCGTCAGACAACGGCATTGTCCAGCCTACTGTAACAGCATCCTCAGAGACATCAGAGATCTGTGGCTTACCGGGGGCACTAGGTGCCATGAAACAGTGTTCTGCAACAGTCGGTTTGCTCTCCAGAGCAGCACCAATGCCCATCTTGTTCTCAGCACGAATACGAACCACATACTCTACTCCTTTCTGCAGGCGTGTGATCCTGAGCTGGGTTGCGAGGCTGCCTGAGCTCACACCTCCCCAAGTCTCCTTATTAGACTCCCTTTTCTCTACAATGTAGTTGGAGACAGGGCTTCCACCATCATCCTTTGGAGGACGCCATTCAATCATCATGGAGTCAGGAGTTACTTCTAGGATGTTGACAGGTCCAATGGGGGCAGCAGGAACATCCAGGACAGTAACGTTCAAGCCCACTGTCTTGATCCCAGCTGGGTTCCACACAGTGAGTAGGTACGTGCCAGTGTGATTCCTGGTGCAATCATTAATGTTGAGCACAGTGGAGAAATTATCAGTGTCAATCTTGACATTGCCCTTGGAGATGATCTCTTCGCCTTCAGTGGACCATTTGGCAGTAGGAACAGGAATTCCTCTCATTATAGCTGGCAATCTGATGGTAGTGCCAGCTTTCACAATAATGCCTTCAGTGAGTTTAGCATCCACCTCAACAAATGGAGGCACTGTGGACATGAAGAGGTGTCAGAATGCAGAAATTACCTATGTTTTAGCATTAGATAGCTCATGTGCACAAAATGACAACTAACAAGTGTTAGTAAAGCTCAAATTTGAGAATAATTTGTAATTTCATGCACGTCACCTAGTTTCTCTTGACAGAGGATAGGCACGGTGGTGTCCGGTCTGCTAAGTCCAATGGAATTCTCAGCTCTCACTCTGAAGCGGTAAGTCTTTCCTTCCTCCAGTCCAGTCACATGAGTCTCAGGGATGCTAACTGTCTTCCACTCCTCCCATTCCTTCGCTCCTTCTTCTTGATATTCCACCAGAAAGCCAGTAATCTCGCTTCCACCATTGCGGTCGGGCCAGTTCCAGACCAACCACACCTCTGTTTTGTCAACATCCACATGGTGTAGGTCTTTTGGAGGACCAGGAGGAACTGAAGAAATGGGGAAAGGACAGGGACTCAATGCACTAGATCACAATAATTATCTAGCTTTTGATTGTTTTTTGAACATCAATGATCTCAAGTGTCTTGTTACTCACACAGTGGGTTCATTGCTTTGATTGCCTTTGGCGTCTCCACAAATTCACTTCGTCCATACTGGTTCTCAGCAGCGACTCTAAACGTGTAAGATCTGCCCTCCATCAGATGTTTCAGTGTCATACTACGTTTCTTGGATGTGGAACAGACAGGGACCCACTGAGTGGATGCTGTGTCTTTTTTCTCCACAACAAAGTTAGTGATGCGAGTGCCACCACTGTCCTCTGGGTCCTTCCACGACAAATAGGCTGAGTCACTCCTAATGTCTGACACCCGAAGGTGCTGGATTGGACCAGGTTTGTCTAAAGAAAATGCAAGTAATGTCATAAAAATGTTGATATTTTCTTTTCATTAATGACCTGAACAAATTGGCACACAATCACTGGTGCACTTACCAAGCACCAGCACAGTGCAGGTGACAGTCTTTGATCCAGCTGGGTTCTCCACAGTTAGGGTGTAGTCACCACAGTCACCCCGGGTACAGAACCTCATCTCCAGCTGGGTTCCTGTCTGGTTGGTCTCAATGTCGGCCCTGGTGGGCACCTCAGCGTCATTTTTCTTCCAGGTGACCGTAGGGAAAGGGACACCTTTAATGGCGGCAGCCAGAGTGATGTGGGTTCCAGCCTTTGCTTTAATCTCTCGGGTCATGCCGGCATCTAGAATCAGTTCTGGGGGTTCTAAGAGGGAAACAAAGGTGAAGAGAAAGTGCATGAGAGACATTCAAACGGGAATTAGTCATTAACACCAAAATCCGACACAGACTGCAGTGGGTGGTCTGGTCAGCAGAAAAAATCACTGGGACTGAGCTTCCATCCATTAGGCATCTGTACCAGGCTTTTTCTTATCCAACACAATCGTCATGTGAATACTGAACATTCTTACACAAACACCTAATCTCTTGTGCCCTGACATACAGTGGCAGCCGTTAAAAGTGTCTACCCCCACCGTGCTTTGCTTCCGAGTCTGCCGAGTCAGCGCCTTGTATGCACTGCGGGAAGAGTGTGTTACGTCCTTTTGGCCTGTAGGTGGCGAATGACTCCCACTTTTGGTCCTAAAACATCGTAGTTGTTATATAGACTCTTGTAGAAGGGCCACTTTTCAAATCTTAGCTGGCCTAGTGGTTAAGATGGGTGTCTGTAAAGTTTTTCATCCCTGGTTCGAGTCTCAGCGGGAGCACTCCTTCAATTTTAATTATTGGAAAAACAGCGTCTCATTATTATTATTTGACCCACAAGATAACATTGTTGTAATATTTAGTGCATGGATCCCCCAGACTACGAACCGCTGGTCGCCTGTGGCGGACAATTATAGTATTTAGTATAGTTATGTACGTAAGTAAGGTATGGCAAATTACGGCAGTTTAAAACCAAAAATAAGAAGCTGAACGGTGCGCCCTCCCTTGTGCAGCGTTCAATTTGTGGCAGACTCGCTACTGTAACCCTGACTTCGGGCTGTTGGTACGGGCTACAATTTTCTTTCCGTGGTATTCTTCTTTAATGCACCACACGGCAAGACAGTATAGCACATGTACACTTTTTTCTTTACGCCGCTCTTACACAACGCGCATCACCTCTTTCCTGTCCCCCGTAAACAAGTGCAGGTAGGAACTAATGTTAATCCCAAAGAAAATCACAGTAAATGCCACGTTTCCCAAACATAAAATGAAAAAAATAAAAAGGAATACTAACTAAGGTTACACTACTACAATTTAAAAAAGTGAATAAGGATGATCTAGACAAGGGGTCGGCCACCGGCAACACCCACATTTTCAATGAAAAACAAAACACTGGGAGCTGCGGAGGGCGGCAATATTATATTATTTGAGAACATTCAACATTTGTTTTTTAATCCAAAGAAGACATAAAAGTCAGGGCCCAGAGGTTTAACATTTTATATTTTATTGACAGAAGATCATAGCAATTAACAGCATACCTATTCAGTCCTTGTTCTCTTTTATGTGGAATACGGCTTGTAAAACTATAAAAACTGTTCAGATCGTTTACAGACGATAAAACATTGTCAAGGCATCGACAAGGACAGCTAACTCGCTTTTCCCTGCTTCAAACAGCTGCTGTAGCTGAGAGAAACCCGTGCGGCATCACCGGTCAATCTGGAAACGTATTCATTGGTTCGGACGCTTTAAGGTGTGTGAAGACACAGGGAGGGGGGAGGAGACGGCAGCAGCGACTAAAGAGCGACTCAAGAGTGACTGAATAGAGTTGATGTCTTCCCCGCTCACAGGCGCATTCATTTGATAATGCACGTACCTTGGCTGACAGTTCAGTTGAAAAACACACTGAATCTTTATCAAACCGTCCCTGAATAACATCTATGAACTGCAGTTTCTTCCTTGATTATCCAGGATTATTATGGAAGAAGCGCAAATCATTGCCAGTCCAAATCGTGCAATTAATACTGTGATTACAATAAAGGTAGTAAATAATAATGATATTATTTTCAATTTAAAATGCACTGCATATTTTAAACGAATGTCGAAGAAATAAATTAGACCAGAAAGCTACGATAAATATCTACATTTATTTTTGCAGAGTAAACGTATGTAGAACAAACTATTGCTGCATTAATGAGTCTCAGACCTGCAGCTGATCACACCGCCCGATGCTGCCCAGTCTCCCACGGAGCTTTGTCCCGGAGCGGAAGTATTTCTCACCTGCTGATCGAGTAGTAGCAACACATTAGCATGTCTAGGTGCCTCTACGGAGGAGGGGGGAGGGGTGTGAAGTTTGCCTTTGCGACTGTGAGCAATCATTAAACAAACAAAAGCTTGGTCGAACTCAGATCCAAGTCATCTGAGTACGAAACACATCACATATGATTCGATCTGGTGTTTCATTCGAGCGGCAGTCTCGAGCTCTCTGCTAAGACTGCTGCTCATCCACGGATGAGCTTTGATTAAAAATTAAAAGCAGAGGTTTTTTGTTTTTCGTTTTTCTCTAAACAAATAAACAGTTTTAAATCCAATTCCGTGTGTTTTTGTTAAAATATTTTTGCTCGGTTTATTGGTTTGTAAGGTGGTAAAGTTTGTAATGTGTGTTACAGATAGAAATGAACAGTCGGACCTCAGTTACACTGTAGTGCATTGGCTTCTAATCAACGCTGCGCCACTTGGTGGTTAAAACGAGACTAGCGTCCTGACTTTTTCCGGCCGGCTGCAGGAGTAAAAATCTTCAGTCAGCAACGCACCCGCTGCACCGTGGCGACGCAACGGAACTGCAGTGAAAACGCTGTGAAAAAGTTTAAAACATCTGCTGTTCCATTTGACTGACTAATAGTTTGTGATATGTGTTTGTCTTTTACACCCGGACTCTGGCTCCTTCCTATCTGACTCCCCACCGGACCCAAGGCTGTAAAACCGAATGCATCTTGTCTTCGAAGCTTGGTGTTCTTTCCTTTGGATAACAAGACATGACGATGCAGAAGTGAGAATGTTTGCATTTTCACTCACAGCGAGATATGGTGGCAAATTAACAATTCTGTTGGTGCAGAGAGACATTCCACCAGAGCCAGAGAAAGTGGTTAAAAGGCAGAAGCAACTTGAGGATCGTGGGCTCTTTGCATCACACCTTCGTGGTGTGTGCACTGATCTCCCAGCTGGTTTTTGGTTTTTTGATGTGCACGATCAACATCTATGCTTTTGATTTGCTTTCCCATTATTTTTATATTCCTTTTTTTATAATAAATCTCACAAAAGACAACTCTCCCATCTGCCTCTTTATGGGAAATTTCCACCACAGTCTTGGCATCACGAACCGGATTCGCTGCAGGTCGTCTGGACGGTGTGTGACTAGGGTCGCTCAGCCTCCAAACCTCTACAGACATCACCCGTCTGGATTGCCTGACGAGGTCCACAAACTCAAATTCAAACTCAAATCTTAACTTGGCTCGGGCCGGTGAGAGAGATTTCTTTGTGTTGATTGATTTGATTTGGAAAAAAAACAAAAAACAAATGATTGGAACTAAATTTTTAATTTGGCTGAAACATTTCAATTGGTTGAAAAAAAACACTAACACTAAATTTGATTAGGAAAATTAATTAGATCGAAAAAATAATAATCCCAATAATACATGTTCCTAATTAGGTCAAAGTCTGCTCTGGCTGGTGAGATGGTGGTTTCTAAGGGTTGGCTCGTGGAACCGAGTTTTCGTCTGTACTGAGGATACAGACATGTTTTTTTGATCTGTGCGTGGTCCACACGTGGGGGACTGAGTATAAAAGACGGCTTCTGAAAGATGGAGCGCGTTCGCAGAGTGAAGTATTTTCAAGATACGAGGGACCCGGGCCTAGAGGGGCCTAACGTTGGGGAAATACTTTGGGAAAGGCTCTGTCACCAGATCAGGTGGGTTCCCTTTTTACTGAGACGTCCGATAAAAAGGCATTTTGGGAAGGTTCCGGCCGGAACACACAAAAAATCTAAGGCAGGAAACCGCCGGACTCTGAAAGACGGGTTCGGGGCAATTTGAGTCTTCACCACCAGACAGGACCATTGCAAAATTAAAGGTAATTAAAGTAAAAAGTAAATATGGTTATTAGTGCGTTTCATGTTTCCAAGAGTGGGAAACTGGTTATGGGTTCAAAAGAAGAATCGCTTAGTGTAAAAGGACAAACGCACCTTGAAAGAAAAATTTGAGACAAAAGAAAAGATCTGAAAAAGCAAAACTATTGAAACTAAACCCCTGAAAGAAAGAGAGAGATGAGAGTAACAGGGAAAAAAAGGAGATAATAACTCTGGGGAAGAATTGTTTGCACTCTGCCACACACACACACACACACACACACACACACACACACACACACACACACACACACACACACACACACACACACACACACACACACACACACACATATCATGTCAAGAGCAAATGCTCCCATTGTTTCTGCTCTCTATTCTAATGCAGAACTGAGCGCGATGAGGGTAAATCCGGATCTGGACTCCTTTCCCACCATCAGCAGAAGAACCGAAGGAGAAGAAGCGCCAACCAACAACCAGAACAGGGTGGAAGCTCTGATACCACAGCAGCAGGAGGACACAGACCACAGCATGGACTGACTCCCACAACGTCTGCAGCCATCACGTTCTGGGCTCATCAGATGAACCAGCTACTAAAAACGCTGCACCAGCATGAAAGGACTGTGTCTGAAGCTTCAGAGGCCGTGAAACTGTCATACAAGCATGTGTGTCTGACACAGACACCTGCTTATGACAGCATAGGAATTAGCAAAGGAAAACAAGGACAGAGCAACAGCAGAGAAGACGTGCTCTGACACAGACACTGGTTGAAACAACAGGAGCCTCTCCTGTTGTTTCAAGACTCTGGCAGATGAATAGTTCTACCTGTAGCCACTGAGTCTGGTTTGGGCCTGATGACAAGCCGCCCAAACACTTTTTCCCCACAATTCAGATTTCCCAACAGGTGAAAACAGTCGACAGGACCATTACACACCATCCAACCAGGGCACTGGGCGAACATTAAGGAGTTCAGGAGGAAGCACTGGGACTCCACGGTGGCGAAGCCCCTTCTAGGTCTTTCTGACGACCCACACGGCTGTAGCGATCGCAGAAAGAGTGACTTAGATCCACTCCATCCAGGAAGGTTCCGGATCCGACAGATGACCCTCCATCCACATCCCACGGAGAAAACCACCACTAAAGAAAAGAACTGTGAAGGACGACCCTCGCTGTGCTCACACACGCACTGAGGCGAGGCTGCGTTGACCGTTCAGCTAAAGGCGTGAGCCAAGCGCCGCCTGAAGCTGCGCCGGTGAATCACACTGTCAGACCCATACATCTACACACACGCTCCTGAGAAAACACACACACACGGGCAGCCTTGAGTTGCCGACGCTGGACGACGTGTAGACTCTTCACATCACGGGAGTGACAGTGACTCAGACGGCATTGGGACAAACCTGGTGGTGATAACGAATCCTAAGTGTCTCAGATCAGCTGACCCAAACCTGAAGGACTCCAACGAACTGTCAATGCGTCAACACACAGGTTGGAAACGATCTAACGCTACTGTTTAACAGAACAAAGCAGATTGTTATGAGACATCAATTGTAACCATGCTGTGTTAGACTTCATTTTATGTTACTTTGATTATTGCCTTGATCATACGATGTTTCCATATAACTTTACACACTATTTTTGAATGAAAACATTTCACAACAACACTGAGTTCAAATATCCTGAAGTTGATTTAGTGTTTGATCTGCTCACGATAACTTTACGCACTACTACAATTAGCTTTTATCCTTCATCTACAGATGATAGAGGTCATAAGACAACACAAGCAACAATACACCTCATCGTTCTGGGTAATCTCTGATTCTCCTATTCATTTTAGACCCAAATCTACAATTAAAGATCCAAAAGCATGAAAACTATCTTAAGATTATATAAAAGAGGACCCCACTGGAAACTTATGGCTAACATACATTAAATGTCTTTATTACAATCGATGGCATTTCATTAATGTTACACACGAAGACTACGACTAAAACAGCTCCAAACCTTTTATCCCAAAGTTATTGCATTTTATGTGAAGTTGTATTTTTGAATCTTGATGAGTTAATACACTCACTGTTTCATTTGTAAGGACCATTATTACTACAGAATGCAATGTTTGACAATTTTTTTTCTATTAGTGTTTGATTAATGTTTAATCAAAAGGGGGGGTGTAATGGAAAAATTGTGCCTTTGTGCTTTTTCTTATCCAAGACAGTCGTCAGGTGCTGGTTAGGTGCAACACTGAACATTCTTACACAAACAACTAATCTCTTGTGCCCTGTCGTACATCAAGTTTAAACATCTGATGTTCCATTTGACTGACTAATAGTTTACGATATATGTTTGTCTTTTACACCCGGACTCTGGCTCCATCCTATCTGACTCGCCACCAGACCCAAGGCTGTAAAACCTAATGCATCTCTCTTCGAAGTTTGGTGTTCCTTCCTTTGGATAACAAGACACGATAATGCACAATGAGATAAGGAGGCACAAACAATTCTATTGGTGCTGAGAGACATTCCACTTTCCACTCCAGAGAAAGGGGTTAAAAGGCAGAAACAACCTGAGGATCGTGGGCTCTTTGCATCGCACCTTCTTGGTGTATGCACTGATCTCCCAGCTGGTTTTTGGTTTGTTGATGTGCACAATCACCATCCATGCTTTTATTTTGCGCCACAGTTTTTTATTGTTTATTATTTGTTTTTAAAACTATATTTAAAATTGTATATAATTGTGTTTTTCAGTCAGACCACATAAAATTCCTTGGCTGTCCTGTGCAAACATGGCCATTAAAGCTTATTCTGATTCTGATCATATTTGTAAACAAAGTAATTCACAGTAACACAACAACTCACCGAATCTGTCCTGCACTTTGATTGGTTCCTTCACATAAGCTGGGTCAGACTCCCCAGCAGCGTTGACAGCCACAACTTTAAAGCGGTACAGAGTATCTTCTGTTAAACCGATCACTTTAAATCTGGGCTCCTGGCAGGAGTCTGGAGTTTGGTTCACCTAAAGGCAGCAGATGATAAGTTGACTACCACAAGTCACTTAGCGATTAAGAGGATACAGCAAATTTCACATGGCCATTTAAACCAAACAAACATGACAATAATGTGATGATTGAGTGTCATTGTAGCTGGAAAACTGACTCACCTTTTGCCACTCCTCTTCTCCAGCCTTTTGGAGCTCCAGGAGGTATCCAAAGATCTTTCCTCTGCCGGTGTCAGCAGGGGGCTCCCAGGACAGGGTCACTGACTCCTTGGTGAAGTCAATGGCTTTAAGATTCACAGGTGTCCCTGGTTTCACTGTGACAACACAAAATGTTCTTGAAGCTAGTTGCATAAACAGAATTGTTAATATAAGCAGAAAGCTGAAATTACCAATTGGATCTTTGGCAAAGACTGGTTTAGATGGTAGACTTGGGTCTCCAGCTCCCACCTCATTCTCGGCACTAACTCTAAACTCGTACTCGCAACCTTGCAGCAGCTCTGTCACCCAGTACTCCACCTTTGGATGGATTTTTTCTGTGTTGCACTGAATCCACCTGGAGGCAGAAAAATTATTTGTTAACAAGTGAAGCACTTAGTATCCAGTTTTGCCATTTCACGTTTTATGTTTCATATGTTTGGATAGGTCAAACTTTGTTGATCCCACAACGGGGCAATTGAATTGGCAGCTACTCTGGCAGCGCCGTCCGACAATGGAAGCAAGTTGCAATACAATACAATGAAGAAAAACACACACACAGTACATGTGAAAAACCTTGATGCAAGGTTTTCATGAACACATCAGGAAGAAGGTTGGAGAGCAGACGTGAGACTGTAAGGGGGTGGGAGTGTATCTGCATCAGTATATTGAAATTTCTATGGATGTAGGACCGAGGCTGGCCAATGTTTAGAGATCAGTCCAACAGTTAGCCTTGTAGGGAGACACAATAAGGGAAAATAAATAGAAGCACAGCTGCTGAGCTACATTGGACCCTGGAAGGGAGAGGGATGGGGAGAAGGGACAGATTAATACAGCGAATGTAATAAACTAGCGAATGTAAAATTTTTTCAATCCATCACTAATTTGTTCAGATCAGTAGTCCAATTGGTCAGGACTCAGGGCTCTGTCTATGCCCACTAGATCTCCTCAAGCCTGGCAGACAAGGCGGTCACTATTTTCACTAAGTGTTCAGTCTGTCTGTAGATTTTACCCATCTGTCTTCTTTCCTACTCAGAACGGGGTGAAATATTACTGGTCAGTCCGTCAATCCGGGCATCCGAACGAGCTGAGGAGTTACTGATTAGTCCAATCTTTCGAAAAAGTAGAGCACCACCAAATTCAATCATGTGTGGCCCTGGTATCAAAGTCCAAAATACCACTAGATCCTCTACATCCTCAATGGACAGTGGCTCCAGGCAAATGAAACACCAGGACTCCCAAACATCCCGCACATAGCCAGAAGCTGCAGTCGTAGCACTTAAAAGTGTCAGCCTTTACAGCAATCTGTTTGCATTTTCAGCGCGGTATCACCGGGTTTTTAGCGCGTTGGAGCTGTGTTACGTCTATTTGGCCTATAGGTGGCGATCAGCCCCCACACTGGCCTTTATGACGCTGTCCTATACTTATGTTATATAGGCCCATGTAGAGCCTTATTCACGCCTCCGTGGTGTAATGGTTTGTTTATTGTTTACCAGCCTTGATGTGTCAATTTTTTACCCGGGTTCGAATCCCGGTGGAAGCAGGAGTTGTAATTACTGAACATTTTTATATTTTGGCATACAAGAAAATAACAAATGATTAATAGGGCTGGCTGCCTGTGTTATTTAGCAGAGCTAGAGCCATGTTACCAAGAGGTTCACCAGCCGCTTTCGGCAGTGAGTCATAGACGAACGTTGTTCTGCCCGCTTTCATGTAAACACGGAACTCTTCAGTTTTTTCAAATGTAGATTTTGTTAATTTCGTTATTCATATACAACAACATGCAAACGCTAAAAATTACTGAAAAGATGACAGTACACCCATCAAGTTTGGGTGAACAGAAAACGCTTGAAAGCGTTTCCGTTTTACATTCCGTTTATTTCGTTATTACTACTTTCACCTGTACCACAAAGTCATTGCAAAGTTACAGCCATGTTCCTACAAAGTTAACCAGCTGTTTATTTCGTTATTCCCTCTTTCATGTCCGTCTGTTGAATGAAATGGGGCGTGGCCATCCACGTCCCAGAGCAGGGACACTGAGGGAAGGGGAAACACGCATCAACACGCAGGACAAAGATCTGCGTTTCTCTGCTGCTACAGCCTCGGCTGCGTTGGGTTGTTAGTCTCCCTTTCACCTGTACCATATGAAATGTGTTCCTACGAAGTTGATCAGCCGCTTTCAGAATCAGAATCGTTTTTATTCCCCAGGTTTGAACAGGGCAAACATTATTTTTATTTACAAAAAAGAATCCCATACGGTTTGCACTGTAACGTCACCAAAAATTACGAAAAAACGACAGTACAGTTTTAATAAATGTGCAATAAAAATATAAACAGAAAACGCTTGAAAGCGTTTCCGTTTTATATTCCGTTTATTTCGTTATTTTCCCTTTCACCTGTACCAAATAAAGTCATTGCAGAGCTACAGCCATGTTCCCAAGAGGTTCACCAGCTGCTTTCAGCGTTACACACGCATGGACGTTGTTCTGCCCGCTTTCATGTAGACACAAAACTCATCAAAGTAATAAAATCTGTGGCCGGCTCATTGGCGTGTCCACCGGCTGTGGAGCTGCAAACGCCGACGGGGGCCATGGTTACTCGGCTGACGGAATTACACCAGAGGACTGCCCGGATTGAAGGACTGATCTGTAACATCTCAGCCCGTTCGGATGCCCAGATTACAGGACTGACTAATAAGATCTCAGCCCGTACGGAGGAAGACAAGAGACTAAGGGATAACATCTGCAGACAGACTGAACACTTGGTGAATATGGTGACAGCCTTGTCTGACAGGCTTGAGGAGATGTCACGGGTGACCCATGGTCCCACAAGAGGCGAAGAAGCCCTGAGTTCTGACCGATTGGAGTATTGATCTAGACAAATTAGTCATGGATTGTTAAAATGTATTAATTTTGGCTGTGTATTACTCTGTCCCTTCTCCCTCACCCCTCCCTTCCCGGGTCCAATCTAGCTCACCAGCTGTGCCTCTATCTATCCTCTTCCCCTTATTGTGACTCCCTTCAAGGACAACTGTTGGACTGACCTGTAAACATCTTGGTCGGCCTCGGTCATACTTCTATAAACAACACTTCATTACACTGATTCAGATACACCCCCCCCCCCCCCCCCCCCCCCTTCCCCTCCTTACAGTCTCACTGTCTGCTCTCTGACCTTATCTATCTGTCCTGATGAACCCAAGAAAAAATTCCAGCAAGGTTTCCACTTGTACTGTGTGATACTGTATGTGTGTGCATTTTATTACTGTTTGTACTGCAATTTGCTTCCACTGTCGGACTAGCGCCGGGTAACCTGGCTGCTGATGGGAATTTCCCCGCTGTGGGACTAATAAAGGCATTCTTAATTCTTAATTCTTAATTCTTAAAAGAGAGCTCAGTGCAGCATTTGCAATTAGAACAGGCTAAAAGAGGAGGCTGTAGCAGAGGAACACAGGTCTTTGTCCTGTATGTTGATGCGCCCACCCCCACAGTCAGCGCTTACCTTTGCTACGGGACGTGGATGGCCCCGCCCACTTTTATTTATCAGACAGACATGAAAGTGGGAATAACGAAATAAACGGGATGTAATGT
Organism: Betta splendens; assembly: GCF_900634795.4. NCBI lineage: Eukaryota > Metazoa > Chordata > Actinopteri > Anabantiformes > Osphronemidae > Betta > Betta splendens. The sequence goes on along the minus strand of NC_040899.1, from coordinate 766,825 downwards.
AAAACGCTTTCAAGAGTTTTGTCTACGTCAAAGCGGGCAAATCACGTGAACATTTTAATTTTTTTTGTAAATAAAAATAATGTTTGCCCTGTTCAAACCTGGGGAATAAAAACGATTCTGATTCTGAAAGCGGCTGATCAACTTCGCAGGAACACATTTCATATGGTACAGGTGAAAGGGACACTAACAACCCAACGCTGCCGAGGCTGTAGCAGCAGAGAAACGCAGATCTTTGTCCTGCGTGTTGATGCGTGTTTTTTTTTGCACATTTATTGCATTGCTATTTATTGCACATTTGTTAAAACTTGATGGGTGTCTTTCTTTTGAGTTTTGTCTTCGGCTAGATAAGTGTAAAACAGTCCTTATTACTCATGCAGAATCAATATATGCAGAACAAACAACTTGCTGCATTAATGAGTCAGAGATCTACTGAGTCCTGGCGTTCTGACATACCATAGAGAGAGTTTATTACAATTCATTTATTTTTATTATATGATATTCTCTACAACTTAGCAGTGGTAGTCTGCCAGACTTGTGTGAAATACCATAAGAAGAGCGTTTAAAAAGTTCCAAATCTACTGTGTTGCCTGTGTAATAAAACATTGTTTTTCTGCAGATATTGTGGTAAATGTCATTACCGTAAAGTATAATAATGCAGCTTTCGTTTAAAGGACACATTGACTATGTCTTACTGTTTTAACTGTTTAACATGACCAACTTAAAAGTGGTCAAAGTGGTTTATGCTGCGGAGCAGGAGATATTTTCATTTTCATTCAGTGAAAAACGTTAACATTTAAGCACATGTAAAACAAACAAGCTGCTGCATTAATGCGTTGTTGATCTGCTGAGTCCTGACGTTCTGACACGCCATAGAGATATAGAGAAGATATAATACAATGTATTTATTTATATTAAATAAAATCCTCTTACAGATTTTATGTGAATGTCCATAAGAACAGCGTTTAAAAGCGGTGAAGTGAAAAGTTTTTAATATCAGGAGTATAAGAAAAAAGACCATTGGTTTTAGAAGCAAGATGTTGTTAGTAGGGGATCAGATCAGGGGACTCTGCCGGTGTGCGCACCCAGCTGATTCATTCCGCCTCCAGACAGGCTCTTGCAGCAACATGTTTGGGGTCATTGTCCTGGAAAAACCGATGCCGTGTTTCAATATACTTTCTAATATACGGCCCCACTGTGCATTTGATTATGGACTCCTCGAAAAACTGTCTATCCATAATCCCCTCGAAAATAATCATCGGTCCTGGTCCCCACCTAGAAATCATTCCCCAAACGTGGAGTTTGAGGGGACGCTTAGGTCGCGGTTTGGAAACCAAGTGTCCTCTCTTTGCAAAGCTCATTCTGGCAAAATGCTCCAGTGCCACAGTCGATTCTTTTTTCCCCGAAACGAAAAAAAACGGCTTTAAATCCATTAATGTGTCTGGTTTTGAAAACACCGTTTTCAGCTCGTTTATTCGTTTTTAACACGATGCTGTAAATAAATGCCGTTTGTCCTTTTTAAACGAGATGCTGGGGGTTTCTCGTTACAATACGAAGTTACTGGACTTACTGGGAGCGTGTCCAGACACATTAACAGGTCCTCCGGGTTTAAAACGTTCTAAAACAACGTGTTTTCTCGTCTTCCCAGCTTTTATTCTGGAGGGGGAAATCAAACCGTTAAAACGTACACGGACCCGACACTTAAACACGAGGACATACTGTATAAAGACAGCAGCGACATCAGCAACTGACAACAAACACTAGACTAAACTATTAAAAATTTGGTTGAACTTAAAAGCTGCTAAAACAAGACAACGACTTAGTTTTTCGTTCTCTGCTTTTTTCTCAAAACGAAAAATCAGCTTTAAACCTAACTCCGTGCGTTGTGTCCAAAAAACAACAACACCTGAATTCCGTTAATTAATATTACGAGCTGAAACGAAAACCAAGTAGTACAGATATACATATAAAATACATTTACTGTATAACACAGATTGATGAATACATATAGATTCCTATTTTATGTTATTATACTTATATTATTCTATTGGATTGGCTGGAGGAGGGACTGTGTCTCTCGGCTGGTCTGGAAACTGTAAAAACATCAGCAGCTTCGGCAATTGACAACAAACACTAGCGCACTAGCGAGCAAAGACGCATAATAATCTATAATATTTAAAAATGAACTACTCTACATTTAATGATACAATACCATGACATTGTTTTTTGTGCTTAATGTAAAGACACAGATAGAAATGAACAGTGGGACCTCACATCTTTGCGCCACCTGGTGGTTAACACGAGACTAGCACCCTGATTTTTTTCAGCTGGCTGCAGGATTAAAAATCCTTAGTCGGGAAAGCGCCCGTGGCGCGCTGGCGCCACGCACGTACTGCGGTAAAAAATGTGGTCGCTTTGAAGTGCTACGACTGTAAAGTCCCCTTTGGGCAGAGTGGTTCTCCCAGTGATTCTTTGCTCCATGTCAAAAAATAAAAATATTATTCCAGAATAGTAGATCAGGGTGCTCAGAAGGGACAGAGACACTGCAAGCAAAAGTAGAACGGGGAGCAGAGGGAAAACACATCTGCACTCCTCAAGGGCAGAAGAAGAGAAGTCTGTGGTCTGGTATCTGGTAGAGCATCAGCCTGGGAAGCAGAATATCCCTGGGTCGAACCCCAGCCCCTTTCACCATGTGTGTCATATCTTAGTTGTGGGCATTCTCACCATTGACATTTCCTGTTTTGTTTTGCACTATTTCCGTCTTTTGTTGTTCACCAATGTCATGTGCTAGCTTTACTTCCAGTCGTTTGCACATCCCCTGTATGCAATAGACAATCAGTTCAGGTATTTAGGCACCAGGACTCACCTCAAACCTCTGCCAGATTGTAGTGATGTAGTGATGTATGCCCCACTCAGCGACACACCCGCTGAGAAACCCACTCTGATCATTGGGGTTGAAATTGATAATTTAATAGTTCTTCCCCAAAACCCTCTGTTATCTGACCATTTCTTATTAACTTTTGAATTTAGCACAACTGACCCTATAACAGCTGGAAAGAAATGTTACTATAGCAGATGATTATCTGACAACGCTGTTGCCAGATTCAAGCAGATGATTCCATCATCTTTTGCCTCAATGTCTTGTAGATACACAGAGAACAGTCACCTTAATCCTTATGAACAGGTTGACTGTCTTGTGGATGATGCTGCAGCTTCTCTACGTACAATGTTAGACACAGTGTCTCCTCTGAAGAAGAAGACAGTGAATCAGAGGAGGTTAGCTCCGTTGTATAACTCAGAGATCCGCAGCCTAAAGCAAAGGACTAGACAACTAGAAAGACAGTGGCCCTCCAACAAAATAAATGTAAACTGCATTGCATGGAAGGACAGTCTAATGAAATATAAAAAAGCACTTGGGCTGCTAGAAAAACATATTACTCCTCCCTAATTGAGGAAAACAAAAACAACCCCAGGTTTCTTTTCAGCACTGTAGCCAGGCTGAAAAAGAGTCATAGCTGCCCCTTAAATCTCAGCAGCAATGACTTTATGAACTACTTTACTAATAAAATTATCAACATTAGAAAAAACATTCAGCAGCGACTTCTTCCAAATGACAGAAAGCACTGTCTAGATCCATCAACTTTAAATTTATTAAATCCTCTGTCTTACCTAGACAGCTTCTTCCCCTTAACTCATATGGAGTTAACCTCAATAATTAACTCTTCCAAGTTGTCCACTTGTCTTTTAGATCCAATCTCAACCAGACTACTCAAAGAAGTTCTACCTTTAATCAGCTCGTCCATATTAAATCAAATCAACCAATCTTTACAACTAGGCTATGTACCACAGGCTTTTAAGGTGGCTGTGGTCAAACCTCTATTGAAAAAAACAACCCTTGACCCTGGACAACTAGCCAACTATAGGCCCATTTCAAATTTACCCTTTATTTCCAAGAATCTGGAAAAAATCGTGGCTAAACAATTATCTGACCACCTGAGTGGGAATAACCTGTACGAAGATTTTCAGTCAGGATTTAGAAAACATCATAGCACAGAAACACCACTGGTTAGAGTCACTAATGATCTTCTATTAGCTTCGGACAATGGTCTAGTTTCTGTCCTTGTCCTGTTAGATCTTAGTGCTGCATTTGATACAATTGATCATAACATTCTATTACAGACACTACAACATAGAATCGGGATTAAAGGAACAGCATTGGGATGGTTTAAATCCTATTTGTTGAACAGATTTCAGTTTGTTCATGTTAATGATGAATTCTCCACATGCACAAGGATTAGCTATGGAGTACCACAGGGTTCTGTGCTGGGTCCAATTCTTTTTAGCCTATACATGTCTCCTCTAGGTGAGATTATTAGAAAGCATTCTATTAATTTTCATTTTTACGCAGATGATACTCAGCTATATATGTCCTTGGAACCAAATGAAACAGAACAACTAGTCAAAATTCAGGGTTGTTTAAAAGACATCAAATCCTGGATGTCCCAAAACTTCCTTCAACTAAACTCAGATAAAACAGAGATTCTTATTGTTGGACCTAAAAATTTGAGAGAGACACTATTGAGTCAGATAGCCACCCTGGATGGCATAACATTAGCTTCAGATTCTACTGCGAGGAACCTTGGTGTCATCTTTGACCAGGATCTCTCTTTTACATCATACATTAAACAAATCTCCAGAACCGCCTACTTCCACCTTAGAAATATAGTTAAAATCAGAAGCATCCTCTCTAAGAGCGATGCAGAGAAACTGATCCATGCATTTGTTACCTCTAGGCTGGACTACTGTAACTCCTTACTCATAGGATGTCCTAACAGCTCCTTAAAAAGCCTACAGCTTATTCAAAATGCCACAGCCAGAGTTCTGACAGGATTTAGAAAGAGAGATCACATTTCTCCTACATTAGCTTCTCTGCACTGGCTGCCTGTAAAATGTAGGATAGAATTTAAAATTCTCCTACTCACCTACAAAGTACTCAATGATAAAGCTCCTTCTTATCTTAAAGACCTCATAGTTCCTTATGCTCCCAGCAGAACACTTTGTTCTCAGAGCGCTGGGCTACTTGTGGTTCCTAGAGTGTTTAAATGTAGAACAGGGGGCAGAGCTTTTAGCTACCAAGCTCCTCTCCTCTGGAACCAGCTCCCTCTTCAGGTTCGAGAAGCTGACACACTCTCCACCTTTAAGATTAGGCTTAAAACCTTCCTTTTTGATAAAGCTTATAGTTAGAGATGGTTCAGGTCACTGGCAATTATTGTTAGTCACAGGAACCATCTCTTAGTTAAGCTGCAATAGACATAGACTGCTGGGGGACTTAATTTATAGACTGAGCTCCTCTGTTTCCTTCTACCTCCTCTGTCCAATAACCTCCCATCATTGTCCCATGTTTAACTAACCTTGTCTCTTTCTCTCCAGTAGTTGTGCTTGTCCCCTCTCTCTCTCTTTCTCTCTCTCTCTCTGTCCCCCCCCCACTCTCTCTCCCTCTCTGTCCTCACCTACAGGTATCATTGGACTCAAAGTTTGGTGTCTGTGATGGGCAGCTGCGGATCCAACCATCCTGCCTGTGTTTAGTCCAGTCCCTGGTGCAACCATCCTGTGTCCAGTCTCTGGTCCAACCATCCTGTGTCCAGTCCCTGGTCCTACCATCCTGCCTGTGCTCTGTTGTTGCTTGTTGCTGTTGCTGTGCTTTTCTCTCTCTCTATCCTCTCACCCCAACCGGTCGAGGCAGATGGCCGCCCACATCCAGTCTGGTTCTGCTGGAGGTTTCTTTCTCGTTAGAGAGGGAGTTTTTCCTCTCCACTGTTGCTGTCAAATAAATGCTTGCTGTATGTGGGATTTGTTGGGTTTAGTTGTGTGAGGTTTTAAACCTTACTTTGTAAAGTGCCTTGAAATAACTTTGTTGTGATTTGGCGCTATATAAATAAATTGAATTGAATTGAATGTATTTCTTCTTTCCAGCAATTCCCGTGAGTAGACCTAGTTGCCAGACCTTGCCTGATCGTGAACCTTGTCTCAGCCTAGCCCTTTTGTACCGTCACCGTGTTTATTCTGGTTCTGACCTAGCCTGTTTTTGACCACCGATCTTGCCTGCTCCCGTTTACCACCTGGATTGTTTTCTGGTGTAAACACTGTTTTCCTGGAAACCTGTTATTGCATTAAAACCTGATCAAACCTACCTCTTGGCTTTCTGCGCCGTGCATGTGGGTCCGATTCATCCGACCGCCTGACAAAGTGTGTCCGTAAGCAAGACACTTCATACTAACTCTCTGGCCCCCATGTGTGGCAGCCCATAGCTCCCCAGAGAATGGGTAAAATGCACCCAAATGTGCAAGAGCACAATTTTCCCAAGAGAATCAATAAAGTATCTTATCTTGTCTCATTTTATTCTTAAAGGTGAAGATGAAGGATCAATACAATTTCAATTGACCTTTATTCTTACGGGAGAAACCATGTGAGTCTTCTGATCATAATAAGATCTGTCAGTGCTCTTGACTTAGATAGAAATTCCAAATTAACAAAACATTCCAAAAGGTTTACATGCTTTTCTTCACAAATGCCTGGCAAATAAGTGGCATAAGTGGCTATTTTTCTAGATGAAGAGAAGGAACTAAAACTATACACATCTGTCTATTTTGTGTGTTTCTGTACCTGTTGGCCATTGTTTCTTTTCTCTCCACGATGTAGCTTGTGATTGGTTTTCCTCCATCAACAGGTGGCTCCCAGCTAATTAGAGCAGAGTCGTGATGAACCTCTTTCACTGTCGGCTGTTTAGGAGCATCAGGCACCTCTGTGATTAAGCAAAAATAGCCACATTGTAGCCACATGGTAGGACTCTGCAGGATCATCATCGTTGTCTCTAAAGTAGTACTGTGTCGTTCAGGGCTTACTGAAGATGTCTCTAGCTCTGGTTTCTGTAGACAGCAGGGGGTCACTGATGCCGTACATGTTCTGAGCCATTATCCTGATTATGTACTCACGACCCTCAATCAGTTTCGGAACCTGAAGCAACAGACATGGTGTTATTTAATGTCCTGCTCTTCACACAATAAATAAACAAGTGACTGTTCACCTTGCAGCTGGTCCTGGTGCAGGATGAGGTGACAGGCATCCACAGATCTCTGTTGGTGTCTCTCTTTTCAATGATGTAGTTGGAGATGGCGCATCCCCCATCATCCAGGGGAGGGCTCCAGGAGATCTCCATGTAGTTCCTGTAGATCCCGTTGAACACCACAGGGCCTTGCGGGGGCTGAGGACGGTCTGACAGCAGGGAACAATAATTCTGAGTACTCCCCATCTTTATTTGATTACAACTTTGTTAATATTTACCATTTTTGATAATAACTTTATTTGATGATAGACCTTTTGTGATATCTTGTCATAATTTGTGATTGACTTTTAAATTTAGTATATTCCTCATGTTTCCTAACAAATCAATTTCAGGGAGAACAACTGATGTTAGTGTTGTATGTATTTGCTACTACAGACTACATTTTCCCCAAACTGAGCACATACTGTAGATAAAGTCAATATTTAGGCTTGTGTTCTACTATTTTTCATTTTGTTATGGTGCAGGTGAATTTCTCAAAGCAGCCGTGACTTACCAACCACCGTGATGGTGCAGATTCCTCTGCGAGCTCCAGCAGCATTCTCTACACTTACACAGTAGCAGCCACTGTGTTCTCTCTTGACTTTGCTGATGTTGAGGTTGAGGTGACGGGCAGTACTGTGCAGGCTGATTTCCTCATCTGCCTTCAGCTCCTCATCATTCTTTCTCCAGGTAATAGAAGGTGCTGGTTTGCCACTGTAACATCCTGGCAGGGTGCAGCTGTCTCCCACCTTCACTATGATCTTCTCTCGAAAATCCAAGTTCAGAGATGGCGGCACTGGTGTATGTAGGGGATATAGGGTGTTTGTAATGTTATTTGACTATAAAAAAAGGTTTGATCTAGTGTTGATATCACCAAAATCAGTGTTTTCATAAAAAGTAATTTTATTCTTTATATTTTATTGCTGTTACTTACCAAGTTCATCCTTGCACTGCACAGGTTTGGTGGCAAAGGACGGTTTTCCTTGCCCCACCTGGTTGATGGCTGAAACTCTAAATTCATGGCTCGAGCCATCCTTAAGTCCAGTCAGGGTGAACTTCCTGTCCATTAGCTTGTCTTCTCCCCCTATTCGTGTAAAGTTGTCCCGGCCAATCATTCGAGACTCAAGGATGTACTCAGTTACATCTGTACCACCATCATACTTGGGTGGTCTCCAGGCAACAGAGATAGAGTCCTTGGTCACAGCAGTAATGATGAGGTCCTCTGGACGCTCTGGGACAGCTGAAGGCCAACATACATAATAGGGTATATTAAACATGTGACTACACTGTTCACCATTATTTAATTTTCTAGTGTGGGCTTTTAAAAGTAAATATTTTCTTGTACTAAGACTGGAACAAATCAAACAACTCCTCAATTTCTCTCTTATATAAAATAAAGAGAGTTGCTAAATAATAATCAGCATGTGTATGTGACGTACAGATGGGGTCCTTGATCAGAACCATCTTATCGTTCTCAGTGAATGGTCCTATGCCAATGATGTTCTCAGCTGCAATCCTGAAGAAGTAGCCTTTGCCATCAATGAGACCCTGCACGATGGCATTGTTCCTTGTCACTGTGTAGGATACAGAAGTCCAGCCCATGCGGTCTGCCTCCCTCTTCTCAATGATGTAGTTGGTAATGGCGGATCCACCATCGTCCTCAGGGGTAGACCAGGTCAATTTACAGGTGTCGTTGGTCAGATTTTCTCCGACAAACGGCAGACCAACAGGTCCAGGGACATCTACAGGGAAGAGTATGTTTCATGTGCATTATTAAATAATGCAATTTAAAAAAAGAGTGGGAGTCTGGAAGGTAGGATGTTTATTCTAACTCACCCAGAACCTCTACAAAGACAACCTTCTTTCTTTCCCCTCCCTCATTCTTGGCACTCAGTGTGTAGATGCCCTGGTGTTGCCGTTTGCAGTTCTTGATGACCAGTGAATTTGAGATACCAGTTGTCTCTGCTATGGCCTCTTTAGGCACCTCTGCATCATCTCTGCACCAAGTGATCTGTGGTGTAGGCTTTCCAGATACGTAGGCAATGATGCGGATGGTGGAACCTGCATGGACCACAATCTTCTCCTTCACCGAGGCATCCAGATCCATCTCAGGAGGTACTGGATTAGCAGATGTTTGATTTTTCAGATGTTCATAATATACTCAGATGTTAAATTTTAAAATAACCATTTATTGTTAGATACAAAGAGCAGGTATGCTGACTGACAGTCAAAGGGTGATGAGAGTCTTACTTGTTCTATCTTTGACCTCAATCAATTCAGACACAAGTCCTGGGTCTCCCGCACCAGCAACGTTCACAGCCCGGATCCTGAAGCGGTACAGGCCACCTTCCTTCAGACCAGCCACCACAAATTTGGTTCCTCTGACCTCTGTGTCCTTCGCCTTTAAAGAGACAAAGAGAAACCTTCAGTGACCCAAGAAAGATCCAGACGCTGAGGGTAAATATACCGATAAGGTGGCTACATATTTATTAATGCTGGGCTTTGAATATTGTGCCCAAAGTATTTAATTTTGTTCTTCATTAAACATTAACTAAAGTTGTTTATTTCATTTCTGCTTTTATACATGCACACCGCACACACCACCTATAAACCTATTTCTGAATCTGATCTGAGAGGGTATTCAGTTATAGCTGCATATGCATATATTATCCGATACACATGGTGTTATAGCTTAAAGGCACCATATTACAGGGAAAAATGCAACATGAGGTGTTTTTTGTGGAGGCTGCTAACCTCAAGAAGAGGGTGGGATGGAGGAAAAGCCCAACACAGAAATTAACAGACTTCAAATCACATCAACAGACAAAAGACAAAGAAACATCTGAGCACAAAATTTATTTTCTGAAATAGACTTGACATTTTACTGCCAGGTACTATGTATACACATGGCGAAATGTGTAAAAGACACTTACACAAAAGTGTATAAGTCACATTAGTCCACAAAAAGCATCATATGACCCCTATAAACACCTGTGCCCACTGTCAGTATAACGTCATGGTCAGGCATATTTTACCTTCTGCCAGCCCTCCTCGATCTCTTGCTCCTTCTCTTCCTCTGCTTCACTCAGCAGCAGCTTCCTCTGAGCTTTCTTCTCTTCCTCCTCCTTGTTCACCTCCTTGAACTCCACGATGTACCCGGTGACCTTTGACCCTCCATCCACCAGAGGAGGTATCCACTCCAACTCCACGGAGGACTTTGTCCAGTCTGTCACCTTCGGAGTAGGTGGCCCAGGAGGCTCTGCATGCACACAGGAAAAGCTGTTTAGTTTACATTTATGACATTTTGGATATGTGTGAGCCTGATGACAAACTGAGGGACAAATGTTTGTTTGGTTCTGATCCAAATCCTTTTAAATAATTTAATAGTAACTGAACCCAATACCACTGACTGGTCATGTGTGGCCCTTCTGTACTAAACTGATGCCAGGTCGTCTTCCTTAGTAATAACTTTTGTCTTACTGATTGGGTCTCGGCAGATGACAGGGTCGGAGGGCATGCTGGGCAGGCCACAGCCAGCAGCGTTGACGGCAATGACCCTGAACTGGTACAGGGCATTCGCTAGGAGACTAGTCACATCCCAGTTGTTGCCCAGCGGTAGCGCCCGTATTGGGTCACGGGTGACGCGAGTCCAGCGCTTTCCAGTTGTCTCCTTCTTCTCAACAATGTAGCCAGTGATGGAAGAGCCACCATCATACTTCGGTTCATCCCAGTTGACAGTCATGGACTCCAGACAGACATTGGTGACTGTCGGTTTATCACATTGACCGGGAACAGCTGCAGACATCGATACTCAGTTAGCTATATGATGACAATATTATCACGTGCACAATTATTAATCTTACTTTATAAATAAAATCGAACATTACATTGGTTTATCAGGTAAATATTTGCTATCATCTTTTTTGCTACAACTAAAAGATGTTTCTGATAGTTTAACTAAACTATTTGCAGAAGTAACTTACTGAAGAGGTTTCTGGCCTTTTCAGGCTCACTGACCAGTGGAGGCCCATTTCCAAACTTGTTCTGTGCCATCACTCTGAACTCGTACTCATGGTTTTCGGTCAGTCGAGTCACCACATAAGTGCATTCCTTGGGGTCATTGGAGACATGGACCCATGACTTCCTGTTTTCCTCACGTTTCTCAATCACGTAGTTGGTGATCTTAGATCCACCATCGTCTGTGGGAAGATTCCAGGCTAGTCCGATCCTGTCTGCAAACACCTCGGTAAACTTGATTGGTCCGATGGGTGCGCCAGGTGGTCCTGAGGGCAAGAGGAGATCAAGTTTACTGTTGACGTAAAATAGTCGCCTATTCCAAGTTAGTAAGTTAGCTAAAATAATGAAAAAATGTTAACTCTGCTAAAATAGCTGCGGCTAGGCAGTCCCAAGACACAAGGTACCATCCTTCTATGAGCAATGATTGAACAATCACTGCAGAGGGAAGACGTTACTTTTTAAAATATTTCCCACCTAACACAGAAAGCTTGATGTCTTTGGTGATGGTGCCCAGGCTGTTGCTGGCTGTCAGGCTGTAGAGGGCACTGTCATGCCTGCTGGCCTGTTGAATCAGCAGGGTGCACTTGTCCTGGGTCACCAGTTTGTTCATGTGCTTGTCGTACTGAATGTTTGCCTTTTCTCCAGGTGTAGCCAGGTTGGCCTTCTGCCATGTGAGTTTTGGGAATGGGCAGCCACTAATCTTTGCCACAATGCTGATGTCACAGCCCTCTTCACCCTCCAAGGCTTCACGCATTTGGATGGTAGGAGCACCTGCAAAAAGAATAAAGTAGCTATGTTAGTGTCCTGGGGCAATTGTCAGAATGACCTGTAAGATGGCTCTGACTCACATGTCTGGTCCTTAATTACCATGGGCCCAACAGTGGTGGAAGGACGACTGGGTCCTGCCGCATTCACAGCTTTCACCCTGAACTCGTATTCTCCCCCCTAGAGAAAAGCAGCACACATGAAAAGAGGGCCTGAATCAACGTTACACAGTACAGGTACAGGTTTAGAGATAGTAAATAACTTATGAACTTATACATAAAATTAATTAGAAAATAAATAATTAATGTATTAATATTAGATTATATAAAATCAGGGATTATGTCTGAAATAAGAGAAGTATGATCCTGCACAGGATCAAGACCAACCTCCTTCAAGTCCTCCACCACAAAGGTGAGTTCTTCTACATCTCTCTTGTTGCACTGCTTCCAGGTTTCCTTCTCCTTGCCACTGGTGTCCCAGCTCAAACGTTCAATCATGTAATGCTTTACAGGAGAGCCACCGTTGTTTTTGGGTGGCTCCCAACTCACAGTGACAGTGTTCTTTGTCACGAGGTTGACTTTAAGCTTGGTGGGTGGGTCGGGTGGATCTGAGAAGGAGAAACAGCAGAATGATGAGAGTTGTATTGATAGTTTGTATCACAGTAATTGGAATAGTAGGTTTGTCCCTACGGATTGGGTCCCGGGCCCGCACAGGATCACTGGTGACTGTGAATGGGCCAAGCCCAAGTCTGTTCTCAGCTCGGACCCTGAACAGGTATTCTTGACCTTCTAGAAGACCTGGAACCACGTAGGCCTGGCTAGCACACGCTACATTCACCTGATAACAAATCAAAACAAATCACGTGATAAACCTTTGTATTTGTGGTCATTGTAACTGAACTCAAGCTAAAAATACATCAACACCTAACATGCCATTTTGTATTTTTTAAACCCCAATACCCCCAATAATTTTATTAAGGGGAACAAAATAATCAGGAAACAATCTAACACAGTGCCTATAGCACAGCATCTGAACAACATTTACATTTGTCCAAGCCTTGTCTATAAGACTCTTCTTCTCAATAAAATAGCTCTTAATTCGTTCCCCTCCATCGTTATCAGGGAGTTTCCAGATCAGCCTCATGGTTGAGCGAGTGATATCAGTAACTTTGAGCTCTTTTGGAGCACCGGGAACATCTGCAACCAGACAAAAAGACAGTCACATGCCAAAGAACATGACAGTAAGGCCAATGAAGTGTAGTACTAATAGTACTAATAGTACTAATCGTACTAAAACTTTCTGATGTGTGGAGAGCCTCTCTCTCTCTCTCCCTTTCTGGTGGCAGAAAATGCACAACATACCAAGGACGTTAACTCTAACGTTGACATGTTTCTGTCCAGACTTGTTCTTTGCAGTGATGGTATAACGTCCAGAGTGACTCCTCAAGCTGACAGGGACCGTCACAACAGATGTGGTGTCTGTGGACTCGACCTAAACACAAGACAAAATTAAAAGGAAACTAAACGGAAACGTACGAGTAAGCTTTACTAATTAATTGCACATTTGTGTGGCATTAGAAATAAAACAGAACTGAAATAACTAGCTTTACTAAGGTGTTTAGGAGGTAACAGGAGGAGCAGATTAGATTGAACACCGTTGTTTGGCTTTCCTGAGGTGATAATCTCACCTCAGAGTCCACAGGCAGTGTGTGCAGCTTGTTCTTCAGGTGCGTCTTTGCTTTACCATAAAAGTCCCAGGTCACCTTAGGGGCAGGCCGGCCCTTGATGATGGCAGGAATTCTGATTGGATCACCAGCACGGATGTAGAGCAGATCATCAACAATCATGTCTATGGTAATGGAAGGCCCAACTGAAAAGAAAAAAAATAATAATACTAGAAAAGTGCAAGCAACCGTTTCAGCACACATTAATTGGCTAAATCACAGTTACACATTGATTTGTCAAGTTGTCTATATAAATATGTTAAGGCAAATAAGGCTGTAAAAGAACATACGCTGGACATCTTCAATTAGAACGTCCCCGGTGCTGGGGCTGGGGTCAGACTCGCCAATGTCATTTACAGCGATGATCCTGAAGCGGTAGCGTTTCAGCTCACGCAGGGTGGGAACCGTAAACTCAGTGGTGGGGTGCAGGGTGTCTGGTTCATTTACCCTCGCCCATTCTGATTTGCCCTCATCTTGAATCTGGATTATGTAGCCCTTGATGGGGCTTCCTCCGTCACTTTCTGGAGGTTTCCAGGACAGCGTGACATTGTGCTTAGTCTTGTCAGCAACCTCAGGAGCAGAAGGCATGCTTGGAGGAGCTAGAGGGAAGCGCAACAGGATCCATGTTAAAATTAGAAAGAGCTTTATTGCCATGCACTATTGCCATATTGTTCAACAGCTTAAATCAAAAAACACTTTACTCACTAATTGGATCAACTGCAAAGGCAGAGTCAGATGGTCCACTGAATGGGCCAATTCCTGCAGAATTGGCTGCAGCTACCCTAAACTCATACTCGGTTCCTTCAAATAGATGGTTTGACTGAAAAACAAAGGAGAGCGTTTCACATTACTGAGCCTCATTCAAGCTGGACCAGAATATGAAAAACCTCAGAGGGTCAGCTGATCAGCTAAGCCAAGGCACTAACACAAAAACACACAAGAAAAGAAATGTAACAAAGGTTGGACTGTTATGCTCACCAGCCAGGTGAGCATAAAAGTCCAACAACTGCCTGAGTGTTACTGTAGTTTATTAAATGATATCTGATATGATATGTTTTCTCTAAAAATGCTGCATGGACCCAGCTCACCTGGTATTCCCACCCTTTCATGCCTCTCTTGGTGATCAGTGCCTTATTGACTCTAGCCCAGTAGGTGGTGCCTCGCTCCCGTTTCTCCAGCCAGTATCCAATTATCCTAGAGCCACCAGTTTCAGTGGGAGGTTGCCAGCTCAGGGTCATGGTGGCCTTGGTGTACTCAACAATGGTTGGCTTTTCTGGTGGGCCAGGAAGGCCTAAGGGGTCAATAATCTTGACTTCAGCTGCCATGCAGGGGTCAGAAATGCCATAGTGGTTTTGAGCTCGGATCCGGAACACGTAGGTCTTGTTATTCTCCAGGTTCCACACCTGTCGATTGGAAAGGTGATGTTACCAGAAAATATTCCAGCATTATATGATTCAGTTGTTATTGTTGTTCGACATACCCTAAGTTTCTTCTCAACAATGCTGCTCGTGATCTCCTCCCACTGCTCAGGTGGAGCTTCCTGTCCCTCTTCTCGTTCCACCTCCACTGCCCCCACTTCCTTCTTCTCAACAATATAATTGGTCAGATCACTGCCTCCAATATCTAGTGGTGCATCCCACTTAATATAACAAGACTCCGACTTGATGTCAGACACTGTCACATTCCTGGGTGGAGTTGGTCGGTCTAAAATAACAACATGCTTTAGCTAGGGCTTGTTCAATTGTAAACTGTACCACTTCTTCTCATTTACAATTTATATCTCTAATCCTTGAACTCACCCAGGACCATAACATAGATGGTGTGTCTGGCTGTGCCTGTGTTGTTGGAGGCAGCCACAACATAGGTGCCACGGTCACTTCTTTTGGATGATGGAATGGTCAGAGTGGTCTTGCAGTTCAACCTGCCAGTGACTTCCGTGTGTACAAGCACATTGTCAGTGGACTGTGGAATCACAATGTCATCCTTGGACCATTCTACAGTGGGAATGGGCAGGCCACGGACATCAGCTGGCATCTCGATGGGCTCATCCTTCTTCACTGTAATTGAGTCATGCTCAAAGTGTTTTAGCATGTGGACTTCCGGAGCCACTGGGAGGGACAGGACAACAAGTAAACCAGTGTAAAGGGCACAACAGATGCACATATAGTTTTTGGCTTTAACACTGTTCCAAATATTCAGGTTACCTTCGTCATCTTGGATAATCACAGCTAATGGGATGGTTGGTTCACTATGTCCTATTGCGTTTACGCACTTGATCCTGAACTCATACATCCAGTCCTCATCTAGGTCCTTTACAGTCATGGTCAAGTCAGGGCAAATATCTGTGTTACAGAGCTCAAAGGCTTGTTGGTCGTGTCTCTTCTTCTCAACAAAGTAGCCAAGGACAGGGCTGCCGCCATCATTACGAGGTGGCTTCCAGGTGAATGTGATTGAGTCCTTGGTGCGCTCAGTGTAGTTGAATTTCTCTGGGTTTGATGGTGGAGCTACAGAAACAATTACATTTAATTACAAATTTATTTTACAGCAAAAGGTGTCTATTGTGCTTATTGTGCTCTCAACCACCAAGTCTTGGTCTACTAACTCACTTGGTGCATCCACAGCCAAGATTGGTGGCAGCTCGACAGGCTGGCCCAAGCCGTACTTGTTCTTTGCCATGACGCGAAATATGTACTCCTGCCCCTCCTCGATACCCGTACACTCGCACTTGGATGCCACAGTTTCAACAGGCTGCTTCCACATATCCTTTTTAATGTCTTTTCGCTCAACAACGAAGCCGGTCACAACACCACCTCCATCATCTTTGGGCTCGTCCCAGTTCAGGAATATCATCTTACGGGTGACAACAACAGGCTTCAGGTCTGTGACAGGTCCAGGGACATCTAAATGTACAACAGTAAAGATGTTATAAACATCGAGTTGATTTCTGAATTCTCTGAATTATGTTCAAACCCTGTCCTGACTTTCTGGACATACCCACAACCTCCACACGTGTCCAAGCATTCTTGACTCCGCTGGGGTTAGCAGCAGAGATTTGGTATTTGCCAGCATCTTTCCTTTGGATGTTTGGCAATGAAAGAATGCTGTTATTGCCCTCGGTTATGATCTCCACCAAGTCTTTTTCAGGGTTACGGTCGTCCTTGGTCCAGTTGATGTATGGATAGGGTTTGCCTGTAACTGTAGCAGGTATTCGCAGTGTCTCTCCAGCTCTGATGATCATATCTTTTGTGATTGAAACATCCAGTTCAATCACTGGCTTCTCTGTGAATGCCAACAAAAAACACTTAATTAGACGAAAGCTGGCAGAATAAATTCTAGTTCAATCAG
This sequence comes from Betta splendens, assembly GCF_900634795.4. Taxonomy (NCBI): domain Eukaryota; kingdom Metazoa; phylum Chordata; class Actinopteri; order Anabantiformes; family Osphronemidae; genus Betta; species Betta splendens. The sequence continues at coordinate 749,876 of NC_040899.1, read as the reverse complement.
TTGTTGTTGTGGCCTGTCTTTTTGTGCCTGACCTGCAGGATTCCTCACGATCACAGGATCTGTGACTCCTGGTGGTCCCTCCCCAGCAGCATTACACGCAATGACTCTGACTCTAAACTTGGCTCCTTCACGAACTCCAAAGATAGTGAAGGTTCGGCTCCTCTGAGAATGCTCTGTAGACCTGGACCACTCACTGGAGCCAGCAAGGGCCTGAAGCACACCATAAACATGGAAACTAAAAACAAGCATGCTCTGGAATAGTGAAACTCTGATCTCACTCTGTAGCTACATGCAGGGAAATGCCTTGACTTGACTTTATTTAACCTTTTCCACATGATATCCCACAATCTCTCCTCCACCGTTGTCCACAGGTGGGTCCCACTCCACTTCAATGGAGTGGTCTGTGGTTGTCGCTATTCTGACAATAGGAGGTCCAGGAGGTACTGTAGGGTCACAAATTAACACAAAAATAATAACACATTATCTCATATCATAAAGTGAATCAATTGAGGCATCTGCTAGAGAATTTTCAACACTGACATAGGAGGAAACTAGAGTTGCTAAACACAGGAACCGTTAATAACATACAGATTGGAGACTGGGCCATCATCGGCTCTGAGGGGTCACTAAACTTTCCAAGGCCACCCTCGTTTTCAGCTGCCACCCGGAAGATGTACGTTAGTCCCTCCATCAGGCCTCCAACGTTCAGCTTAGTGTCAGGGGCAATTTCCCTGATGGTGAAAAGGAGAGATTTAGCATAACCTTTAAAATTTCCACACACCAAGCAGTGCCTGCAGCTTTATTAGTCTTCACCTGTTGACACGTGCCCAGCGTGAGCTGTTAATCTCACGGCGCTCCACCCAATATCCAAGGATGGGGTTGCCGTTGTCGTTTGGATGGTTCCAATTGACCAACATGCTGTTGGCTGTGACATCAGCAACCTGTGGCTTGTTGGGAGCCTCAGGGGGGTCTAAGAAGAACCCACCAGAAAAGGTTTGACTGAATTATCTTCCATCATGATTTACAAATACTGTTATCAAATGTGTAAATCCACCTTTATGTGTTCTGCTATTTTTAATTAATCCAGAGCAGTAATAATTATTATTACTATAAATATATAAACATATAAGACATAAACACAGTTGCTGATGTTTGAGGAGGTATAAGCTGTGACAATAATAAGGTTCCATACCAAAAGCATTCTTTGCGATGACTGGCTTGGACACACAGGGTGGACCAGCGCCATGCTTGTTCTCAGCTACAACCCTGAAGATATACTCTTTCTTCTCAATGAGTTTTGGCACAAAATATCGGCATCCTCTGAGTGTTGTTGTAACAGAGCTCCAGCCAAACTCCAGCCGTGAGTTGTCCTTCTTCTCCAGGGAGTAATTGAGGATTTCACTGCCGCCGTCATCCAAGGGGGGGTCCCATTTACAGATGACGGAATTCTTCCTCACCTCCTCAAATGTGAAGTTCACCGGAGGACCAGGAGTGTCTGTACAGAGACCAAATGGCAAATGACTGGATTAGGCAGCAAATTTTAAAAAATTACAGGTGCTATCTGAATTACTATTATTAATATTTTTTTCTCCTCCTCCTTGAACCACCGCCTTATCATGGTGGAGGAGTTTGTGTGCGCGATTGGAGCTATGTTGCCGGGGGCTATTTGCCCCTGGTAGGGTCTCCTAAGGCAAACAGGTCCTGGGTGATGGGCCAGACTAAGAGCTTTTCACAAACCCTCCTATGAAAGGAAAACCAGCCCCAGCGTCTCATGAGGCCCGGCCTGGCACAGCCCGAAGGAGCAACGTGGGACCATCCTCAGGTAGGCCAACATTTGCAGGATGAGCCGTAGGGGGCCGGTGCATAGTGGATTGGGCAGCAGTCGAAGGCGGAAGACTTGGAGGCCCAATCCCTGGATAACAAATTTGGCTATTGGGACATGGAATGTCACGTCACTGGGGGGGGAGGAGCCTGAGCTGATGCAGGAGGTCAAGCGGTACCGGCTAGAATAAGTCGGGCTCACCTCCACACACAGCCTGGGCTCTGGAACCCAACTCCTTGAGAGGGGCTGGACCCTCTTCTACTCTGGAGTTGCCTGTGTGGCCTTGCTCATAGCTCCCCAACTTAGCCGCATGTGTTGGAGTTTTGCCCGATGGACGAGAGGGTCGCTTCCCTGCACCTTCGGGTGTGCTTACGGGTCAAATGGTAGTGTGGAGTATCCCGCCTTCTTGGAGGGAGTGTTGGAAAGCGCTCCAACTGGGGACCCCATCGTTCTTCTGGGAGATTTTAATGCCCACGTGGGCAACGGCAGTGATACTTGGAGGGGCATGATTGGGAGGAACGGCCTCCCTGATCTGAACCTGAATGGTGTTATGTTATTGGACTTCTGTGCTAGGCACAGTTTGGCCATAACAAACACCATGTTCGAACATAAGGGTGTCCATCGGTGCACATGGCACCAGGATACCCAAGGCCGGAGGTCGATGATAGACTGCGTTGTTTAACCTGACCTTCGGCCATATGTTTTGGACACTTGGATGAAGAGAGGGTCTGAGCTGTGAACTGATCACCACCTGGTGGTGAGTAGGATCCACTGGTAGGGAAGGAGGCTGGAACGACTTGGCAGGCCCAAATGTATCGTGAGGGTCTGTTGGGAATGTCTGGCTGAACCCTCTGCCAGACAGACCTTTAACTCCCACCTCTGGGAGAGCTTCGACCAGGAAAGTAATGCGGTGTACTGGTCCATCGTGGTGAAGAGGGAGCTGAGCTGAAAGGCAAGCTCTCAATTTACTGGTCAATCTATGTTCCTACCCTCATCTATGGTCATGAGCTTTGGGTCATGACCGAAAAGGCAAGATCACGGATACAAGCGGCCGAAATGAGCTTCCTCCGTAGGGCGGCTGGGCGCTCCCTTAGAGATAAGGTGAGGCACCCTGTCACCCGGGAGGAGCTCGGAGTAGAGTCGCTGCTCCTCCACATTAAGAGAAGCCAGTTGAGGAGGCTCAGGCATCTGGTTCCGATGCCTCTTGGATGCCTCCCTGGGGAGGTGTTCCGGGCATGACCCACCGGTAGGAGGCCCCAAGGAAGACCCAGGACACGCTGAAGAGACTATGTCTCTCGGTTGGCCTGGGAACGCCTTGGGGTCCCACCGGAAGAGCTGGAGGAAGTGTCCAGGGAGAGGAAAGTCTGGAACTCTCTGCTCAGACTGCTGCCCCCGCGTCCCGGCCCCGGATAAGCGGATGAAAATGGATGGATTTGTCGTTACTTTATTTATACAACAGAATTTATTTATTGTTTATCTATCTATACTTTTGAGTTTACCTTTTAATTACACATTAAATGTATCACTGTTAAAAATGGATTTAATTATCACTGTTAAAAATTGATTTAATTAAAAGAGGATCACTTATGTAACTACACAGAGCACAAAATAATTTGACGTACAAGAAGTACATTAGAAGTACAACAGAAACATGTCTCACCAAGCACATTTACTTGACAGGTTGCAGAGGCGACTCCCTGACCGTTCTCCACTTTGATCATGTAGACTCCGTGATCAGCACGGACTGAGTCTGTGATCATGACAGAGGACACACCCCTGCAACTGTTGTTGATCGTTAGACGCTCGTTGATGGTTGGGTAGTCAGGCTCCTCTACTTCCAGCTCTGCTGTGTCTTCCTTTTTCTCTTCCTCCTTTTTCTGCTCACCTTCCTCTACCTCTACCTTTTTGGCTTCTCTGTCCGTCTTTTCCTCCTCCTTCTTAACTTCCTCCTTCTTCTCCACCTTCTTCTTTAGGGGTTTTTCTGGTCTCTTTCGAAGCGGTTTAGGACGGATCACCTGGTTGTTCCAGTACCAGGTGATCTCAGGGTAGGGAGCCCCAGAAATGTTTGCATCCAGGCAGATCTCACAACCTCGCTTTACACTGAGACCCGACTGCAGGCTACCACTCAGGAAGACCTTTGGAGGATCTAAGAATAAGAACAAAAGCAAATTTAAAACATTCCTCAGGTAACAACATATATAGTTGAGAAATTAGGAATGCACTGTACAAACAGAAGCTTCTCTTCTTCCACTGTCAGGCATTACACTTACTGCTGGCATCTGAGGCCTTAACAAACAGTGTGCTACGAGAGGGGTCACTGATCCCTGCTGCGTTTTCAGCTTTGACTCTGAAGGCATAGCTCTTGCCCTCTGTTAGGTCTTTCACAGTGTAGGACAGGACAGGCACTAGGAAGTTGTTGCACCGCTCCCAATTTTCTTTGCTCTTCTGCTGCTTCTCTAGGATATAACCCATGATTTTGGTGCCACCATCATACATTGGAGGCTTCCAGGTCAGGGTGATGGTACTGGAAGTGGGGTTGTGGGTCTCCACATCTACTGGTGGGTCAGGAGCATCTAGGATAAAAAATCAGTTCTAAGTTAGATTCCTTAGACAAAAAGTTTTAAATCATAAATAAAAGTGTTTTCTAAGAAAAATGAATGAAAAACGTCTACTATATTTTATGGATTACTATTAATACTTAATTTTTATAGTATAAATAATACTTTTTTCAAGATTAATATCAAACAGGAAACAAGAGATCTCACGTTTCTGGTCCTCAGCAATGACTGGATTGCGAAGCTCGATGAACTCTCCTCCTCCAACTTTGTTTATGGCCTGAACCCTGAAGTAGTACTCTCCGTTTGGGATGAGGTCTTTAACGGTCCAGCTGACCTTGTTCTCCCCAGACATTGTGTTGACATACGTCCTCCTGCCAGCCTCACGCCTCTGCACAGACAGGAAATTAACAGAAAATTTGAAAAATATCACTGCAGCTGAAAAATAAGTGTGTTCCACCATCTCAAACCTGCAGGACGTAGTGAAGGATCGGAGAGCCGCCATCATAGTCTGGGAGATCCCAGGACACCTTGCAGGAGCTCTTTGTGACCTCAGAGGCTAAAATCTCCTTACAGGGACCAGGAAGACCTGATAGAGATAAAGATATGTTTCAATTCCATCTGATGCTACTGTTGTAATGTCTTAAGTAAGTAATTAGCACTTAGGTACCAATGACTTTGACGTTGATAGTGGCACTAGTGGCTCCCAGTTTGTTCTCCAGAGTCGCTTTGTACACTCCAGCATCAGCGTGAATGCTTCTCTCAATCTCCAGATGACAGGAAGTGTACTCGTTGCTGTTGGCAAAAACATTAATATTTAACTAGATCTTAAAACAGCGATGACCTGCCTTGCAGACTTTCCTCTTTATGCTGCACTGACCTGAAGCTGACGCGTTCATCAGCCTTGAGCTCCTTGCCGTCCTTGTGCCAGGTGATTCTTGGTGAGGGAACAGCTCTGAAAGGAACTGGGATGTGCAGCTTCTCTGTCTCCACAACAACCAGGTCCAGAGTTTGGAACTCCAACGTGGGGTTACCTGAATTCACAGGAAGGACAAAATAACACAGATAAATTAATGCTATTAATAACTACTGCACCTACTGACATTCTCAGGGTAGTGTTAGTTCTTCTTACAATCAGAGTCTTTGGCAAAGACGTTCTCAGAGATGTCAGATGGTTCACTGACACCGACAAAGTTGATGGCCCTGACCCTCAGGATGTACTCCTTCTCAGGCACCAGACCCTCCTCTACATGGTATTTCAGCTCCTTTATTGGACGGGAGTTGACCCTCATCCACTTCTCGGTTCCAGCCTCACACATTTCAGTGTGGTAGCCAGTGATGGGGGAGCCACCGTCCCTCTGCGGAGGCTTCCAGGCGATGGCCAGGGAATGCCGGCTGGCTCCAGTGACATGCAGCTCAACGGGAGGTGATGGCACAGCTGGAGCAGACAGGACACACACATTTAGCTTCCAGAGGCTCTGCACGTTAATAGACATTTGGTCCTAGACAAACCTGTTGCATCTTCGATGGTAAGAATCTCAGTAGGTTCGCTTGGGTGTCCAACACCGGCCTCATTTTCAGCACAAACCTGGAACTGAACCTCTGTTCCTTCAATGACGTCTGTCACTCTGTACTTACAGTCTGAACCTGAGGTCTTTGCACATTTCACCCAGCGAGTTCCGAGCTTCTCCTTCTTCTCAATGGAATACCTGCCAAACAAGCAGGTTGTTTGAAACAATCAATGAATCACTAGAACGTATTAAAGATGTGAATCGTTTTCATGAGGTCATATCTTTGAATTTCAACAAAAGCAACTGATGAATGGTGTCTGACAGATATACAACACTTTGTTTGATAAAAAAACACTTACCTGAGGATGGGTCGGCCCCCATCATTTTTTGGTGCTTCCCACTGCAGGTCCACGTATCTTTTGGTCACAGCACTTACACTAAGGGCGTATGGTGGCCCAGGAGTCGCTGCAAAAATAAAAGCAATTTATTTAGGTTCAACAAGAAAGTAAAATAAATTAGTTACACTAAAAGTGACAACAATTTTTTTCTCCAACTTACTGAAAGTGTCTTTGGCCAACACAGAATCCTCTAGTTCACAGAACGGTCCAAGGCCCACAGCGTTCTCAGCAGCAACACGGAACACATAGAGTGCACCATCATTCAGTGGTGTCACGGTGTATTTCAACTCCTTTACTGTTGTGTCCACGGTCTGCCAGCCTTTACGCCTGACATCGCGCTTCTCCACCATGTAGTTGGTGATAGGGGAACCTCCATCACGCTCTGGGGCCGCCCACTTCAAATCAGCACTGTTCCTACTGATGCCGACAACCTCCAGCCAGCGAGGAGCCATAGGTGGATCTGAAGAGATTTAAAAAACGGTGCAATAATTCAACTGTGGCATTTGTTGAGTCTACTGTAAAGGAAATGTGCAGCATCATTAGACAGGTCAGTGTGTTTTAGACATGACTGTTCTTACTGATTCTCTCTTTGCAGAGCACTGGGTCACTGGGCTCACTGGGTTCGCTCTCTCCAGCTACATTAATGGCTCGCACCCTAAATGAATACTCCTGCTTCTCCATCAGACCCTTCAGGAAGTACTCCAGGAGGCTGATATTGTCTGCCACACGAATCCAGTCTGCTGTCCCGCTTTTCAGCATCTCAATGACAAAACTGTCGATCTTTGCTCCACCGTCATGTTCTGGTTTGGTCCACATCAGGAAGCATGATGTCTTAGCCACGTCTTTTACACTAGGCTTACCTGGAGGCCAGGGGGGATCTGGAATAGAATAGGTTGTTAACAACAAAAAAAGAATTATAAATAATGTAAAACAATTAGGGCTAATGGACTAATATGTTTGTACCGATAGGATCTTTAATGAGGATTGGGTCTGTCTCCTTGCTAGGTTTTCCAGTGCCAGCCAGATTCTCAGCTAAAACTCTAAACTTGTACTTCTTTCTGGAGGGAAGACCTTTAACTCTGCAGAGAAAAAATTTCATATCAGTGAAATAAAAGAAGCTTGGTGCAATTCTCCTATCAGTTGCAGACAGTGGAGCAGTTACCTGTAGTTAGTATCTTTGACTGGCAGCTTGTTGCACCTGATCCACTTGTCATGATCAGGTTCATATCTCTCTACCCAGTATCCAGTGATCGGGCTTCCTCCGTCCTCATCAGGCTCCAACCAGGTCAGAGTCACAGAGTCTTTGGCGATGTCTGAACCCTCCAACTTGTAGGGAGCTCCAGGAGTGTCTGAGGACAAGAGAGGAAGCAACCTGATTCTGACTCTTTCTTGTGACACTGTTTGCGAATCTGATGCATTCATTATTAAAGTTTCAGCAAGAAAACCAAATGTTTCAGTTCAAGTAATTCATGTGTTATATGTTTTTGTACCGAATGGGTATTTTGCAGTGATGGGTGGATGTTCAGCTGATGGCCCAACACCAAACTGGTTCTCAGCAAAGACTCTAAAGACATAGTCCTTAAACTTAATCAAGTCCACAGCTTTGTATGTGGTCTGTTTTATAGTAGAGGACAGTCTGTGCCAGATTGCGCTGTCACCAGCGCGGCGCTCAACAATGTAATTAGTGACTTTGGAGCCACCGTCATCTCGTGGGGGGTTCCAGGCCAGGAGGCAGGACTCATTGGTGACCTCAGAGATGTCGAAAGCAGCTGGAGGACCAGGCTTATCTGTGTGAGAAAAAAAATATATATAAAAAGATTGACAAAAAAAATAGGAAACGGAATTAAGGACTGAAGCTTCTTCATATTATCATTGGGTCTTACCAAGAATGTTGACATCCACAGTGGCAGTGGCTCGGCCGCTGCTGTTTGTAGCCTCGATAATGTATGTGGAGCTGTCATCTCTCGCAGTCTTGGCAATGGTTACAGTGGAGTGTCCTGGTTTTATCTCAATGGACACTCTATCATCAGGTTTAAGAACCAGGTCGGCCTTGGTCCACTTTATTCTTGGCTCGGGTTTACCCGTCACCTCTGCAGGAAGTTCGATCTTGCTGCCAGCCTTGGTGGTGAGACCAGCAAGCAGCTTAGAATCCAAGTGGATCTGTGGAGGTTCTGAATAAAACACAGGAACAGGGAGTTGATCAGAGGTTTGCAGTTTAAAAGATATTTAACAGAGAATTATTTTTTTTAATTTTATTAGGAAAGCGATACATATAGGATGTTAGTTATTTATTGTAACTAATTTCAAATTCATTCAGTCTAACATGTGAATCATAGTTCACATTCCTTGCATTTTAGCACACCAGTCGGGGTACCTATTGGATCAATGGCCTGGATCTCATCTGTGGCCTTGCAGGGTTGGCTGGCTCCTAGGCGGTTTAGGGCCCGGACTCTGTACGAGTACCACTGGCCCTCAGTCAGACCAGTAACCTGGCACTTCAGCTCAGGCACCATATCTCCGCAGGGCTCCCATTTATCTGCTCCTCTCTGGCAGCGGTCCACGTTGTAGCCTTTGATGCTGCTGCCGCCATCATACTTGGGCGGCTCCCAGGTGAGAAAGATGCCACTGGCTGACTTGTCTCTCCACTTCAGGTTCTCTGGAGGGTCGGGGACAGCTGGAGGAGAAATGATGGGGAAGTTAGAAAGTTCTCTAGAAGGTTAAAAAGGTTAAATCAAAATTTATTGTTTTATGAATCTGCTGGATGATGTCATTTGCTGCACAATATCAAAACTATGTTTGTGTTCAGAACCTACAGATTCACCCTACAAATTCAATAATTTCTGCTTTTAGTGTGACTCACTAGCAGGAGAGGAGACATTGACAGGCTCGTCAATGTACGCCGGCTCCCCTGGTCCACACTTGTTACAGGCGGTGACTCTGAACAGATATTCCTTCCCTTCAACCACGTCCGTGACAGTGAACTCCAGATCCTGGATACCTGTGGCCACCTGCCGAAGCAAACACAGAGAGAGACTTAAAAGTTTTCATTTGAAGTGGATCTTTACATTAGAGTGAATCATTAGAACCACAGTTTGCATTGGTACAATGTACAGTATGTTTTATACCATGACGTAAGTAAAAAGAGATGGTAGTTGTGGACCCTTGTCTAAACCTCTGCTTAACAGTGAATGACCTCTTTGGAGTACAGATCTCATACCTTGACCCAGGTCTTGCGGGACACGTCCCGTTTCTCCACTTGGTAACCGGTCAAAGGATTTCCTCCATCGTGTTCTGGAACTTCCCAGCTTAGGTGGACGTGCTGCCGGGTCACCTCCAGGACCTTAAAATCTTTTGGTGCGCTGGGTGATGCTGGAGAACATAAGCAGGATTATAGTGATACAGTACATAATTAGTGGGTAATTGATACCATGTTTTTATAAAATCATTTTTTCACAGCCCACCAATGACGTTGACATCAATGTCTCCAGAGACTGATGTGACATCATTCTCCAGTTGCAGGCTGTAGGTGCCTTTGTCTGGACGGATGCTCGGTGTCACAATCAGCTCCGTGAACGTGGACCTGGTGGTCACAGTGACGCGCTCATCAGCGCTGGTCAGCTCCTTCTCATTGAAGGTCCACTTAGCAATGGGGGTGGGGTATCCGGTGATAGGCACTCTGATGGTGAGAGGCTGAGGGACGATCACCTCAAGGCCATCTTTAAAAGCACTCAAGTCAAAAACTGGAGCAACTGAAGACGTGAAGAGAGAGTGAGATGTAAAAGGAACTGACACATTAAACAACAATTGATTTCTTAATCCATCTGTCAACTGTCAACAATATTTAAAATTAGCTGCTGGAGAAATGGTTCAGCATCTATCTTACAGTGTTGGTCATCAGCCAGTAGTGGTCCAATAGTGTTGGATGGGTCTGAGACTCCAGCAGCATTCTCAGCAAACACTCTGTAGTTGTACTTGGTTCTGTACTTCAGACCAGAAACCTGAAAAGAAAAAAAAACGTATTACTTAAGTTACTTCTTAATAATGAGGGTGAAGCAGACACTATAGGCCTCTACTGCTGAGATATTTTCATATGTACCTTATACAAAAGTTCGGGGCAAAGACGTGCGTTGCAGCGAAGCCACTTGTCAGTGCCATCCTCACAGCGTTCGATAATATATCCCGTGATAATGCTTCCTCCATTCTTCAGAGGTGTCTCCCATGTGAGCTGCACTGAGCTCTTGTTCTGGTCCTGATAAAACAGGTTCAGAGGAGGACTGGGAGGCTCTGCAGAGAACACACACACAGTCAATAAGTGTTGTTTCCACCTCTGATTTTACTTATGATCTTTTGTGTTTCATTAGGACGATAGAGCTAACATATACTGTAGTATCTACAGTATAACTTTTTTCTAACCAGTCATTATCATCCCCTAACTCACCGATGGGATCCATGATCTTGACAGGCTGAGAGGCAGCACTGGGCTTTCCGATGCCGGCTTTGTTTTCGGCTTTGACTCTAAAGATGTACTCTTTGTTCTCAATGACATCATTGATAATGGCGGTGAACTCGTCAGCTCTAGTCACCTGGACAGGTGACCACTTCACAGACGTTCTGTCGCGCAGCTCGATGATGTAAGAGGTGATGGGAGAGCCTCCATCTGACTTAGGAGGCTCCCAGGAAACAGAACAGCCAAACTTTGTGATGTTTCCCACAATCACATTCAGAGGTGCTTCAGGAACATCTAAAAAGTGGTACAGAAGAGAGGAAACCCATGATGGAAGGGAAGTTCTGGCAAGAGATGATGTAATAATCTACTTATCATCTTTAGTATAAGTAAGTAAATGTTGGATTGTGGAAATAAAGCTGTAAAAAGCTTTCTTACCAAACTTATTCTTGGCCTGTACAGGTTTATCAGTTTCTACATTGGGTCCACTGCCAACTCGGTTTCGGGCACAGACTCTGAACAAGTACAAGGAATCCTTCTGGAGGCTGGTCACTGTGTACTCAGGACTCTCTGCATGGTCGGTGGCCAAAGTCCACGTCTTACGCTTCACATCACGTCTCTCCACCACGTAGCTGATCACTTTGCTGCCCCCATCGCTCTCAGGCTCCTCCCACGCCAGGCTTACCTCACCGTCTGCGGTGTCAACCACCTGCAAGTTTTTCACAGGCCCAGGAACATCTGGAGAAGAGACAAGGGCATCAAGATGACATGGTGCACAGGTTTTTGTCATTATGACCCAGGTTTAAAAAACTCACCAATGACGTCCAGGGTGAGGAAGGCCTCTCCTGTTCCATGTTTGTTCTTGATAATGATTTTGTAGCGACCTTGGTCTGACTTTTTCGGGTCTTTCAGCCGGTACTCTGTGTGGTCAGCGGACGTGTAGATGTTTTCTTTAGGCAGGCTCGTAATGTTGTATAGCCAGTCGGCCTCTGCCTGTGGGTAGGCACTGTAAGGGACGGTCAACACGATGGGTTTCCCAGCATCAGTGACATAGCTCTGGCCTGTGGTCTTCATCTGAGGCACAGCTGCAGGAGAGCAAGGTCTTAGGTTTTACACTCATCCAATCATTTCTACAGTCTTTTGTAGCTCTATATTGGTCTTCACCACCTCCTGATATTTAGAACAGTGATTAAGTAGTAATATCTTTGCTGTTGGACTATTGCTGTACAGAGTTCCTTCCAGCTGCATCCTAACACTTAACATGTTACCAATAATTATAAGCTAGAAGGATACAAAATGTGCATGAAGTGACAATCTATGAATTTGGATTAAAGTGTATGACACAAACTAATAAGAATTGATGTGAGTGGATCTTACATTGAGAACAGATGTGGCAGCCGCTGACAGACCAAATTAAATTGTACAGTAATTTTATGAATGTTCCAGTACCAGTGTCCATCATTGGCTTAAGCTTAACAGCTTAAGAAGATCCATGAATGATGATGCCATAACAAAACATTAAAATGTGTAAAACGCACAGTGCTCACCTGCCAGCTCCAGCTTGGCTCTGGCATCTTTGTCTTTGACCATGAGTCTGTATTCTCCCTGGTCTCTAGGCCTAATCTCACAGACCTGCAGCCTGTGGATTTTACCCTCGCTCATCATCTGGTATTTGTCTCCCTGGACAACTGTCATATTGTTTCTCAACCACTTCACCTCCACTCTGTCCTTGTTGAGCTCCACCTCAAACACAACATCTGATCCTGGAGGCTCAAATGCATCCTGCGGTGGCCTGATGATCTCCACTGGGATCTCTGCGGGACAGAACAGATGCAGGAAGAGGGAACCAGAGACAGAAACCACTTCATTCACGGACAATGCTGAAGAGCTCACCCTCAACAAAGAGCCTGGCTTTGGATCGCTTCTCGTCCACACCGCAGGCATATTCGCACTCATCATCTGGCCTGCACTCCTTAACCCGCAGGGTGCACATTTTCCCATCTCTTTCAAATGTGTATCTAAGACAAGCACAAAGGGTTAAACATGGGTTAGTCAGACACAAGGCTAAATTAGTAGCCATGACATGCACACCAAAAGAATAAGACAAATGTGTGACACTATAAAAACGGTGGACGAACGATGATGTACCTGGGTCCTTCTCTGATTTCCCGGCCATTTCTGTACCACCTGACATCGGCCTTCTCCTTGGTCAGTTTACAGGTGAACTCTGCATCATCAAACTCTGTGATGGTCTGGTCCTTGAGCTGCATGGTGAAGTCTGTGGGTGCCTCACTGATAATCAGTTCTGCAGTGGACTTGCTGTCTCCAGCCACAGCAGTGTACTCGCCTTCATCAGCTAGTGTGCAGTCTTTGATAGTCAGCGTGTGCTTTTCTTTGTCCACTCTGTAGACCACGTGTTTGTTCAGGGTGATCTCTTCTCCACCCTTCATCCATTTGAGAGTGGCGCAGGGTCTGTTGACTTTACATGAGAAGCTTATTGTCTTCTTCTCCTGAGTGTCAACGTCCTCCAGAGGAACCACGATCCTTAGACTTTCCTCTGAAAGACATAACAGACAACAATATCACAAAACCTCAGTTAACAAAGCATGAAATCAATTGGACCAGATTTTATGCACAAAATTGTGAATGTAGAAGATGAAAATCTACTTTTCTGAGCTCAAACAATTAAACCTATATCAGTGTAGCCCCTGCATTAACCACTAACCTTTGACTATGAGGCTGCCGGAGCTCTTAGCCTGTTCTCCTCTCTGATTGCTCAGGTTGATGGTGTAGCTGGCTTCGTCAGCCTTCTGTGCATCTCTGATCCTCAGGCAGAAGACGTTGTCTCTCTGCACCATCACGTACTTGCTGCTCTCAAACAGTATCTCCTCATTCTTCAGCCACTTGGCCTTCGCTCCGTCCTGGTTCACCTCACAGTTCAGAACAATCTCCTGACCTTCTTTGGCCTCTGTGTCCTTCAGAGGCGTGATGATCTTAAGTTTCTCTGCAAGAAAAGAAAACACCCAGTGAGATCAGTGAGTAAACTAACAACAAAACGAACGAAACAAAGCAACAAATATATTTTATTTAATTTTATTTATATTTAAAAAGTTTGTTTTTCAGTGTTTGAGCCTCTTAGTCCTGATAATGAGTATTGTTATGTTTTACAATAAAGGCATCATGCAGATTTCATTGCATTTATACATTTCTAAGTTCAAATTCAGGCTTACCGCGCACGGTGAGCTCAGCGCTTGCTCTGGTTGGTCCGATCATCACTAAATATCCCCCCTCGTCTTTGAGCTCACAGTTCAGGATGACCAGTGTTCGTTTCTTGCCATCACTGACCATCTGGTATTTGTCTCCCGCTTCCAAGTCTATCTTGTCTTTCAGCCATTTGACTTCGTAGGTCTCCTTGGACACGGAGCAGGTGAACTCAGCCTTCTGACCTTCCACCACCTCCTGGCTCTGAGGCCTAGAGATGAACTCAGCAGCAAGTTCTGACACAGGAGGACAGATCAGGGGTTAGAGCTGAAACACTACCCCCTTTAGAAATGGCCTTTTATCTCTGCTTACCATTAACCTTGAGGTTTCCGGAGGTTTTGATGTTAGAACTCAGTCTGCAATTGTACTCTCCAGCATCAGCCATTCTCAAGTCCTTGATGAGGACAATTCTCCGCTTTCCGTCTACAATGTGTTCGTAGCGGCCGCCCTCTGGCAGCTCCTCATCTCCTTTGTACCAGGTAACATCAGCGCTGGGTTTTGAGATCTCGCAGATCAGCTTCACGCTGTCCGTCTCTGTTCCTTCCACACTGGACAGGTTCTTGGTAAACCTGGCCTCTTCCTCTGTAAAAAAAAGAACAGAAGTCTCAGACTGAGCTACATCAATATATTCTGACACTATGCATTTTTGTTCTCACTGTTCTTTCGTACCAACAACAGTGAGCATGCCAGAGGATTTGGAGGTCTTTGCATCACATTCGTATTCAGCTTCATCTTCAAACACAGATTTGTGTATGAGGAGGATGTGCTGTCGACCTTGAGCAATAATTTCATACTTCTTCCCCTTTCTGATTTCACTTCCTTCCTTGAACCAGCGGACCTGTGAGGCAGCAGGCAAGAGGAGGTATTGGAGGACTGATAGTATTTTGTTTACAGTGCTTCTAAGCAGACACATGGGACAGCAGTTTTCACCTTGGCGTCCTGTCTGGAAACTTCACACTCAAACCTGGCTGATTCCTTCTCTTTGACCTCAACATCATTGAGCGGCTTTGTAAATTCAACATGTGGAGCTGTTGATATTGGGAAGGGAAAGTTAAAGTGCTGATGACTTCCTCTACAATGTAAACTTCCCGTAGTTACAGCAGATCTTGTATTTAGCACAGATTTAATTTTCTGCTTGAGGACTCACGTTCGACACTGAGGAAGCAAGAGGTTTTAAAGTCTTTAGCATCACAAGCATATGTTCTTGAGTCATCAGGAGTGCAGTCGTGAATGACCAGCGCTCTCTTGTGGCGGTCAACAATCATCTCGTACTTCTTCGTCTTGCGGATCTCCTGTCCATCCCTGAACCATCTGACCTCTGCAGCCTCTCTGGAAACCTCACACTCAAGTGTGGCGGTGGTTGCTTCCTCCACCGTTTGGTCTTCCAGAGGCTTGGTAAACTCCACTGCTGGCTCTAAAAACAGTATGAAAACAGTTCAGATCTCCCCGAGGTCAGCAAATAAAAGGTCACCATGACAAGAACATCAGTGGAGATGTCCTACCTCTGACGATAAGATTGGCCTCGACCTGGAAATCTTTGGTGGTGAGTTTGACTTGTCCAGCTTCATTCAGCTGGACGTCTCTTAGGGTCAGGCTGTGGACTTTACCCTCTGCCTTCAACACCACCTGTCAGTTTCAACAGAGCTAGGATTTAAGGTTTTATTACGTAACTATCACCCAATGATGGGTATGTCCAGACTCAGACCAAGGTCTGTCAGTTCATTCCTGGGCTTTAACAAGGCTCTATGCATTCAGGATATATAACAATGTCCAAAGGTATAAAGGCTGTCAGTATTTTGGGGAACACCTACCTCAAGGTTTTAGAGCAGAATCAGGCAGACTGTGGATTTTTATTAGCCCTGGACAATGTCTGAGAGGCTCAGGTGATAGAGTTGTGTTGAAAGTGTCAGCTGAGACTTGATAGTGGGAAACTGATGGAGGCAGCTGCTTTGCCTTCCTGACCTAATGTTCATGACCTCCAACACCTGACGATTGATTTTACAACCCTGTACTGTACTGACTGCATTTCACAGCCTACAGTCACATAACTAACTGAGGAGGCATTACAAAGCACACGATATGAAACTATCATAAACATTTATTGGCCTTGAAGTTAAATAAACATGTTACAAGACTTCTTCTTCTTCTTGAATGTGAGATCAGGTTATTTAGAATTTTCTCATCAATCGAATCATCTAATGTGAAAACAGTTTGTTTGTTTAAGTTTATGTTTTTTTGCTGCTACGTTGTACAAGTCGCCAAACAGAATGAACTTCTAGTAAAGTAAACTTGGAAACTTACAGGTGACAATATTTAACTGTTGCTTTAATGATAATCAACTTAATAATATTTAATATACTCAACAATTTATTTAAGATAAATATTTAACTGAAGCTTGTGACAATGATGATGTTTAAACGCGTTCTGCTGGAGGTGTGTGTAATAACAAAAGTAGCTAATAATCACCCATAAATTCATTGGATGACAGAAGCCTCAATGTTAAAACACTAATTACCTGAAATGGGGCAACTGATGTAGCATGTGAACCTCAGCTTCCAATAAATACAGTATTTAACAAGCAGTAAAACACATTTGCACAACCTAGAACGGGATCATGTATCAGGGCTCTCAGCTTACATCCCATAATTAAACTAATCCTGGATTTCCACTGGACTTTACTTTAGAGCCATTGTAAGCTGCTGTTATTTCACAGTGAGACGAATTCACTACAAGCAGAAACAGTAAGAGCACATGGTGAGTTTAAAGCTAAGGCTGTCAGACAGCTCTTGTTGCCACCTGCCCTGCATCTCAAACTCCTGCAGCTGTTAAAAATAACCCTGCAGAAATGCTTGCAGAGCAGAAAAGCTTTCCTGTGTTATCCCAAAAGCAGGATCGAATGCTCTGCTGGAACCAGCAGGCCCTTATATGAAGACAGATTTAGGATGGAGCAGCCTGGGGAAAAGACAAGGACGGGGAAAGCCTGGCCAAAAACCATTAATAGCTCTGGACTCATGCAGTGTCTATAGTGAACTGGATCTGAAGTGAGTCACTGTGGTGCAGAACTCAGGTGTGTTGGGACTTACTCTGTCACTCAGTTCCAGCTTTGAACCCTCCAGGAACCACTCGACAGCGATGCCTTCATATGACAGCTCGCACTCAAAGGTTGCAGTCTCCCCAGCCGTCACTGTGACATCCTTCAGAGGCCTCACCAAGCCGATTACTCGGGCTTTGGATTGGGGAGAAGACATGGTTAGTCCCCCTGAACCAGGTCAATAGATCCAAAAGTCCCCAGAAAGAAACGGTTAATCCTCAGTGGCTAATCCTCATGGTGTGGCTGAGGTGAAGCCAGGCCCCTGGAAGCCCTCACGATAACTAAAGCCAGCTACTCTGGGACTTGGCACTGGGGGGCTAAGCTCATTACCATACGACCTTCCGTCACATGTGTATGGCTGGTACCAACCAGTAGGAGATAGGGTCATATCCTCCTCCCATGCCAACCCCCGCAAACCTGCTCTAGATAAGGTATGTGGCTTCCAAAATAACTAAGCATCCTGATTGGCTGAGAGCCTATCTCCACCAAACTCAGGAGAAGCAAATCTGCTCCTGTCAATCACCAGCCATGAATTTTCCAGTAAAAGGAGAACGTAGAGCTCCTCACAGAAGCTACCCTATGTCGACATTATGGTTTTAGAAATCCAAAATCCAACACATGAGCTTGGACCTACAAACACAGAATTTACAGCAGGGTTTACTGAATTAAAGCCTTTTAACAGCCAGTTAAAAACACCTGGCAACATTGCTGACACTTTCCTCAGAGAGCTGTCACCATCTGCTATGACTGAAACACTAGCACAAAGTCTGTCTGAGAGGAAACAAGCTTTGGTTCTTTAAGGTGATACAACTTAACATATATATTTTAAGAGTACAGGTTTTGAGAAGCCAGAAGTTTGTTTCCATATTTAAAAAAAATAAATGTAAGGTTTAAGGTGAAAAAACATTAAAACCCACAGAATCATTAGCTCAGAGCTGATTTAACATTATTCTCCTAACAGTTTAACAGAAAGTTGTTCAAATCTCCTCCTTCACTTAAACAGCTTTTACACTACATTAGTATGTCCTTAAATATGACAGAATTGTTTGTTTCAACAGGATGATGTCAGACTGGTCCTCTGGAGGGGATGTTTGGTGGTTTGTTTTTTTTGGACTCTCAGACCAGGTGTCATCACATTATCTGTGTTTGAGAAGCTGACATTGTCATTTCTGTCACCTTTGACCCTGAGCTGAGCTGAGGATTTGGCATTTGCTGCAACAAAGGCAACACTTCCAGCCATGCCCATCTTGCAGTTGAACAGGATCAATATGTGTCTCGTTCCCTCCTTTTTGATCTCCACATCCTGAAAACAAACAGCCTCAGTTCGAACAAGTGGAGCTGTATTTATCTCATGTGTGATCATATCACCGTTTCATCTTACAGGAGATGGGTGAAGTGTCTCTCCCTTTAGTTTCCAAGTAGCATGAAGGTCTTCCTCTGAAATCTCTGTCTCGAACTTGGCTGTCTCCATCTCTATTACCTCCACACTGTATAGTTGTCGAACAACTTTGATGTTCCGCTCTGCAGACGTTTAACAAGAGTTTACAGAAAACCAAGATGAAGATAAAGCTGATGGAAAATGTCTGAAGGAAGGACTTGAGGGAGGACTTCAAATGGCAACGGGACACAGAGTTAACAGACCGATGGAAGACGCACAGCAGTCATGAAGTCAGTAAGCGAAGACCTGATGCTCTAATTTAGAGCGACTTACAGTTTGTGCAAAAGCAGATTTAGAGGTTGGCACAAACCCAAGCTGAGAACATTCGGCTACAACAAGGAGAAAATGCTTAAACACAATACCACTGTGTAAAATATGTTTTACTTCAATCAAAGTTAATTTGTCCTTTTCTCCAAGATCTAATAATAAGTGACCAGCATTGAAAACAGCAGACGTAATAAAGGGACGGATGCTGATGAGCAGCGGCATGGACAGAGGTTGTGGTATGGCCTGTTTCTCGAAAGGGGCGGCCCATAACGCCGTAGATTTTACCTTCGATGTTTAGATGTGCTGTGGTTTTATCGGTGCCACAGTCGCAGGTGTACACGCCCATGTCGCTCTTTGCTGCCTTCTTGATGACTAAAATGTGCTTCTTGCCTTCATATCGAAAAAGAATATTCTTGGAAGCAAATATCTCTTTCCCGTCTTTGAGCCATCTGACCTCACCAATGGCCTTGCTCAGCTCACAGGACAAAATCACCTCATCCTTCTCTACAGCTGTGTAGCTCTGGAGCTTTACTGTGAAGTACAGGTCGCCCTCTGCAAGGAGACACACCAGGTAAAAATACAATAAGCCTGTAAAACCACAAATGAAACCCTAAAATCAAAAGCACTAGCATTCACTTGGCCCTTAAGAACAAATGGCCAAATGTCTCATTCCTAACATTCCTTTAGTTTTTCTACTCTTCTGCATCTGACTCCTTGTAGAAAAAGATTCTAACCGAGCACAGTGAGCATGGCTTCTGCTGTCGTGCCCATGGCCTCCACTCTGATCATGGAGGTGTCGTCGATAGTGACCTCCTTGAAGGCCAGTGTGTAGACCTTTCCATTCTCTGACATTTGCACCACCTTGCTGGGGTGCAGGCGGATGTCATTCTTATACCAGGTGACGGGAATCTTTTTGTGAGAGAGTTCAATGCTGAACTCTGCAGTTTCACGTTCCTTTACAGTCACATCTTTAATTGGCTTAATAAACTTGATGCGAATACCTGACAAGAAATTATACAAATAAGATGTAAGAATTTATTAGAATGACTGATAAGTCTGATGGTTGTTGTGGTGAAGTGTGGGCTGACATTTACGTTATTCCTATTCAGCTAAACTGACACAGTTAGACACTCTTTACCTTTAATAATCAGCTTTCCAGATGTCCTCTTATCTTCACACTCAAACATATATTTGGCTTCATCCTCATATTTGGCAGATTTTAAAATAAGAGTGTGTCTCTTTCCCTCCACTAGCAGTTCAAACTTGTCATCACAGGACAACTCTTGAGATCCTTTCAGCCAACGGAAGCTTTTGGGTTCTCTAGAGAGTTCCAGCTCAAACTTTGCCTCATCCTGTTCAAACACTTCAACATCAGCCAGCGGTGTAATGAAAGATACTGGGAGCTCTGTTGAATCAGAGAAATTAAGTCAACATCCAGCCACAGTGCCTTGTTTACACGGGTAAGGGCAGTTTTGGTTGGGTATTTTCATGTAAGTTACTGTAGATAGACAGTATCGCTCTAAGCAAGCGAAGAGCACATCCCCCCTGCCTCTCGTGGAATCATGTTACAAAAGTTTAAAGTAAATGAGGCAGCTCACCCTTCACTTTCAAGTTAGCAGAACATTTAGCATTGGCTGCAGTAAATGCCACTTCACCAGTTTGAGGCACTCTGCAGTTGTACAAGACCAGTGTGTGTTTGGCTCCATCCTCCACGATCTCTATGTCCTATAGACAACCAGAAACGTAAGTATCTCAATCAAAAACAGGCTGGTCCTAGTAAGATTAATATGGTAGCTACTGTGTACATTCTTATTCCTCATCTCTCAGCCCTGATGGGTACATAACAGAAGAAGAAAGGCAGCCACATACTGAAAGAAATGCGGCAGAGATAGTGATAAGGAAACCTACAGCAGATGGACAAAGGATGTCTCCATTAAGTTTCCACTGGCCGTGAACATCGTCCTCGCTGAGCTCAACCTCAAACCGAGCGGTTTCACCGTCAAACACCTCAACACCATAGAGCGGACGAAGCACCCTAATGTGGCGAGCTGGAGACAAAAGTCTTACTGAAGACATTGAATATACGGGTCACACACTGAAAGAGGTGGAGTTGAGACGGACAAACTGAAGAAAGAAGGCAGTAGACTCAATGTAGTCTGATTTTACCTTCGATGTGAAGTGTCGCTGTTGTCTTGTCTGTTCCACAGTCACATACGTACTGTCCTTTGTCTTTGTCACCAACTTTTTTGATTACCAATGTCCTGTGCTTGCCCTCGGCCTTAATGGTCCTCAGCTTAGAGGCCTTGATTTCGGCCTCGTTGTGGTACCACATAACATCGACGTTTTTGCTGATCTCACAATCTAAAGTCACCTTGTCTTTCTCCACTGCGGTATAGTCCTGCAGCTTAAGTGTGAAATACGGGTCTCCCTCTGGAAGGTGAAAAGTGTTGTGTGACTTGACTTTACAACACAAATGCAACATGGTGTACAAAACATAGACGACAAATGACAGGAACACAGATGAAACACAGACGCACAAACTGTGTCCTGAATACACAGTCAGATGATGCTGTGGACCCAAATGCAACAGACAAACGGGACACCGGCTCTAATGTTAGTTTTACCTATGACCGTAAGGTTGGCCATGGATGGAATTCCTTTGGCCTCCGCCTTAATTTGACAAATATCATCTAGAGTCACTTCCTTTATTTCTAGAACATGCTTCTTTCCATCCACATGAGTGACCACTGTTCTGCTCAGATGGATTTTGGTGTCATTTTTGTACCAGGTGACAGGGATGTTTTCATGAGACAGTTCCAGCTCAAACCGAGCTGTCCTGCCTTCTTTCACAGTTTGGTCCTTTATTGGTGAGATAAACTTGAGCCTGATACCTACAGTGTTATTAGTAAAGCATATTCATATGAGTAACTCATACAGGAAACAACCAACTCAATGAACATAATCATAACAATCAGTTATCGTCTTGTGCTCTTGATAGTGAGGTCCAGTAACGGAGGTCTGAGACTTACCCTCCACTGTGAGTCTGGCTGTGCATGTTTTTTCCAAAACCTCAATCCGGTAATCTTCCTCATCATCAAACTCACAGCAGTTTATGAGTAATATGTGTTTTTTTCCATCATCAATAATGTCATACTTTTGATCTGGGGTGATGATGTCACCACCTCTGTACCACAACACTTTAGCAACATCCTTTGTGATGGTGCATTCAAACTTAGCCTGCTTTTTCTCTGGGACCGACACGTCTTTCAGTGGGAAAACAAAATCCATTTCGATTTCTGGGTTAAAAAGTGACAACATCAACAAAAAACAGTTATAACACAAGGGTCCGGAGCTAGTCACCAGATTTCTAACTCCAATCCATGCACAGAAAAAAAGCAATTCTGACGAGACCAGAAGACATGAACAAAGCAATGACAGCGTGTGGCTCCCCGTGTCCCATCCCTTCGCCTTCTCTGGTCTTGTGCGAAGCGAGCATGTTAATTGGCACTGCTGATCGGCGGGTCGGTGTCATGTAGTTTTCTCTTCTTATCATACAAACTGCGGCCATGAGCGATAAACATGTTGCCTCAATTGGCTTGTCATCTTCAGGTCACTCCTGGTCTGGAGCACAGTTCTGACCTTCATGTTGTTAAGAATAAGAATAGTTTACTTTTCCACAGGAGTTAATAATGTCATTCCAGTCTTGAGGCTTTCAATGACACGGATTCTTCATATTTGTAACATTCAGCAATAATTTCCTCAGTGGCTCTGGGAGGAATCTTCGTTTTCAGGTCTCTCTTTTTTGTAGGAAAACTCAGAGTGACTGATCAATCAACACAGAGCTGGTGTCAATCAATAAACTGTCCCCGACATAAAAGATTTGAAGAACAGACAAACATACATTGCGATATAACGGACAAAAAATCAACAGAACAACATTTGGCAACTGGAAATAGGTGAGGTCCAACATCTTCCTGAGTTGCACCTGTCTCACAAATGATCAAGCCTAATATATAAAGATCTAAGGTCCGCCCTCATGTGCTGTTAAGATTTATTTTACCCTACGAACCTTACACCTTTATTTTCACAACAACCAAAGTACACCACTGATGCTTAGGCCGGATGGGTGAAGCATTAATTACCTTTGACGTTCAACATGGCACTGGTTGTGGCGTTCAGGGCCTGGTAGGACACTTCCCCAGCCTGGTCCAACTGGCAGCTTTTCAGCGTGAGCCTACGTACCCCACCGTCCATTTGGATGTCACACGTCTAACAAATACATCACAGCACATACATCTTTAAAAGCTTGATAAATTAAATGTGTGGAAGTAGAGCCTATGCGATAGGTTCATTTGTCAGTCGTACCGGGGATCTGGTCAAAACCTCTCCTTTGAGCTTCCACTCGCCTGGAACATCATCCTCAGAGATATCAGTCTCAAAAATGGCATCTTCCTTCTCAGTCACCTCAACACTGACAAGGGGCCTCAGGATCTCAGCCTCCCGCTCTGAGGAAGAACTTGCATTAGTGCTCACAAACAGCTACATAAAACATGCCTTAGTGAAAGTAAGGTAAACAGTTAAACCTCCTAGAGTTAGCTTTGCCATGTAGATGCGTCCCTCCACCTCCAGGGCATATTCTGCTACGTCATCAGGCTGACAATTCTTGATGGTGAGCGTTAGTTCCTTTCCATCCTTCTTGACCTCAACCTTGTCGGAAGGCGTAACCGCATTCTCTCCCTTGAGCCACTTCCAGTTGGGGGTGTCCCTAAAGAGCTCGCACTTAAATGTAGCTTTGGCCTTTGGTTTCACATGCTGGTCCCTCAGTGGTTTCACAATCCAGTCCTTAATTATTTCTGTGGGAGCAGAACATTAATTAATCAGTTTTTATTGTACTATTAGAAACAATGTGTGCAACTGATAAACTCGGCCTGATCAAACCAAATTAATTTTTTAATTGCAGTAACTTCGAAACCACAAGTATCTAAAATCACTTCCATGTCATCTCATTGATAGTATGCAGTGACATGTGGTAAAGTATTTGAAGCCTTACCAATCACTTTGACGTTTGTGCTAGTCTTGACCTCCTCCTGGCCAGACACTTCACAAGAATAAGCCCCAGCATCCTCGTCGGTGGAGCTTTGGATGGTGATAGCATGCTGCATCCCAATAATGTTTATCTGTATCTTGTTGTCCTTTTTCTTTAGAACTTCACCGTTCTTCTTCCATGTTACATCTCTCTCTTTATTTAATTCACATGTCAAGTACAGAGGCTGACCCTTCAGTGCTGACGTCTCCTCCTCCAGCTCTTTGATCCATTTCACAGGCAGCTCTGGGTAGTTAAGAAACCATGAGCACAGACGCTATTTCTGGTTCGTAAGAATATGTATTGGGCTAGAAAAAGATATCAATACCTTCAACAACGAGCTTGGCTGTGCATGATATTTCCTTCCCAGCATTCTTTGCTACACAGGTATATTCACCAGTGTCTGACAGCTGGACATCTATAATATTCAACTTGCGATCTTTGCCATCAGAAGTGAACTTGTGCTTGGGGCTCTCACGTAGGTTGCTGCCGTCTTTCATCCAGGACGTGATGGCAGTGGAGGGTGACACCTCACACTCAAACACAGCAGATGAGCCGATGGACTCGGCCTCCTGCAGCACAATATCTTGAAGCTTCTTGATGAACTTCAGAGGTACAGCCTTGAGCTTGAATCCTCCAAAGGGTTCTTCAGGTGGTGGTGTACCCCTTCCTCCAGGCCTCAGGCCACGGCCCCTACCTTCTCCAGGGGACGGGGTCTGCTTGGCTGAAACATACATTTCAATATTTGAATTTCATGAAGGACTAACTCAGTGTACACTCAGTTACAGTAAGTTCTTCAGTTACATTTACAAACAGGACCATTGAGACTTACCTTTCAGCCCTCTACCTCTGCCTCTTCCTGCTTCCTCTGCTGGTTGTCCCTCTGTGCAGAAACAATACTAATTAAATTGCTGTACAGTAAAGATATATCAGGCCATATGCACCTTAAAAGATAGGGAGGTATGAAGTGACTGTTAAGGTAAAATGATGAAATGAAGTGGTTTACAGTGATTCAGGTTTTGCAGAAGGTTGCAACGATGAACAGAAATAGAGAGACAGCCTGAACTTACTGGACTAATGACAATGTGTGACACTGAAATGGCAGACAAAAAAATCACTGATGAGGTAAAAGCAATGACACACAGTGTCTAACACAACACCAAAAAAGATGGAATGGTGTAAATTGGAGCATGTTGTTGAGGTAAAGAAGATTTAGAGCGAGGTGTGATGATGAAATGGGTAAAGATTATTCAGCGTATGGAGGGAGGGTTTCTTTAGTCATCACCCAACAAGTTGGGGCCGCCATCAGCTCACCTCTCCTTGTTACCCCAGGAACGTCCATAGCTTCTTCCTGTTCACCTTCCAAGTCTTCTGACTCGTAACTCTCTTGGGGGACCAGTTCCCAACCCCAAGCTTCTTCCTCTTCTTGCTCCACTTTCTCTTTAGCTGTAAACTCCTCTTCAAATAGCTCCTCCTCTGGCTGGGTAGCTACTTTTTTCATCTGAACAGCTCTAGGAGAGACCTCCTTCCCCAGGGGGACCTTGCCTTTTTCAGGCTTTACTGGTTCTGCTGTTTTGCCTTCCTTTTCAAGACTCACAGCTTCATTAGAATATTTTGGTGAAACAGGTTGGAGAGACTTTTTGAGTTTATCCACACTTGGCTTCTTTTCTACAGGGGTTACCTCAGCTTCTTTAAGCTTACCAGTTTTAGGAGACAGCGTCTTTTTCAGCTCAACTTGCTTGAGCTGTTCGATAGGCTTCAATGCCACTTCTTCCTTTTCCTCCTTCATCTTTGGTGTGACCCCCTTCTTAAGTGGAAGAGCTTTAGGCTCCTCAACATTTTTAGGTTGCGTTAAAGTAGCTCGCAAAGAAGTTGCCTTTTTTTCCACTGAAGTTTCTTCTGCATCTTTTTGCATCAAATTTTTCTCTGGTGCTTCTGGCATGCCAGGTCTCTTCAGTGGAACCTCTGGTTCCTGTACTTTTGCTTTGTCTTTTGGATCAATGTGATGATGATGTAGCTCATCAGTTGGCTCCTTCTCCTCCAACAGCTTCCACTCAGGCTCTGTGGGCTTGTCAAAAGGCCTGGAGAAGGGCTTAAGCTTGCACTCTCTCTCTCTTTCTTGTGTTGGGCTTTTCTTAACCTTGGTCAGCACTTTTGCCTCCTCAGCTTTTGTTTCTGGAGTTTTCTTTTCATCTGCTGGCTTTGACACTTTGACTAGTGGCTCTGGAGTTTCAGGATGCTTTTCAGTTTTTTTTGGAGATTCTTTGGGTTCCACCTGTCTGGGCATTCTGTCTTGCTTCTGAAAAGATACTGTATCCTTGTCCGGCCTCTCCTTTACTTTCTCTGGCTCTTCTGCTGGTTTAACAGGTTTCTCGAATGGTTTGAGTTTGATTACTTCTGCTTCCAGTTCATCTAAGGGTAATTTCTTCACTTTCTTCAAAACTGCAGCAGGTGCAGGTGTTTCCTCTACTTTTGGTGACTTAGGAGTCTTCTTCAGATAAATGATATCTTCTGATTTCTCATCTTTTGAGGGGGGTATCTGATGTGCCCATGCATCTTTGGGAACTTCTTTTTTCTGCTCTTCTTTAGGTTTAATGACTTCAGGCTTTTGAACAGGCTCATCTTTCTCTTGAGGTAGCCTTCTTTCCACCACAGGTTTTATGGTTGTGACTGACATCTCAATAACTTTTTTTTGATGCACCATCTCCTCGATGTCAAAGACAGAAGTGTCAATGTCCTTCTTAGGTTTGTCCTCTTTGGCCTCCTTAGGTGAAACTGATGGAATCTTTTTTAGATGGAAAGTCTCCTGCTCTTCCTCCATTTCTCTCACAACTCTGGTTGTTTTCCGCAAGGTGGGAATGTCAAATGATCCATCCTCTTCTAAATGCATGTGACATTTTTTCTGCAGAACAGTTTCTAAGGCAGTAAAGTTTTGACATCACTTTTTAACACATAATCACAGTTTGTACAAACGTCACAAAATCCAAAATAACACAGAAAAAGGTAATAACAATTTAAACACTTTACAGTTTGTAAAAATAGGCTGGGATGGCAAAAAACACAAAGACAAAACAACTTGTAAAAGATAACAAAACAAATACACTGGATCCACAAACCAGTTAGAAACCAACTGACTAGCCGCTGTGCTGTGAAATGAGTAGATATTTTCTATCTGCAAAGCCTATTCAGTAGAATAAAGGTATCATTGCCACTGAATAATGTATCATGCTCTATGTACTAATATTACATAAGTGGTGACTGGTCCTACCTTTCTTTACTCCTCCCGGTGCTTGAACAGGTCCCTTGGTTTCATCTAGTGCAAAGGTAGAGTTCAAACGTTTATTTATTGCACCGTATAATAATAATAGAGTTATTAGAAGGGCAATTTTACATTGAACCAATGTGTCATCAGACACATTAAGATATACATTTTAAAAACGGATGACATGATGCAAAAAGTCCAGTATGAGCTACAGTATGAGCAGTATGAGTTTATTGAATAATGAAAGTGAGGAGCAGTGTGATAGGGATAAGTATGAAGAGCTAACAAGATGTGCTGATGGTAAATACAACACACTCTCCAGAGTTGAACCAAAAAACAGGACACACAATGTAAACACGACCACAACAACAGTAACAGTGTAGCAGCATTAAACAGATGTGAAAAAGGGAAACACATTCCTTAAAGATCTTAAAATACATCTACCTGTGGAAGGAGCTATCTTTTCCACCACAGCCATCTTGGTTAGTTCTTCATGCTTCAAAACAGGCTGTGGCTCAGAAACTTCCAGGGTAAAAAACAATTTAAACGCACTGGAGTAGTGTAACAAGGACCAGAAGACTGCACTAAAACTGCAGCATACAGTATGGTCGAGCTGCAGTAGTAAGTATTTTCTATATACCTGGCTGGGCTCCATGCATTGTCAATTTCTTCCCCAACTTCTCAGCTTTGTCAGTAACCTTTGGCCTTTCTGGAGCTTTTTGAAGTTGTTCTTGTGGTTTGCTCTCTTAAAGCACAAAGTATTATCTATTAGACAGCTCTCCCCTGGCACCAGTGTATACTGTAACTGACACTAAAACAACCTGTTTCATTAGCATGGATGTTTCCAAGAATTATAATGGATCAAGAGTTATATTTGCTGTTAGTGCCTTGAAAGACCGAGCACAGAAACAGAAATGTAAGCAACAGCTAAAAGAGGAGCTGGTACCTTGTGGAGGAGCAGCTGGCTTTGCCACTGGTCCTTTGACTTGTGGTGGCTGCTGTGGCTCCTTGTCCTTAACTGGAACTTGAAAATGAAATGACAGTGGGGACTCAGCAGTAGCAGTGATGTGGTGCAAACTGAGCCATGCAAAGACAACTTTAAAAACAAAAAAAAGAACTGGAAGAAAGACGTCTCCTCATCTGCTACGAAGCATTTCTGTTTACATATTGTACAGTATATGTGCAGCAACACATAACACCAAACAAACAGAATTAGAAAAACAATCAAAACACAAATAGTCATGGTTCGCACTATAACACACCATCGTACACAGTGATGTGCTGAAGGACAAAATGGGTGAAAATAAACAAATATTCCCCGGAAATAATGAAGACAAGAAGGACTGAATCCTTAAGACGCCTGACTGACAGAAAGTGCACAGCCGTGTTTGGTGAGCAGATCAAAAACGTGCTCAGTGATGTACGTGGCATTTTCCGTGAATACCTCTGTTGGACTGTGGGTGGGACAAGCTTGGTTTGCCTTCTGGTTTTTCTATGAAGGATTCAATATCTCGAGCTTTCTCCATCGTTCTGGGTTCACCTTTCTGCAGAGGCTTGTACAGGACATCTGCTTCGCCTTCAAACGTCCACTTCCCGGTTGCTCCTGACCTGTTTTCTGAAGCTTCTGTTCTGTACTCTGGGTTTCTCTCAGCCACGCTTTGCTTGGTGTTATGTGTTACTGAGGGCTCATACCAAGGCAGGTCAACAATATCTGCTTTTGACCCCACTGATGTGGGTTTGTGTTGTCCAGAAACCTCCACATGTTCATCACCTCTCGTTTGCATGTGACTCTTGCATCTTTCTTCATTTTTATTTATGGGTCTAACTAACAACTTGTGTCTGATTCGCTCTCCACCAGCGACTATCTGTTGCATGTCAGTTTGTTCCCATCTTTCCTTAGTATCTCTAACATCATCTTTTATTTCTAGTTTAGCTGAAGCAGGTTTTGTGGTTCTGTCGCCTGACTGTAGTAATTCTTTATTACCCTCCTTTATTTTGCTACCAGTGTACCCCAGCTCCTTTCTAGCTCCTTCTATGGCAATAACCTTTCCTTTAGTGGTTTTTAGTTCAGCTTCCTTTGAAGGAGTTTGTTCTATTTTAAGGTCAGTGTTTTCTTCTAAGCGATGTGTAGTTTCTGCTTTTGTTACCTCTGTCTTGTTCTCTGTCGTTGTGCCTGTTTCACACTGACTTGGTGCAGAGGATGATTTGCTTTGAGGTTTATGTTCATATTTAACTGTTCCATGACGTTGTCCTACCAACATTCCTTGGGCCTTCATGTGGCTAACAGCTGTCTCTTCTACATCTGAATGAGTTTGGTTTTGATTATTTTTAAAAAAGCCTTGGTTGTCTTTGTCTTGAGTGTCTTGCTCCATAATTAAAGGCTTTACAGCTAAAATGTCCACAGTTAGTTTGGTGGATGGAAAAGGACTAAGTGAAACCTCCCTGGTGTTACATACGCCTTCTTTCTTTGAGGTGATGCCTGTTACTTCCCTGTCAGGTGGAACAACTCTGCAGAATATGTCGGTATATAAATCACTAATGATGAGCTGTTTTTCAGTTGCAACCTCCAGCACAGGTGCAACCCAGCTTGTTCTTTCAACACGCTCTGTTTCTGTTACTTCTATAGAGATAACATCTTTAACTGTCTTGGACTGTGTTTCCTCAGAAGGGGCTGAGCCTTTGTCCAGCTTCTGGTCTGTCTTCTTTAGGAATTTTAAATGTCTAAACCGACTTTCTTCATTTCCTGTGTTTAATGTAGTTGATAGACTGGCAGTAGTTTTTGCTTTAGTTGGCTTTTCAAATGAAGTAGTTATGTCCATCACAAAGTTTCCTGGTGCTTTTTGTTCCAAGGAAGGCTGTTGATGTTTTGCTTTGGTCTCTTCGTGAGTTTGCTTCTGTCTTTCAACTAACTTCTCATTAATGGGACTAAGCTTCTGTGTTGTGTCTTGTCTAGTTTCATAAGAGTCATTCTTTGTTGGAGACACATCGTCCAACAAACGATCATCTTTTCTTGAAGTGCCCCCAACAAACTTGTCGGGTTTAGTTTTACATTTCGGAGTGTATGATTTGACTATCTGAGATCGGTCAGATGCTACATTCATCACAGGTGCCATAGAAAACCTACTGTCAGTGTGGTACTGTTTATTTTCTATTACTTCAAATGGGATCACAAAACCATGTAAGTCTTTTGATATATTTGTTGAGGCATCTTCAAAAATAGGGTTTGATATTTTGTCAAGCCTCTGAAATTCTGCTTTATTTGGTTCTTCAACAAAAATGTCCTCTGAAGTCTTTGCCGTCTGGACAGCGACTTTTCTTGGTGTGACTAGCCTTGTTTTTAAATCTTCAGGTTTAACTTCAGTTATATCTGACGTATTTTTCTTAATGTCCTCGGTCTCAGCTAGCGTGACAGTAACATGTTTTACTGATTCTTCATCCTTCACTGTCTTACCTTTCTCAGATGTGACTCCCACTTGTTGTTTTGTTTCTCTTACTTCAAATAAAGTACCACAACTGGATCTAGACTGAATCCCATCAGCTGTTTGTTTAACCAAAGGCCTGTCTTGATAAGTTGAAACCGAGGTCTTTTGTTCACTTTCTTCTTCCTTTGATGCCTTCATTGTTGCTTTTGGAGACACTTCAGCAGTTGTATCTTCTTTTACTTCAGCTCTACTCTGGGACATTTTGTCAATTTTCTGCAGTTCCTCTTTCTTTTCTTTTTCTTCCCTCTCAGTAACGTGTGACTTTATTTTGGCTTCTTGATATTGAACTAAACACCTTTTGTGGGTTACAACACGCTGGCAGGTCCCTGGGGCTGCACTGTCACTAAGTTCCTGTCTTTTCAGGGTCTTTGTTTCTGTTACAGCCACTTTGTCTTGTTCACTGTCATTAGGGTCTAAGTCAAACCACACATGTTTCACACACACATCATTCTCCTTTGCCTCTGCAACCATCCTAGGCTGGGCTTTTTCACCCGAAATGTTTTCAGGAGCTGCTTTCCATCCTTTAGTTTCCTCGGCTGTGAGTGAACCTGAAACATTTCTTTCAGTTTGCTCGTTTGTGGTTTTTCTCTCGTTGATAGTATTAGTTTCACAAGCTGTGCTGACATTCATGTGACTTTGAGATTTGCCAAATTTCTCCCTTTTTTCTAGATGTTCAGTTTCTACTGTATTGCGCGTCTCAGTCTGAACTATTTTATGTTCTGACTGAAGCTGTACTTGAGTATATTTAGATTTTAGCGTCTGTGTGTTATCATTCAGTGGAACATCTTTTGGAGATCCTTCTAACATGATTTCAGTGACAGATGTCTGATCGTTACCCAACATTTTTGCCTTTTCCACTTCTTTAGACACATGTTGTAGTTTATCTTCAGCTTTGATCATTTTGGACTGGAATTCAGTCATCCCATTCTCTTTCAATAGCTGGTCTTTTTTACCAACTATTACATTTGTAGCAGAAACGCCATGTGCTTTACCAGTGCCCTCTGCTGTGTTGCTATTATTTTTTACTGATTGTTTTGGCACTTGTTCTGTTTCAGGTTTGATGCCAGATATGTGTTTGTCTTCATCTTCAGCTACTGAAGTGTCGTGGTGTCTCAATTTCAGACATTTGTCGTCTTTTAGGGTTCTGACCAGTGATGGAATCTTAGGTTTTTGTTGGGTTATGTTCTTCATCGTGGCTTTTGTCTCTCTGCTAGGATTCATCTCACTTGTTTGCCTCATAGGATGGCCCTCGACCACTTTGTCTATTGGGGCAACAGCTTTGGACTGGGTGCTTTGATATATTTCAGGCTTGTGTGACACGTTTTTAAAATATTTCTGCTCAGTTTCAGCAGGTTTATTTTCTTCGGATAGTAAATCTGTCATGTGAATGGACTGTGAGTCCATGTGTTGTCTGACTGGTTTAGTGGATAATGTCTTAAAATCGGGGGATTTGGGTTGGACCATCTTTGAGTGGGTACCCTGACTACCAAGTGACTGGATTCTCTTTACTTCTTCACAGTGTAATATCTTGGGTTTGGGAGACCTAATAACAAAAGTTTTGTGTGTCTCTAAAGTTTTTCCTATGTTGTTCGCCTCTACATGTCTCTGTTTTTGGTCAGTTTTCTTTATTTTCTTTTGGACACTGACTTTTTCTAAAGGCAAAATGTCTTCCATGCTAATTAATGAAAATTGAAATTTGGCTGTATGTTTGGCTTCTGTTACATTTGAACGTCTTGCATTTTCAGTGACTCCATGAAAAGTCACCTGCCGTGGTTGTACCTGATCCTCGGCTTTTCTTGCTGTGCTTACTGTAGGTTCCTCATGTGCTTTAGCATGTTTTATTTCTTGACTTGCTATTCCTTTAAAACAGTTTTGATCACGAAAGTCGTTTTTATGAGGAGGCTCATTCTCAACAGTCTTCTTGGTTTCATGTCCTGTTTCCATGTCCTGTGGTTTTGAGCCCTTAGCAACAGATTCATCACCACTAACTTCAGGTTCCAGGGTTGTACTAAAATGCCTTTTTTGCAAAATTTTATTGTTGTCACCCAACATTTTTCCCTCATCCTTGTAAGGAACTTCAGCTTTTCGATCATCACCATTTTGTCTTTTATTGACTTTCTCTGCAGAAGCTCTTTTATCTGACATGAATTTTTTGAATTTGAAGATGTAAGAATTAAAGAGGTGTGAGGAAAGAGCACCAAGTGTTGGTGCCATGAATTTAGGGAAGAACAGAAACAGACACATACTTTTTAACATTTGAAATTAAACTAACAGTGGTAAAATAGTTATTGAAAAAGACAAGATAGCAGCTGTGGTACCTCTGTCAGACTTTTCTCCTTGTATCCTGACTTGCTGTCCCAGAGATGAAGAAGAAGGGATTGTCTCAGTCTTGGTTTCTGTGTCTTTAATTAAATTAAAGAATAATAATTTCCTTTTAAATGCTAGGTATTCATATTTAAGAGAATGATGAGCAACAAAAAGAGAACTTCAACACAAAAAAGAAGTCTTTCAAAAATACTGAAAAGGTCAGAATCTTAAGAACAAACATGAGAGTATGTTACGAGGAAGTTACTAGTAAGATGGGGACCAGTGGATTGTAAGTTAAGACTGAAATGACAACTTTAGGTTCATGACCATGATGTTGGAAAAATAAAAAACTAAAACAATGTACTTAAACAAGATGTTAGAGTTGATAAACTGGTCTTTGTACCTCTGGAAGGCAGTCGACTTTGGATCCCTCTCTTCTCTCTTTCCTCATTTAGAAAACATTCTTCCTTTGCCACTAGGATATCTTTGCACATATCTTCTTTCTTGTCATCTCTTTCAGGTTTTGCAGCAACTGACTTAAGCTTAGTTTTCTGTTCCAGTGCTTTTGGCCTCTGTACCTTAACATCTAAAATGGACTCTATTAGTTTTTCAGGTTTGAGCTTCTCCTTCTGTTTCTTTTCCGATGACTCATATTCCTTCACTGACTTTTTTTCTGTTAAACTAGCTTGATCCTCTTTTGAATCACAGATGACTGGTGTGCTTAAAGTACCTTCTCTGGTGTCCTTCACAATGTTCAGTTGAGGAAAAATAGTTTGAGCTATTTTATCTTGAACTGGAACATGTTCTACTGAAACATCTGTACCCTCCTCACTTCTGCTGTATGTTTCTCCAGGCATGGTGGCTATTATCTTAACACTGTGACCCACTTGCTTGTATGGAGGCTTTGCCTCTGTAACAGAAGGAATGTCTTTGATCGTAATTGTTCCCTCTCTCTTGTGTGTCTGCCTGCTTTCTGTTTTAACACCGAAGTCACTTTTTTTTGTGACTATAGGTCTAGTTTGTTGTTTAGACGTGTCCTTGTCTGGCAGCTCAATGGCTGATTCTTGCTCTGACTGAAACATCTGCTCTGCAATTATCTTGTTCTCTTCCACTGTTACAACCTCCTCTCTGTCATATGCGGATTCCAGGACTACAACCCTGGTGTCTTCTGTTTTAGGGATGACGCTGCGTCTGCTCACCATGCGGTCTTTCCCTTTTGAAGCATTAGTGATAGAATTCTCACCTTTCAAATCAGAATTTTGTTCTTGAGCCTTTGGTTCTGTTGTGCTAAAGACATCCTTTTCTGATAACAACACAGGGGTCACTTTATGTCTCTGCCACACTTCAGTTTGTTGTTCCACAAGTTCTTCCTGTTCCAAAACCTTCTCTGTTGGAGTCATTGTCTCTATCACATAAACGTCCTGCGTTTTCTCAGCCTCTTTTATTTGTTCCGTTTTAGTAAAGGTTGTAAATCCTAAAAAATGTAAGAGTTGTTGAAGAAGAGGCGTCATGTGGCGGCGCCAAGAGGTGACAACAAACAAAAAGACAAGCATCAGTATTAGAGAGACGCACAGTGTTAAAGGCCTAATGTTAAACAGAATTTAACATTACAGTAGGAGTTAAACAGTACAGTAAGTACTCCACCATGCTTTCAGATGGGAAGTACCTTTTTTGGGAGCAGAGACAGTTTGCTGTTGTCGAACCTCTGAGGGTAGAATCTTCTCAGTCTTCTTTGTTTCTTCTAACAAAATAAACGGTTTTGGATTCAGGAGGGTGCATAATTGAAGGATCATTGTAAAAAAGAATTTTTTTTAGATAGAAACTGTAAGATATAAGTAGCTTGTGTTAAAGGACATAAAAGATGCCATTAAACATTTAAAAGAATTGGTAAGAGTTCAGAAGATTTCATCCACGTTTGCAGTTTGATTAACTTTGTGGTATGGTGTAAATATGATTTGGTGAGGTTAGCCTCAGCTGTACCTTTAGGCTGCATTTCTTCTCTCTCTTTTTCAGGTTTAGGTTCAGGCACGTTCTCAGGTGTTTTATCAGGACTCTTCATCTGCATTTCAGGAACGTCTTTATCTGCAGAAATCCTCTCTGTTTGCTTCTTTGTCACCTTTTCAGGAAACTTGTCAGATGGCTTCTCAGGAATCCTGTCTTCATCTGCCACCCGAGGCTTCCAATGAGGAGCTGCCTCTTTTGTTTTTCCTGGAAACTTCCCAGGTAATTTTTCAGGCACCATTATCCCAACTTCTTCCACTGTTCTCTCAGGAGCTGGTGCATTCTCTGACAGCATCTCAGAGGTCTTTTCCGTCAACTCAGGCCTTCCCTGAGGCCCGCTGTCAGGCACTGTTACAGGTATTTTATCAGGTAGTTTCTCAGGTTTTGTCTCCAACACAACTACATCATCAAAGACCTTCTTATGTACTTTTTCAGGTACAAGTTTAGGTATGGGGCCCAACGCTTTAAGAAAGTTTGAAACAATACATGCACAAGACATGACAATGAAGATCCGAAAAATGTGCTAGCGCACAAATAAGGCTGCAAGAGGCCCACTTGGTTAAAACTTAAACTGACTTAAATTAAACAAATTAACAAGCTATAAACATCAGTGGAATGAGTTCCATGTAAAGCACTAGTACCTTTATCTTTTTTTGTTGGGTCTTCTCTTGGAAAAATCACAGTAGGTTCTGGTGTCTTGGATGCTTTTGGAGACCAAGGTGTTTTGTCCTTAATAGGAACTTAAAAGAGTACCATTCACAGACAGCACATTAGCAGTCTTATAACAAATTAAGGGAAGTGTTGTTAGAAATTAAAAACAGCACCACTCTATCGAGTGTAAGACAAAAAGACTCATCATGTGCAGCTCGATTTTGACATCACAGTAAGAGATTAGACATTAGATGAACAGCACATAGGTCAAAATGGGTGTAGGATGACTGACACTGTAGATTTTAATGCAATGAGTGCTGGGATGACACAGGTACCTTTCACGGCCACAGGCTTCTTCTGTGCAGCTGCTTCATCTTTCTCTACTGTTTGAGGGGCTGTGAGTGGTGTTGATGGTGGTGCCGCCACCTCCTCCTTAGGTGGCATCGCTGGCACTTTAAAATAAAATGCCACATATCAGACGTTTGTAAATGTAACTGCTCCTTGTTTGTGGCTCAAAGGAAAAGATGAACCGTTCAGTAATGGACACAGGAACAACCAGACTCAATGGCAGACAGAGACAATGAAGCGATGATTGAAAGAGCTTGCTTACACAAAACTGGTCTAAGGAGAAACATTCTTAAACACTACGTTACTTGGGTGAGTTACTGCTGGATGGTTGAGTTAAGAAGATACAGCATCACACCAACAATTGTGTGTACCTTTATTTGGAGTTTCCTTTGCTGTAATTGTCAGTTCTGGCTCAGTCTTTGGACGTTCTGCTTTTGACACTTTTATTTCAGCTTCTGCTCTTTTTGATGGCATGTCAGACTTGGGAATGTTTGCAGGTTCTGTTTGATGGGCCTCTTCTCGCTCAGTTATGACAGATTCTGCCTTTATTACAGTTTTATGGACATCTAGTTTTGTTTTTTTTGGTTCTGGTTCAATTCCTGTTGGTTCAGACTTGATCCCTTCTGGCTCTGGTTTTAAAGCATCTTTTGGGACTTAAATCAAGGTTCAGATTGTTTACCAAAAAACACAGAGGACATTTGCTTCCATGCTTGAAGCTACATCAATACAAAAAACAAAGAAACACACACAGACTGAGCACAAAATACCTTTAAAGGGTGGGGTTAGCACGGGCTGAGCTCCAGGCTCTGGTTCAGCCTTAGATGCAGGTTTAGCTTCAGGTTCCCATTTAGGAGGTGGTGTAGGTTTAGGTATTGGTTCAGGTTCCACTTTCAGCTCAGGCTTAGCTGCAGGTGCCACTTTTTTGGGCGGTGCTGGTACCTCAGGCTTGGACTCATCTTTAATCAGTTAACATAGACATTAGTTAATGTAAGCATGAAGTCATAGTGGCTTCAAAATTTTATCAAGAAGTCTTTAAAAGAATAATAACTAGCAAGCAGACACAAAACAAAGAAGACAAAAAAGAAAACAAACAACACAACCGAGCACAGGCAGCAAGATACCGTCGACCTGAAGACAAAAATGCTGCTACTGAAGACATTGGAACAGACACAGGCAACACAAAGAACCGAGCCAAGTACCTTTTTTTGGCACCTTAGCAGGTGGTAAAGGAGCAGCAGCTGTTTTTTTCACCTTTTCTGGTTCTTTTTCTGGTTTCAAGACACATTCAAAAGAGATTAAACAATTCAACCAAATCAGGGACAGAAACAAGTGAATCTGCAGTAAATATGACAAAAACAAAGCACATTGTACAAAAAAGGACAGTATCATTAAAAGATGTGAGAAACATGAGTTAGCCAGATGTCTGTACCTTTGGAAACAGGAACATCTTTTTTTCCTGGGACAGAGCCCACAGAAACCTTTTCATCCACTGTTTTTTTGACCTCTGGTTCTAAAAACACAACAATTCCATAACAGAAATATTAGGGTGTTGCATTGTTGCACACTTACAATTACAGACATCACAAATTACAGTATTCTCCTTTTCTACATGTACAGTATGCACCAGCATCACAGGTATGTTGGTACCTTTGTATGGCTCCCTCACAGCTGCTACTGGCTTCTCTTCAGGCTGTTTCTCATGTTGTGGAACTTAAAAGACACGGTGTTAGCATTAACAGGGAGGCTTTTTGGAGATTGAGCAGAAAATTGAGAACAAGCAACTAAAGGAGATAATACAACAGGTCTTTATACAGTATCAAAAGAAAAGACAGCAACAAACAGAAGCAGACAAAGATGTGGCAGCAGAGGTTGGACTGAATGTCCCTAACTGCAGCAGAAGGGTGCTCCATATGTCAGAACAGTACCTTGTGCTGGGATTTCGCTTCTCATTTCAAGTTCCCTGGAATCCACTGTCTCTTCAATGAGAACTTTGGCAACTAGCGACAGGAAACACACAAGAGAAGATGTTGTTACAAATGTTACAAAATATTTTTTTTTGTAATTTAAAATATCTTAACATTTTCCTGAGTAAAAATCGCTAAATTTGGGCATTTCCTGATGTAATATGACGAGAAACTGGCAATGATCAGAGCCTCAGGCCTGATGCTGAAACTGAAAATCAAATCCTGTGACACAGCTTGTCGCCAGTATAATGTACTGTATGCAGCCTACAGGTGATTTTATTCACCGCTGGACTTCGAACAACCTGCTTAACATGTTTATCAATGTCTTTGTAACATAATTACTTTTCTGATCGCACCAGCAGTGAAAACTCATGAGGGGAGGCTGAACGGGTCTGTGCTTCATGTAGCAGGGGGCGCTGCTGGCATTCTTTAAAGCAGGGTATCACTACAAATGTTTTTCAATTTTCTAAAGAAACCTACTGAATGACAGAAAGTAAAAAAATTTAAGTGCTTGAAAAATAAATTTGAATCTTCAGTAGAGTATTCTATGTTATCCTAATGAAAAAAATGATTAAAGCAGAATTTAAAGTTTAAAAAAGTTTAAAAGCAACTTAAAACTTCACTAAGGATCAAAATTGAACATTTACACCTCTCTATACTTTAGAATGTGTATGAATTGTTACATGAACACATGAAGGCTACAGATCTGAGGCCTCATATACGCAGACTACTAAGACATGAGAAACGGCCTAAAGCAAATCTAGAAAACTGCGTAAGTAGAAAAAATAGAGCTCACACACTGTACAGCAAATTGGTACTTACTTACTTACTTACTTACTAGGTCTTATTAGGTCTTATTAGGTCTTTGTGCGTAACTACGCTTCATACATGAGGCCCTTGGTCTCTTAGTGCTATAAAGACCAAATACACTATGTTCCTTTAGGTGAGATAGGAATGGTGATAAAATATAAATTGTGACCAGTAGGAATACGCATTCTGCCAATTAAATCGTGTAAAACACACTCTCAAGTTTACATTATAATTGTAAAATCTGAATCTTGAGGACTTTATGTCTCACTGCACATCAATGCTACAGTAATGGTTTCATCTACATGTGGTGAAAAATGAAAACACACTCCATCTTAAGAACACAATAAAAGAGCAGATCTGTGACCAGTACACTAGACTTCACATCATACGCTCATGCATGAATGGAAA
This sequence comes from Betta splendens, assembly GCF_900634795.4. NCBI lineage: Eukaryota > Metazoa > Chordata > Actinopteri > Anabantiformes > Osphronemidae > Betta > Betta splendens. Next base: position 710,773 of record NC_040899.1, on the reverse strand, counting down.
GAAATAAAAGAAGGTCAAAGCAGAAGCCAAGAACAGAAAAAAAGAAGGAAAGTACAAATAAAAAAAATTAAGATTATTTCTAGGACAGAGACACATAAAGGTGGTACTGCGGTCTGATACATTGGGTTGTGGACACCTCCTGTGTTACTGTCTCCTCCGTCCAGCTCTGAGACTCGACTGAGGGTTGACCAGCAAAAAAGTGACAGGAGACAACAAACATGAGGCTCACTGACAAAAGCCACAGTCTCACACAATTGTTAGTTCACCCAGGAATCGTTCACTCGTTGACAAACGAGGGCTGTCAGTGCTGCAGCAAACAGTAGGTTTCACCAGCAGATGTCACACTTGAGCCACATTTAACATCTATGACCTAATTTAATGAGCTTGGTTTTCTTGATTCAGCAATATTTCATTTCCAGATCATAACAAAGCGCAGACTGACAAACTGTCAAATAGCAGAATAACTGACAATTAATGGTGTTGGGAAGAAGAGATGTGAGATGGGGTGAACACAACTGTAATGAATTGAACAATTTGCATTACTGTAAATATATATTTTCTAATGGTTAATCAAACAGTTTGCAAATCAGAGACAGGTCAGATGGCACAATGATGAAAGACACAATGGAGGTGACAGATCTGGGTAAATTAACTCAATTCTTTATATCCAAACTGGTTTTAAAAAAGAAAACAACCAATTTATTGATAACACTACAAGTAAAAAATAATAAAGATTTAAAAGAATTTAAAACAATTATCTTCCTTTGAGCCTTTGTTTTTGATAAATACTGTATATACATTAAATGACCGATTTCTGTTTCTCCCAGATCTGTGCAGATGGTTTGATATTGATGGAGAGAATTACATATAAGATGTGCTGTACCTCTCTGCTCCACCTCTTCTTCATAATCATGGGAATATTCAGCTGATGTTTAAAAACACAAATAATTGCTTTTGCTTTTTGTAATTAATAACAACAAATGTTATCAGTCTAAAGTTTGATTTAAAAATCCATTCACTGAGGAGATGACGTGTAAAAAGAGCAATACCTCTATGTTCAAACTCCTCCTCATAATGACAGACTTCTGCAGATTCTTTAAAAGACAACAACATGTCATCATAAAAGGAAGCAACTGAGCTGTGTTGACCCGCAAATTTTAAATAATTCAGACGTTACCTTGGATTGACACTGACAAGGGCACCTCAGGCCTTTGAACTGAGGAGTCTGGCAGATCTACAAAACATTGAATACATTTAAAACTACTGTAAATAAGTAATCATGTTAAACAAATAGTTCATTTAAATGGCTTGACATGTAAAATGTCCTCTTTTTCCCAGTATTTTCCAGGGTCATGCAATTAGCAGCTAGCTTACGCCTAGCTGTCTTGTGTACTGCAAAGTACATGTTAGCGCTGGGTATATGTGATCACGTGATCATGATATGTGAACAGCTGATCTCTAAGCACTGAATGTAGATGAAACCGGCTGCACTTATGGCAGAATCTAGCTAAGATGCTAACTTGCTAACTGTACTCTTCACAGCTAGATTAAAGCTGCTCATTGCTGCTGGTGAAGATGGAGAAGAAGAAGATTTCTTCAAGTTTTACACCAAATAACGCATTTTAGACACTCACCAACTGGTCCCAATGCTAATTCAATTTCTGTGAAAAAGGAGAAGAATAAACATTGTGTTAAACACTAAACCAAAAAAAAGTTAAGCAGAAGGATAACATCTGCCTCAGAACTGTACCTTTGCCAGACAAATAAAGCTCAGCTGTGCTCTTTGCCTCTCCTCTGGGCTCCAGCCTCACAATGACTGAGTACACGCCTACATGGGATTAGTAATGAATATTTAACAACAGAAACACAATGAGGACTTTGTTATGAGCCGCTGGAGCTTGATGGTGCTCTACACACCTTCATCTTCAAAGGTCACATTCTGAATGACCATGAAATGTCTTCTGCCCTCACTTCTGAAGTTGTACTTAGGGCTCTCTTTCAGTTCCCAGGTGTTTTTGTACCATGAAACGATAGCGTTGTCAAATGACACCTCACACTCAAAGGTGGCTGACTGCCGCTCGTTGACTTCAACGTTGTGGATGCGTTTGGTGAAATGAATTTGTTCGGCTAAAACAGATAAAGTTGTGAATGGTAAGCATGTTTTTTTTTATCACAATCAGGATTGTACTCTATGGAAATTGCTGAAGGGTAGTTGCTATCAACACAACGCCTACAAGGTTAGATATGAGAGGACAGATGGGATGACTGATTGTTTGGGGACTGGAGATGGATTCGAGTTAAGACGGAAAGAAAACAAGGAAGGAAGACAACAAAGAGAAAAATGGCAAAGGGTTTTTTGAGAAAATCCAGGAGGAGAGGCATAAAGAATGTTAAAACAGTAAAACACAAATCCCAGATAAAAAGAGAAAAAAAGAGGGAAAAATCCAAATCCTACATTTGTGTCAGGGTTGATGGGGGGGTTCAGAGAGGTTAGTCAATGAATGAGCATCCAGTATGTTTGGACGGATCCAGTATGTTTTGGACGGTACAAACCTTCCACCCAGAGTTTGGCTGAGGACTCCAGGTGCTGGTATCTGCAGGTGTAATGGCCCTGATCTCCAGTCCTCAGGTCTCTGATCAGTAGCTTCTGAACCTTGTGCTTTACTTCAGACATGTACCTGCCCTTCATCTCTAACTGCTTGCCATTTTTAAACCACTCAGCTTGAACATTAGGGATAGACAACTGACAAGACAGAGTGCAAGACAGACCTTCCTTACCCGTTGTGTCCTGCAGATGTTTCTCAATCTCCACATCTGAAAGACACAACACAAAATACTGATACTGGGTTCTAATGTCATTAACTACTAAAGACCACCAGGTTAGCAGCATCAATACTGACCCGTGACAGTGAGCTTCGCGCTAGAGATGTGCGGCCCACAGACCACTCGATAGTTGCCCTGATCAGACAACTTGCAGTCCTTGATCTTGAGCAGGTGGCAGTCACCACTGATGCTGATGTCATACTTGCTGCTGGTGTCCAATTTCTGGGTGCCCTTGTACCAGGACAGGGTGATCTCTGGGTAGTTAATCTTGATCTCACACTCAAACGCTGCATCATTGTTGATTATGACAGACTGATCCGAGATGTCCTTTAAAACAGTGACTGGCTGCACGTTCAACAACAGAATGAATTCAGTTTAGTAATGGGAAATGTTTGCTGTACTGTTATATTTAAATGGCACTTATGAGGTACATGAAGTCACATGAATAGACTTTAATAATGTATGTGTCTGGGTTTCTGTCTGTTATTTTAGTTATAGATTGTACCTATGTTAATTCTTTCATTGTATTGTATGTTGTATTTTATATTCTATGTTTTATTTATATTGTATTGTATGTTGCATTTAATACATGCACCTTGGTAGGACAACTTGGTGTGTGCATAAAGTGCATAAAGATGAAACCTTTTTGTCTCTGTATCATACCTAACTTCACTTTTGAAACTTCAAATGAGCCTAAAAAGAGGTTTGCACCAAATAAATGCGTTTGAGAGTCCATCCAGAATGGTTGTGTTTCTGATGGTGCTCAGTAAATAAACAGACATACTGTAAATACAACTTAGTACTGAACTATTAACTCACTACAATCTCTTTCCTAAACATCCAAATATTTTAAGTAGGTACTTGAATGCATCAAATTTATCATCTAGGGAATCTAGGTAGGTTCTTAGCAACTAAATATCTTGTTACTGCAATCAATCAATCAATCAATCAATCAATCAATCAATCAATCAATCAATCAATCAATCAATCAATCAATCAATCAATCAATCAATCAATCAATCAATCAATCAATCAATCAGCTTTATTTATAAAGCACATTAAAATCAACATAATTGGCCAAAGTGCTGTACGCAGACAAACAAACAATGAATGACTGAATGAGGAATGTTTGACAACCATGTGACATGTAAGCTGTGCTGAAGTAAAACTAGTTCTACATGTAGTTCATTGTGGAAAGGTGTCCTGACCTCTGTCCGTTCCATCCTCTTCTGTAGGTCAGCCACCAGTCGCGCCATGTCTTCGTCAGACTCCCTATCTCCACGTTCCAGTTCCTGACAGGAAAAACATTACTCACCCTGTTGTTGGCAGACGAACACATACAGTATGATGAGGACTGAATGTGTACAGTGTTACCGGTCTTCCACTTTCTTCAGCTTTTTCCTTCTTAAGCTGCTCAATAGCCTGGAGCAGGCCTCTGTAGTCTGTAATCCCATACATTCGGGCGTACTTCTCATACTCTTTGGGGTCAACATTCCTCAGCAGTTCAACAATGTCGATGTCCTTCTCCTCTTGTGGACTCTTCTGTTTTGATGGTGTCCTGTAAACAAGGCAAAGGAGACAGTCTGCATTTTCAACGGGTTTTGTTCTAGAATATTCCATCAGTTGCTGTTAGGTTTTGTCTATAAGTTAAAAGCTGGGACATTGGTCACATAAACTTACTTCTTTAGTTTGGCTCGAAGATCTCCCTCAAGCACTGCAGATTCTTTCTTTTCGTTAACACGCATGTCAGCGATGCACTCAATCTCTCCGTGTTTGTTGGAGGCAACACACCTGTACTGACCAGAGTCCGATTTGGTTACTTCTCTAATCTCCAGTTTGGCTTCCTGGCCCCTCTGATTGATGGAGATTCGGCCACCATGTGTTATCTGCCTCCATTTCCCCTTCATCCATTTGACACTGGGGATGGGGTCACCACCCACCTTGGCAATAAATGTGGCAGTCCCCTCTGTGGAGTTCAGACAAATGCAGAAGTTAGACAAACTTTTTTTTAATAACATGTTTCAAAATATTGACCATATTGAATGAATGTAGCACCCAGTCTAAGCAAAAGTCATCTTGAGACATTTTCCAGTTAAGGCCTGATTTTTGTTGTGTCAATGCATAAATTTTCATATTGTGTGTCTCACTCTCAGTGACGTGTGCAGGTTTTGGCTCCTCAATAAAAAACACGTTGTCCAGTTTTTTGGTGGGAGCAGCAGCTGGAACTTCAGCAGCAGGTGGGAGTGCTCCTGGTCTCTCTGCAACACAACAACAAACTATTAGATACATTTTGTATGTACAATATTAGGCATGATCCCTTTGTCACAGTGTTTGAATAATCTGCATCTCTAGTTTTTACAAGATTTAAGAGTATGACTGCTTTTCAGCCATCTGAAGAACAGACTGAGTTACTTGTATAAACATTTTTACCTCTGACGGTGACCTTGACCTTGCAGAACTCACTGCCAGCATCATTGGAGGCCTTACAAAGGTAATCCCCAGCATCCTGTCTGCAAGCTGCGCTAATTTCCAAACAGGCCATCCCATCTGAAAAGGTTATCTTCCTGTTGCCTGTCGACGTGAGATCCTTTCTGTCTTTCATCCACTGAATTTTTAAAGGAGGAGACCCGCAGACATGACACCGGAGACTGAGCTTCTCGTCCTCATCTACAGTCACCGGTTTAAGAGGGACATCAAATACTGGAGGCTTTTTGGCCTCTGCAGGAGAAAGATAAGTCAGCGCTTTCAGTGGCTATTCAGCTGGACTTATGTTAAGAACACGTTGAAATTGTATAGGTCCATTCATCCCTCAACCAGGTTCCCCTGTCCCCAACGTTTTCCAGTACATCCTGGAGGATGCTGGGCCAGAGTAGAGCGTATACAGATCATATGTAACTGGCTGGGAAGGTCTCTGGAAGTCGGGTTCATTGTCTGATGCCTAACAGGGCTCTAGAACAGAACCCTGACATCTACTTTACCATATGTGTTTCTTTCATTTCAGGCAGTAGACAAACTGACTTGCTTCTGCTAGGGGAGGTGAAAGGGGCTTTGCAAGCAAACAAATTTCATTTTATGTTTGTGTGGTACGTAAGAGGTTCCTGATGTCAGTGTAAGTTACCGGGTTAATAAAGACAAGGACCCACCTGAAACGTCCACAATAATGCTGCAGGAGGTGCTTCCAGCTTCATTGGAGGCCTGGCAGCAGTACCTGCCACTGTCTGCCACCTGGCTGCTCTTAATGCACAGCACTGCCACGTTACTCTTAAAGCTGATGTCATATTTGTCAGAGCTGCAGATCTCTGTGCTGTTTTTGAACCAGCTCACAGACATGGGCTGTGAGCCAGACACTCTGCCCTCAATCTTAATGAGTTTGCCTTCCGTGTCCTCCATGTGCTCTGAGGGCTTTTTGGTAAAAAGTGGAGGGTTTTTACGCTCTGAAAATAAAAAATAAGTAAATGTGTGAGGAGTAGAGGTGCTTTGTCATAAAGAAACGCCCTCTAATGGGGCTGAAGTCTTTAAGAAAACAGGCCAAGATGCTTTGCAATACCTTTGACAGTGATATAAGAGGAACAAGACTCTTTCCCTATGTCATTGGAGGCGTGGCAGAAGTATTTCCCCATGTCAGTTTTATCTGCCTTCAGAATGGTCAGGTGGGCTTTGTTGTCTATACAGCTGATATTATAGTTCCCCCCAGTGCGAATATCTTTATGGTCTTTGGACCATGTGACTTTAATAGGGGCTGATCCAATCATGTGACACTCCAACTCAATGCTGTCGCCCACCATAACCTCCTGTGGTGATAATTTCTTGTCGAAGACTGGGGGGTATCTTGGTTCTGCAGATTCCATGGCAGAGTAAGAAGCAGATAAGAACAATACAGCATTGTAAGACAAATCTGTCCTTTGCAGATTTCAGACCTCCACAGACCTTGTAGGGTGAGCTTGGCCCTACAGGAGGCAGAGCCAACGCTGTTGGTGGCCACACAGCTGTACTCTCCAGAGTGCCTCATCTCACTGTGGCTGATCTGCAACACGGCAGTGTTGTCATCATACACCATGGAGAACTCGGCTGCCTGACTCAGAGTCTCCCCGTCCTTCAGCCATGACACCTCGATAGGAGACGAGCCAGCGATGCGACATTCAAACCTGACAGGTTGCCCCTCTGTCTGCTGGAGGCTGGTGATCTTTTTGGGGAAGGTTGGTGGAGTTTTGGCCTCTGGGGGTTGAACACAATATGTTTTCATAAATTTAAGCACAAACCTGCGATACGTTACATTTTTACTGTATCTTTTTCATAACATTACAGAATGATTTCTTTCTACTTCATTTTAAAAACACAAACATAGTGAAAAATATTTTTGCGCTCAGTACTATAGTGCCCATCTCTCCACCAGTTGATACACAGAGCTTAATGCAATGTAATAGTAAACACGTGTTCACCTAGCACATTAAGTCTGCAGCTGGAGGAGGCAGAGCCAATCTTGTTCTCCGCTTTGCAGGAATACTCTCCAATGTCAGCCTTGGAGGCTTTGCTGAGCTTCAGATAGGCAACACCCTTTGAGAACTCCAACCTGCAGCTGGGGCTAGATCTGACCTTGCCATCAGCTTTGAACCAGGACACTTTAATTTCAGGTGTGCCTGCAACCTGACATTTCAGACACACTGCGTCTCCTGATGTTACCTCCATGGGTTCCAAAGACTCGATAAAGTATGGCGCCTCTGTAATGATATGATAAAAATGCGGTTATACTGACACCTGCTGGTCACAGGGGCTACTGCCTCTGCTGTCTTGGATCTTAAAAACTTGAATTCTGTCATGGTACACAAATATTATCCACAAATAACATGCACTAATTAGTAATTACATTTTTGATGTAGGTACTTGTAGATTTGAGAAGGATACATGTTTTGAGCTGCTGTTAGCCATAAATTACAACACAATGATTCAGAAGCTTTAAACCCACAGTGAGCTACACTGTATGTATTAAAACTGTGGTGAAGTGAAGCCTTCATTAGTTGATAAACAATTAACTAACCTAGAATGGACACGATTGCCTCACACGTGTCCCTTCCTGCATCATTGAACACTTCACAGGAATATTTCCCAGCAGCCTCCTTGTTGTCAGTGCTTAGACACTCCAAAATGCAGGAGCTTTCTGTGGTGGTGATGTTGTATTTGTAGGAAGCAAAGATCTGCTGGCCATCTTTGTACCAGCTTACTGTGATCTTTGGGGTTCCAATGTACGTACACTCCAGGGTTAATAGTTTTCCCTTTTCAACCGACACATCCTTCAGCTTCTTAGAGAAGGCTGCTGGCTCTGAGTAACACAATCAGTCAAAGCACTTATTTAAAATATGAACACTAACTATTACTTATATATATGTGTATTAAAATGGTATGTCACTGACCTTTGACAGAGAGATTCACTGGGCAGCTTTCCTTTCCTGCATCATTAATTACCTGACAGATGTACTCTCCTGCGTGGGACCTGTCCACAGTGAAAAGCTCTAACAGAACTTGATTGTCCTTCAAAGAGAAATGACATGTGTGTCCTGCCTGCATTTCTTTTGTTCCTCGAAACCACTTCAGTTTCAGTGGAGCACTTCCCTTCACGATGGCTGAGAAGGCTACATTAGAACCTGGCATGGCCTCCACTGGCTGTGGTGGCATCACGAAAGATGGAGGCTCTGAATGCGGAAACAGTAGAAACAACGATAAATCCTGATGCCAGAAGTGTCAACAAGTTTATTTTAGTTACGTTTTTTTTTGATAGGACTAAAAATGATAAGATGACAGGAACCAATCAGGTTCTACCAACCTCTGACAACCAAGGAGGCTGTGGTTTCACATGATCCTGCCTTATTGACAGCTTTACATTTATAGATGCCAAGGTCCGACAGCTTCAGTGTGGGCAGTTTGAGAGTGCAGCTGTTGTCACTGAAAGAAATCTCATAGTTGGGTCCACTTTGTATTTCCTCCCCATCATGGTACCATGACACAATAAAAGGTGAGGAGCCAGACACTTTGCATTCCATCTCTCCAGCGGTTCCCACAATTGTGTTACAATCCTTCAGCTTCCTGGAGAAGGTTGGAGGTATGATCTTATCTGTCATGGTGGGACAAATACAGGGTCACCATTTGAGGTTAGAACCAAACTGGTTACTACTGGTAAAATTAACTATTAATTCAATTAAATAAACAGGTAAAACCTTATTTATGTGTAGGAGCAGGTGCCTAGACACAACCCTTTTTTACTGTAGGTGTCTTGCTATGCTAAGGCATTACACACCAACACACCAACCTAAGACAGTGAGGTTAATTTTACTCAGGTCCTTCCCGACTTCATTCATGACCTCAAACGTGTATTCCCCAGAATCTATTTTCTCAGCAGAGAGCACATTCAGGCGGGAAATCATTCGAGAAAATGAGATCTTGTATTTCCTCCCAGAAGCCAGCTCAACACCATCCTTGAACCACTTGGGGACGAGCTCTGGGCTCCCACACACTTTAACCTCTAGTGCAGCCATGTCACCTGCAGTGACACTCAGAGCATCTGGTTTGTCCACTATCTTTGCAGGTTCTGGAATCAACAAGAGGAAGGAAGCATAAATAGTTTAAAACCTGTAAACAGAAGCTATACAAAGACAGAGCAAGAGAAAGAGAGAATTATATGGTTACAAACCTAGAACAATCAAGTTTGCAAAACACTCCACACTCCCAGCATCGTTTCTGAGTTGGCAGGTGTATTTGCCTGCCACAGCTGGATCAGCCTTAAACACTTTAAGAGTGACCTGCTTGTTCTCAAAGGTGATTTTTCTGTTCTCCCCGTCTCTTAGAATGTGATCCTTGTCTTGAACCCAGGACACAGTAATGGGTTCAGAGCCTTTTACAGTGGCCACAAGGGTCACCTCCTCTCCCAGTACCACTGTCATGTTTGACAGTTTCTTCACAAACGACGGAGGTTCTGGAGAGAGGAGAAAACAGCGCAAAAGGCAAAGTCAGCAAGGTCACAATGTCAACTGAAAATCGAAAACTTAGGATTTTCATTTCAGACTGACCTCTGAGTTTAACTGAAGTCTGGCAGGTGTCACTTCCTACATTGTTTGACACTTTGCACTCGTAATCACCAGCATCCGCAGGTTCTATCCCAATGACATGCAGGGTAGTCGAGCTGCCCTCGCTGACCATCTTATACTTTCTGCTCTCCATCAAAGGTTTCCTGTCTTTAAACCAAGTGATCTGGAATGGAGCTGTACCACTTATCTCACAGTACAGAATCACGTCTTTACCCTTCAGCCCTTCAATGGGCTGAAGTCCTCTTACAAAAGCTGGGGGGTCTACAAAAGATCAGGAAACTGTTAGGCACGAACTGGCCAGAACCATTATGCCTGCACTCTATAGGTGTACGTTACGTTATGAATTTATAATTGAAACGGTACAAGGTAGTTTTGGCCAACTGCAACATGTATGAAAGTAGCAGTAGAACAAGTGTAAGTTTGTTACAGCAAGACTCCAGTCGTGATAACAAATATAAAGGGTAAACATTACAGAAACCAGCTTTAAGTTGTACAAGCAAACTTGAACTAAAACAAGAACAAGAGTCAGATGATGATTAGGGAGCCAGTGGAAAGCTGACCTTTAATGGCAAGTGTAGTGCTGCAGCTGACACTGCCAGCATCATTGTAAGCTTCACAGGTGTAAACTCCATCATCATCAAAGTTGGTGCAGAGCAGTTCCAAGACTGCTACTGAGTCAACAAAGGAAGTCCTGCAGTTACCCCCATCTGTGACCTTGGTGTCGTGTTTGTACCAGGTCACTTTCAGAGGAGCTGTGCCACTGACTTTGCACTCCAGGCGGAGTGACTCACCCTGCTTCACAAACTTAGTGGCAGGAAGTTTCAGCACAAACTCAGGTGGTTCTGGAAAGCCAAAATAAACAGACATTTAAAACAAAAATAAATTAATTAATTAAAAAAATAAAAAAAATAAATAAACAGACATTAGCTGCTGGAAGAAACTAGAGGAACTAAAAGTGACCATCGATCAAAAGCAGAGGGTGAGAGTTGAGCCGACAATGATGAGTTAGCAGCAAAGCTATGAAGAGCTGGTAAAACAAAAAGGCCAAGATGTAGCTGGAAAAGACAGAGCTTCAGCCAGCAATGCAAAAGTGAAAGGAAAGAAAAAAAGTTGCTTTTAAGCTCCACTTCCAACCTTTGATTGTGAGGTTTGCACTACAGCGCACAGATCCAGCGTCATTGCTGACTTGACAAGAATAAGCTCCACTCTGGGTGACAGCCACTGAGTAGAGCTCTAAGAAACAAGACAGAGCATCCAGTCCTGCGAAACAAGTGGGCCCAGTCATGAGCTCGGTGTCATCTTTGAACCATTTGACAACAAAGGGAGCGGTGCCCTTAATTGTGGCTTTGAAGCGTACGGTTGCATTGGGTATAGTAGCCTGGGACTCAGGCAGCACCACAAAGCTGGGAGGTTCTGAAGAGAAGAAGACGAGCATGTTAAATGGGTACTCACCTTTGATTAAGGATTAAATGACCAACTGTCTAACCTTTGACCATGAGGCAACTGCTGCATTCACAGCTTCCTGCTGCATTGGCCAGTTTGCAAGTGTAGGACCCTGCATCGGATCTTTCCAGCTGTTCAATTTCCACAGACACAGAATTGTCCTGCTGAATTAGTTTGTGTTTGACACCACTAGAAATTTTGGCCCCATCCTTGTGCCACTCCACAGAGATTGGGAGGGAACCAGATATTTTACAGCATATCTGAACAAATGAGCCCAGTATCTCTTGCATGTCTACCAAGGGTTTAATAAAACCTGGAGCAATTACTTGTTCTGTCATTCAAAGAACAATAACAAAGCAATTAGATTGTATTACACATAACTCAAATACAACAGGGATTTACTGTTTCAACTAACCTAGTACAATCACTTTGACTTTGCAGGTGCAGTTACTAATGTGATTGGCCACCTCAAACACATATTCGCCTTCATCCTCTCTGTGAGCAGACTGAATCTTTAGGGTGCTGATGTTGTTCTCAAAGATAAGCTTGTGCTGCCTGATGGACTGAAGCTCTCTAGCATCTTTCAGCCATCTCACCTTGAGCTCAGGGGAGCCAGTTACCTTACATTCCAAACTGACCGGATCACCAGCTGTAACCTTTAGCACCTCAGGTTTCTCTATAATCTGTGGAGGTTCTAAAATGCAAAGCACAGTCAGAAAGTCAAGCATTTCTGAAGCAGTAGGCATTGGAGCCCAACGTACTGAACCGCAAGCATACCTTGTACTGTGAGGAAGGCAAAGCACCTCTCCTTCCCAGCCTCATTTACCACCTGGCAGGTATATTTGCCACTGTGTGATGCATCACACAAAGGAATCCTGAGAGTGGCAAAATTGTTCTCAAATGTCCTCTCAAACTTTGGATCCTCCAAAATCCAGTTCTCATCCTTTTGCCATTGAACAGAAAGAGTAGGAGAGCCCTGCACACAACACTTCAGCTCCACCATTTTACCAGCAACTGTGACAATGTTCTCAATCCTCCTGGTAAATCTTGGTGGTTCTATTAAAAACAGTCAGATGGTAAAATATTGCATGATCATATGAAGCCATACAAATGTGTAATTCGCAGCAGACCAACCTTTGAGCTTCAGCATGGTTTTACAAGTGCAGCTTCCTACTTCATTAGCAACAGAACATTGGTATTCCCCAACATCGATGGTGTCACACTTATGAATCTCCAAAATCAAAGTGCCATTGGTTTGAGATAAACCATGTTTAGCACTGGGTTTAATCTCCTTTGCATCTTTGTGCCATGTTATTTCAAATGGTCCGGTTCCAGCAACCAGACACTCAAAGTAGACACTAGATCCCTTCACCACATCAGCTGTAGCCAGCTTTTTAATGAACGATGGTGGTTCTGAATGGGAGGACAATTCTTTTACCAACCTTTGACTCAAGACTTCATCATATTCCAGAGATGTTATTTGTCTTTTTCACTCAACTTCTTAGTTGCAGTTAATACAGTATTCAAACTCAATTGTGTCAATTGTACTGTAACATGCTTACAGTGACGCTAAGGAAGCTAGTGCTATAAATCTTAACTACATCCCATTTTGTCCAAACTGACAACTAACCTTTGACTCTAAGCTCCATGCTGCAGCTCTCACTGCCGGCCTCATTACGAGCCTCACAGTAATAAAGCCCACTGTCTCTTATGTCAGTTCTGCAGACCTCCAGAGTGGCAACAGAGTTAATAAAAGACATCCTGTATCGATCACTGGAGCTGATCTCAGAGCCTTCCTTGAACCAGTAGATGTCTATTTCAGGTGTGCCAGCCACCTGGCACTCAAAGACTTTACTCTGACCAGGACCGACCACAGACAAACGGGCCGGGCTTTGTGTGAACTTAGGAGGCTCTAAAAAACATCAGACAACAGATGTAATAATCAAATACAGTAGCTGGCAAGTGACAAGGCTTTAGTTGAAAAGTGCATGTTTCCATCCAAATACTCATGTTTAATGTTAATTGGTGCTTAGTTTCCTGGCACCCAACTGGTGGTTCAAGTCACTTAGTAGTCCACAGGGTGAATCAAAACAAATGTAAGGAGACACACTCTTTACAGTAACTCTACTTCATATAAAAATGGACAACCTTTGACAAAAAGTGTTGCCAGGCATGAAGTGGAGCCCACATCATTCTGTATTTCACAGATGTATTGTCCAGTGTCAGATGTTTTGGCAAAGTAGAGCTCCAGTGAGCTTGAGGTGTTGTCTTTGATTACAGAGCAATCAGTACTGGGCAAAATCTCTTTGTTGCTTTTAAACCATCTGATGGTCAGGGGTGGTGTACCACACAATAGTATGTTGAACTGGACCTTTGAGCCAGGCAAGACATTTATAGATTCAGGCTTTTCAAGGATGCATGGTGGTTCTGAAAGAGAGAAACAGCACATAAAAAAGATGCAAATAGTTTAACACAGAGCCTTTTAGGCACATTTACTGAACCAGCTAGAAGCGTGTTCAAACCTTTGACAAAGAGGATTCCAGAACACTGGACAGAACCTGCCTTGTTTTTAACAATGCAAGTGTAGTTGCCGCTATCTTTGCTGGTAAGATTAGAGATTTCCAAGAAAGCTACATTCTCAAAAAATGTGCATTTGTATTTGTCATCAGCCTGGATCTCTCTGTCATTTTGGTACCACTGCACAGTTATTGGCAGCGAACCAGATACAAGACAATCCAGGTGAGCGAACGATCCCTTGATGCCTTCTGTCTGTTTCAGTTTTCTTGTAAATGATGGTGGAATAATTTGATCTATCACAATTAAAGAACAGAGTTAGAAGCCAGGTAAACAACGAAAAGATTCTCAAACGTTATGTTCTACAAAACATAACAGCAACTGACCAAGAACGGTGAGTGTGGCATCACAAGAACTTTGACCAACATCATTAGAAACCTCAAATTTATAGTCACCACCGTCACTTTTCTGTGTCTGAATGATCTTGAGGACAGAGCTAATGTCTGTAATCTGCACTTTATATCTCTGGCCTGTGGTCAGCTCCTTGCCGGATTTAAACCATTTAGCCTTTAGAGGTTTTGTTCCTGAAAACCTGGCCTCCAGCATGGCTGGATCCCCCTGAGTAACACTGATCGACTTGACCTCTTCCGTCAGCTTAGCGGGCTCTGAGACATCAGACAAACAGATATAATTCTCCACAATGATACATTCTGAAAAACACAGGTTCATGCCAGAGTACACGAGCATTTGATTTGTTAGCTCGGTGTCTGCCAGAATTAGTTCAGCTTCCAGAATCATAACCTACCTTTGACTGTCAACACAGCAGAGCACGTTTGACTTCCAGCTTGATTTTGCACCTGACAAGTGTATTTGCCTCCGTGTTGGGTTTGTAAGTTGGTGACGTGCAGCAGAGCGGTTTTGTTCTCGTATCTTATCTGTATATTTTCAGCCTCTTTGATCTCATGATTCTCCTTCAGCCAGGACACAGTCAGGGGCTCAGAGCCCTTCACAGCACACTGTAGAGAAATGTCATTGCCCACCAACGAACAGAGGTTTTCCAGCTTATGCAAAAATGAAGGCGGTTCTACAAGACAAAACATTCAAATGTTACGAATGTGTTTGAAACTTCTAAAAAGGCCACAACCGAGTTGAAAAGGGGCTAAGACAAGGCCAAAGCAACATGTCTTCATCCGTATGGAGCAGGTCGAAAAGGTAAGTATATAGCATGTAAACCAACCTTTCAGCGTTACTTCACAGTCACAGGAGGTTCTGCCCACTTCATTCTCAACAGTACACTGGTACACACCAACATCTGCTGCCTCCACTGCCAGCACCTGCAGGATCACCAGCTCGTCTCTCACAGTGATCCTGTGTCTCTTGTCGTTTCTAATTGACTTCGTGTTTTTATAAAAAGACACGGCAAAGGGGGCAGAACCACAGATTTGGCCTTCCAGGATCATCTCAGAACCTTTAACCACATCTTTAGGCTCCAAACTACGCACAAACACTGGTGGCTCTAAAAAAGGGAGGACAACTTCTCAGACTTAAAAATACTGTAGTAACTTTCATAGTGACGTTTACATCCTCAGAAACCAGACGGCATTGTAGCTAAATCACAAAAACTATTTTTCTTAAAAGTATAATGAGAATAATTTGCTTTTTGAAGTAGAATATTGAAATGAACTGTAATTAAAATTAAAAACAATAGTGGAAGCACCTTTAGCTTTAAACCAACCTTTGACTGTGAGTGTGCTGCTGCAGCGGTCACTACCAGCATCACTGGATGCCACACACAAGTAATCTCCACTGTCCATTACAGTACAGTTGATGATTTCCAGAGATGCCACTGAGTCAAGAAGAGCCACTTTGTATTTGGGACTGGAGCTGATCTCCACCTCATCCTTGAACCACTTTAAGCTAATGGTGGGGCTGCCTGACACTTTGCACTCCAGTCTGGCAGAGTCAGCACTGGTGATAAGTTTTGTGGCTTCAGGCTTAGTCACAAACACAGGAGGTTCTGAGAGAAGAGGTTAACATTCATTATGACACAGATGACTGGGTGTTAGTACCAGTATGGTGACACACAAAGCAAGTCAACCAAAGGCACCTTTCACAAAGAGGACTGCGATGCAGTTCACCTTTCCTGCATCGTTGGACACTTGGCAAGTGTATTTAGCAGAGTCACTGGGTTTGACTGAGTGAAGCTCCAAAGAGCTTGAAGAGACATCTTTTTTTATGAAATATATGCCTCCACTTATAATCTCATTTTCGTCTCTGAACCATTTGACAGTTAAGGGAGCTGTTCCGGTAAAGACTGCACTGAGGAACACTGTGGCTCCTGGAGTAACATCCTGGCTGTCTGGTGTCACTGTGAAAACTGGGGGCTCTGTGGAGCATTAACAAAACACAGTTCTTATTTCATTTTAGCCTAAATCATTTACAGCTGTTTACAACAAAGATGAGAGCATTCATAACCTTTGACATAGAGTGTGCCGCTGGTTTCTTTCAAGCCAGCTGAATTGGTGGCACTGCATTTGTAAACTCCAGAGTCATCTTTTTCCAGATGTGTAATTCTCAGAATAGCTGAGGAGTCTTTAAATTCTGGCTGAAATTTTGCTCCAGCCGAAATCTCCAGGTCATCTTTGAACCAAGATATGGTCATGGGCTGGGACCCAGACACCTTACAATCCATTGAAATGTCACAACCGATGTTACCATCAACTCTTTTTAGGTTCTTGGTAAAGGTTGGAGGCATTATGCGATCTGGGTATTATAAGAAACAAAATTTATTCAAAAACCATAATAGTAACAACTAAAACTGAAACATAAGTATCTGTAAAGCTAATGGTGGGGCTGCCTGGCACTTATTTTATTCCTATAAAATAAGTTTATAGGAAAAGCAAAACACACTGTAGGGGTATGTTAAAGAAGTAGAATCCAGTCCCAACCTAAGACAGTCACAGAACATGTGCACTGGTCTTTTCCCACTTTATTCAACACCTCCATCTTGTACTCTGAAGTATCTCCTTTCTCTGCTGTGATAATCTTCATGGAAGCAATCTTGTCCTTCAAAGTCATCTTATATTTCCGGCCACTGATCATCTCCTTCCCATCTTTAAACCATTTGATTTTGAGGTCAGGACTACCAGAAATGGTGCATTCCAGTGTAGCTGAGTCCCCTGCTGTCACACTAATAGACTCCGCAGGTTCTACAATTTTGGCAGGTTCTGAGATAAAACATTAAGATATAGCAAATTCAGCATGACAATCTGTAGACCGAGACACAGAAACCAAAATCTGAACAAGCATTTCTGACCTTGCACAATCAACGTAGCCTCACATTTTTGGTGCCCGGCCTCATTCTCAGCTTGACACAAATACTTCCCACCATGGCTGATGGCCACTGAAGTTATTTCCAAGCTAGCAACATTATTCTCAAACAACATTTTGATATTTAAATCATCATCTCTCAGTACTTCAGAGTCTTTCATCCATTTAACTGTGATAGGAGCTGAGCCCTTAATGACTCCCAGTAGTTTTACTGTGTTTCCCAACACTGCTGTAACACTCTCAACTCTCTTTGAGAATGTTGGTGGCTCTAAAACATTCAAGCACAAACTGAGTTGGAATCGTGGGATAGCAGCTCAGACAGTACAATTTCACTCAAGCCAGGTTTACCAACCTTTAAGTTTAGCCAGGGCTTTAGTGCTGACTTTTCCCACATCGTTGGATACGACACATTGATAATCTCCAACATCTGAGCTTTCGAAAGTTTGGATCTCCAGCATTGAAAAGGAACCTTGTGAGATTATTTTATATTTTTGATCACTGTCAATAGCTCCCTTATTTTTTAACCAGCGGATTTCAAACGGAGCCGTTCCTGTGATTTCACACTGCAGCTGAGCTGCTGCTCCCTTCACTGCCTCTACTGTCTGCAACTCTTTCCTAAAGGATGGTGCCTCTGGTTGTCAAAAGAGTATGAATTAGATTAATAGCAATAGTTTTTAGAGCTGAGCAGCCAGAGTAAATGAAAGATTTGACAAACCTTTAACTGTTATAACAGTGTTACAGCTGTCGCTGCCACCAGTATTTGACACTTCACAGGTATAGGTTCCGCTGTCTGTTACCAGAAGGTTGATTATCTCTAACGTGGCAACTCCATTCTTAAAAGAGGTCATATATTTCTCTCCATCACTAAGCTCTCTGTCATTCCAGAACCAGTGGATGTGAAGTACAGGTGAGCCTTTAATGGTGCACTGTAAGCGTGCAACTATTCCCTGTTTCCATGTAATCCTAGGTTCCATTTTCTTGACAAAAGCAGGAGGCTCTAAAGGGAGTGTTTCATGTTAAAAACACCCATATAATGAAGCAAAAGAAAGGAAAAACGATAAAAAAGAAATACAAACAAAATGCCAAGAAGACAGCAGAAAACAGAGTTAGCATTAGTTGCAACAAAGGCCACCAAGAATCCACCAGCTCACATCAAGAAGATGTTTGGATTGAAACGTATGGAAAGGCCATCTCTAAGATCTTACCTTGAACTGTTACAACAGCCTCGCAGGATGAACCTCCAGCCTCATTTGTGGCTGTGCACACATACTTCCCCGAGTCCTTCAACTTGGACTTGGGAATCTCTAGAACAGCCACCTTGTCCTCAAAGGACAGTTTATAGTCCATGCTCTGGTGGACTTTTTTGCCATCCCTGGTCCAGGTGACGGTCACACCAGTGTCCTCATCCACCTGGCACTCCAGCCTCAGTGGGTCACTGACAGCAGCTGATGCTGGCTCAATAAGCCTAACAAAGCTGGGTTTGGTGATGACCTTGAGCTCTGTGGTAAAGGTGGCAGTGCCGACACTGTTGGAGGCCTTGCACAGGTACACTCCCTGGTCAGTCAGTGAAAGACTCTTAATGTGAAGGAAATATTTGTTCTTTTCACATTTCATAACATAATTCTCCTCAGAAGAGATGGCTATGTTGTCCTTGTGCCAGACAATTTCCATGGGCGAGGATCCAGTGAGAGAGCACTGGAGCACAGCCTGCATTCCCACATACAAAGTCTTAAGTTCTGGTTTTGTGAGAAATACCGGTGGATACAATTCTAAGGAGAGCAGGTGAAACATACAAAACACAATTGACAGGTTTTCAAAACTGCAGAAATACCAATATAACATGAAAAGTAGCCAGTGCAATCTCAACTTGGTGACTGGTGTACACTAGTTGAGTGGAGTTGAGCCACATATGGTCGTCATATTCACACGGCACCAAAATGACTCAGAGTAAAGCACAGAGCGAATAGAACATATATAATTCTCTCTTTCTCGCTTACCAAAAACCCATCAATGTAAGGTAAAGATCAAAATGTCCCACTGAGGTCCTACCCGTGACACTGAGGGAGGCAGTGCAGCTGTCGGTGCCGTGTTGGTTCGAAGCCTTGCAGGTAAATTCACCGCTGTCAGCTTTGACTGGATTCAAGATCTCTATAGAGGAGCTGGTGGGAAGGCTGATGATCCTGTACTTGTCACTTTGTCTGATTTCGGTGCCAGACTTGTACCATTTAAAGGTCACACTCGGGGCATCCTCGATCTCACATTCAAACTTAGCGTGACTGCCGACGTTTATTTCCAGAGGTGTGATTTGCTTCCTGAAGACAGGTGGCACTGAAGCACAAAAAAACAAAAGGGAAATGTTAGCTAGAGAAAGTATTGAACTCATGTATACAGTTCACAGACTACAGTGGTGAAATGAAGTAATCCTTGGAAACAATCATGGAACAGGAGTGACTGTGGAAGAAAAACAATAGCAATAAAGTTTCAGCTAAAAGGAAACAGAAAGAGGAGAAGATGCCTTCAAACCATGCAGAGAGACAATGGACCTACAGCTTTATAACAATGGAACCTGACACCAGTGTGAGACACCATGAATGTGATGTATTTGGCCTGTGAGCTGTTTCTGACCATATGACAATGTGGAACAAAGAAGACAGTGAATTAGTAGCATCCAGTGCTAATGGTGCTCATGCCGAGCTATGAAATGAATAGTGACTAACATAATTCAACTTTTGTGAATGATTAGTCACTGGAAGAGAATATTGATGAATGAATGAATGAATGATTGAATGAATGAATAAAACACAGAATTGTCCTTGTATCAAACCTCTTGAGATCACTGAGAGTCTTGAAGATGTTGTCGTCCTGCCAGCTTCATTCTCAGCCTCACAAACAAATTCTCCTTGATGTCTCTCCTTGACAACTTTGTCGATAACCAGTGTGTATGTGTCGTGGACTTTGGAAAACAAAAACTCTTTGCCAGATTTCACCAATTGCCCATTGAAAAACCAGTTTACCTTTGCAACATGCTTAATAGTAGCACTAAGAGTGACTCCACTATACTCGTTGACGGACATGTCCTCCAGTGAGGTGACAATTACAGGGTATTGCCTTTCTTCAGGCCTGGGCACTGTGAGCTCCTCTCTAAAGGTCTCTTCTTTGAATTCCTTCTGGAGGCTCACATCTACTGTCTGTTCAGTGAGAATAGTGATTGGAGGATGGGCACTTACAGCGACAGCAGATGCCCCTACATCTTTTTCTTGGCTTTTTAGAACTGATTGCACTTCCTTCCTTGATACCTGTACTGACTCTTCAAAAGTCACATGAGCCTCAGTGGACATTAGAATCTGTGATGAGATGGACGACTCTGTCTTTGCAACCTTGGACTCCTGCACCACAACCTGCTGTTCAACTGTGGCACATTCCACTGCCATGTTAGTCTCAGTCTCAAGTGCAGCAGCCTGAGACCAAACACCAGTGAAATCCAGTGCACTCTCTGCCAAGCTCATGGTTTCTATTATGGTTGACAGCATTTGCCTAGAACTGGCTGAGGTGACTTGAACCTGTTGGGGTTTGTCCAGCTGCATAGTGCCAGGCTGTTCTGAAGTAAGAACACAGCCGTCCTGGAACAATATGGAGTGGAAAGCTGCCTGCAGTTCAGTCCTGAGGTCAGCAGTCTGAGGGTATTCACCCTCTAAGGTCAGGGTGATTTCCATGGGTAAACTTGTTGTGGTGATCAGGTATGTAAACATGACATGCTTGGGCTCTCTATGAACCTTTACTTCCTGCACGTCAACAGTCTGTATCCTTCCTACAACATCGGCCAGTAAAACTGGTTGGTCACTGGCCACTGCAGATTGAAGAGCATCTCTGAGCTGATAACGTAAATTGAGCCTGGATGGTTTTGGTATTTGTATCACAAATGTGAACTCCTTGGGGAGTGCTGCATTATCTAGTGACTCTGATGCTTTGAGGGACAGTTTGGGCTGTGTGGTCACAACAACTGTGGTGGACTCGGATTTTGTGATTTCCTCAGACAGCTCACCCATCAGCACTTGCTTTTCATCCATCACTATTGCCTGTCTGACTGACTGGCCCTCCTGGATCTGAACTGCAAAGTCCTGTTCTGCTGCCTCTAAGCAGACACTACTTTCAGTGGAAATGTCTTTCTCCTCAACTTTGATTTGCTCGGCGGGAAGTTTTGGCTCTATAGCTATGTGGCCAATACATTTATCCACAGATGTAAGACTTTCAGTGTGGCCCTCATCTAATGCCTGAGTGTCTGCAACACTAGTGACATGTGTCAAATTCCAGTGCTCCTGCTTTTGCACCAACGCTCGCTGCTGCTTGTCCTCCCTTGTGGTAACTGGTGTCTCTTTTGGCAGCTGCATTGGCTGGTAGGAGAGCTGGAGGATATGTGGAGATCTAGGTTCAGTGCGAAGCTGAGACTGAACTCCAGTCACTGACAAATCCAGTTCTGTGTAATAATCTGCTGTTAGTTCCCTTTTCCCTCTTGAGACAGCTGCATAGCTCCTCAACTTTTCTTCTTTCTGAGCTGACAACTGCTGTTCAGGCCTCTCAATAATAAGAATATCTTCTTTCAATAGCGGCTCAGCGGGTTGGGTTGACTGAAGGTGTAGCAGAGGAGGAGTCACCTTCTGTGGCTGGATATTCACTATGTTGGTCTTGGCTTCAAATTGTGATGTATCCTCACAAATGACTGTTCTTTGCTCATTCTGACTAACTGTGTGTAGCAGAGTAGGACTTTTCCTGGGTCCAGCCTGCTCTGGTTCTGGTTTCTCATAAATGAAGCTCCTCTCTGACGAAAGAAGGTCTTGGTCTGTGATAACCTGCAGGTGTAACAACTGCTCTCCTTCAACTTGTGAGTAAATTAACATGGCATTGTCCAGACATGGCAGATTGTGAGTGGACTCAGCTTGCAGCATCTGCTTGTGTTCAGCAGTTGGAGCAGCTTTTATTATTGTGTCCTTACATATCTGGGCTGTCTCCTCACTGGGTCTCTGCATAGAGAACCTTGTCTCCTTGGCCAACATTTGTTTAGACTCACTGAGTGAAGCCAAAACTGTTTGTGGCTGTTCCTTCTCAACAGAAGGCTTCACAGCAGAATCTAATGCTGTTAGTTCAGTTGTATGGCCTTCTGCAAGCATCCGTTTGTCTTCACTCTGTGCAGAGTAAAGAATCTTAATACCTTCCCTAACCTTGTAGCCCATCTCCTTTTCTGGGTCGGTGATGTCTTGTGACTGCTCTTTCATGATAGATAGCTGTGACTCAACTTGTTGGCCACTGACTAGATGTTTATGTTCTGAAACAGGCTTTACAGTAGCGGACTTGTGGTGGATCAAAGGTTCTGCATTAATAGTACTAATAGGGGTTAGCTCCTCTGCAACAGCTGAATTCACCTTTGGCCTCGTTTCCTTTGCAGCCTGAAGCTGAATAACCTCAGGACTTTGAATGTGATCACAGTGCTGTTCTGTGAGATCCTGGCTCTGTTCAACAGATGATGTAAAGGCTGACATGTGAAGCTGTTTTACAGGAACAGCTGAAACCTGAACTGGGTGTGTAGATACCATAGACACCCTCTCTTCGGTCTCATGAGTTTGAAGCACTGCTGCCTGGTGGGTTACTTGCTCACTATGAACAGTAGCAGCGGAAATATCTACCTCTCTGAGCGAGCCTACTTGTTCACTGGGAATTATCTGTCGATCTTCTGTGCCGATAGTGTAAACCATCTGGTCTGATCGAGCATTGTCTTGGCCTGGGAGACTGACTTGGTACAAACGAGACTCTGTTGCCTGTTCTGTCACTGAAACCTTATAGCCTTTTTTCTGAACAACTGTCAGGTGTTCCTGTTTGTGAGAAACTGAGACAGATTCTTTGAAGACAGCAAGTTCAGCACTACAAGATGCTTCACCAAACTGGTTAGAGGCCTTACACATATACAGGCCACTGTCCTCTACTTTGATGCTTTTAATAGTGATTGAGCCAGATCCATCTGGATTGGCTATAAGGACACAGTTTCTACTTGGCTGGATCTGAAAAGCTCCTTTGAACCATTTAACATCAGGGACTGGATCACCACTTAACTTGTACTTAAAAACAACCTCTCCACCTTCTAAGGTCTGTACAGACTGGATCTGAACTGTGAAAGTAGGAGGTTGACCTGCAACCTTAAACATCTTCTCAACCCATTTTTCTGCCTGGCTAACATCAGGTTTTTTCACTTCAAGGTATGTAGTCCATGTTGTCTGACCAAATCGGTTGGTGGCAGTGCAAGAGTACTCACCCTCGTACTCAGAGGTCACCTGGGTAATTATTAATGTATATTCTTCGCGCTCCTCTATAAGCTTATATGTAGAAGGGCTGCTGATGATTTCTCCATTATGAGACCACTGAACAGTAGGCTTTGGATGGCCAGAAACTTTGACAGTAAACCTGGCAGTCTCCCCAGAGGTGACAGCTTCTGGGGCAAGCTGGCTAAGGAAAACTGGCTTTTCTTTTTTCTTTTCTAAAGCAGAAGAGTAATGTTTCACATCTGGCTTGAATTCAAGAGTTTTTGTTTTCTGTGGAAACTGGACACCAGTGTAGTAGGTTTCCTCCTGTTCTTCCACAGTGGTGATGGTGGTGCTACAATGCTCTGTCGAGAAATATCGAGCAAGACTGATGACAATAAGCACAACACAAAAGCTTTCATAGCATAATCAAGTTCTTTAGTGCCTTTTCACAGTGTTAATATTAAAATAATAAATATATAAACTGTCGACACCCAGGGTGATTACTTGACTCTCTTCGGTTCTGACACTTTTGTCACTTTCAAAATGTGAAAGGTTTGTTTCCCTAAGGAAATAATTGTATTTTAGCCAAAATGCAATTGTCACAGTGATGGTGAAATGCACTAGTGTGACAATCGCATTCTTCTTTAAAGACTCATGCACATGCTTTTTTCATGATAAATTATGCTAAAGATGTTGATGTCTCAATAAGGTGTCTGGAACCTTTCATGTCAAAAAGCCCTGTAGATTGTCCACACGGCTTGTCTCAAAGTCTATTTTCACAGCCCAGTGGTGGAAAAACTGTTTTATGAGTCTGTTGCAAATAAGGTGATGGCCACACTGAAGTGGCAGAAGTGTGTATGAAATTATAGGGTGCACAGGTCACAGCATCCAGCACTAACGTCCCTTTAACTGCCAAAACAAAAGTTGGAGAGTCTGAGACTATAGCAGAACTGAGTCCACACAGCACCTTGCAACACGGCACTAGCTGCTTAGTTCTGTGTCGTTAAAGCACATTGCTTTCTGTGATACACAGATATGCTGCAGCTCCACTCTGTTCAACAGTGTGTGTTGGAATCTGTTTACTGCTTTGCTAATCCACGTTTGTCTGGGCTGGGCCAGAGGTGGTTCTGTGAGTGGCTGCCAAGAATAGAAGTATTATAGTGTGGAACTACAAAACAAATCATGAAGAATTACATTTTTTCTAGATTGGTTAAAGAAGCAACATGTAAAACACCCGAACCAGTACCAGAATGTCTAATTTTATGCAAAGTCCTCTTTTTAATGATAATACATTATTGTTAATTAATAATTAATATTTTTTTACTTTTTGTCTTACACGTGAGCTTTTAACATTTTATAAATCCAAATCAAACATGAAGATCAATCTTCAGCTTTGTGCAAGTATTCATTTTATTATACAAACGGAAACAACCCGCATCTGTACAAATAAACCATTCATTTCATGTCCTAACCTAAAATTACACGTATTTACAAGAACAAGTTCAATTTCTTTAAATGTTCCACAATGTTACCAGCATTTTAAATGTCCTGTCAAATTATTAAAAACCTAAAAAATCAGAAGCAGCACAAACTCACAAAAACAAATTCAAAACTAAATGTAAGCATGAATCTGTTAAATCACACCAAGAACCTTAACTTAATAATCCAATGTATTGTCGTCAAATTCAAAGACATCCCGAAATGGCCGAATAATAATTGCATTATTATTATTATTATTATTATTATTATTATTATTATTATTAATAATAATAATAATAATAATAATAATAATAATAATAATAATAATAATAATAATAATTGAATTGATAACAAAGATCACACGTTTGAAAATTAATTTTCTAATCTACAATGTCTGATTATATAAATGAATCTGTTTTATTCGTTTCCGTCTAACATTGATAGAGCCCAGATTTTATTCAATTCTAGCATCTTTAAAAATGTCCCTGTCACTAAAATCATTAGTTGACACACACAGTCGCCTTTTAACATCACATTTGCAATGTTCCCTAAAAGAATCAATGTGAATCAATTGTTTCAAACATGTACAAATTTCCAGGCTATTGAAGCTCAACTATGAGAAAATGATAGCGGAGAACCATAAAACTAAAGAAACCAGGATAACCTAGATTCAAGCAAATCCTGAAATGTAGCAACAATAAATGACAAAAGACAGATTTATAAAGATTAATAAACTAAACTCATTTCCTGGTTTAGTTGACTTCAGCTAAGTCAGCTAAGTGTGTGTCAGTAGCCTGGTTACCCAAAAATGATCTCTGCTTTCTGATTAATTAGATTGTGTTTACATATAAACTGATACAAAAATAAATCTATCTGTATCTAAACAGCTGCATTTCAAACACACCATGATGAACATTTTGTATGAACTGTAAAGTGGCTGACAAGCAGCTAAATAAACAAGCAACCCCTAAAAAACCTTTAACAAAGCTGTAGTTTCAATACAGCCCGCTGTGTTTTGAATCATACATTTGTACTCGCCAGCATCACTCTGTGTCGTGTTAGTTATGAGCAAATTGAAATGCCCTGTAGCCTTCTCTTGGATTATACACCTGCTGTCTGTGACAAGTTGTCCGTCTTTGTACCACTCAGCAGTGGGGCCTGGCTTCCCAGTAACCAGACACTGGAGGATAACTGGTGTCCCTGCTGCTGCTGTGACGCTTGTCAGAGGGATGATACATTTAGGGGGGGTTTCTGTTACCTGAAACTGAAAGCTACACATGTCTGACGACTTCCCCCTGAACTCTACCTTGTCATCTTTTGCTGGTTCCGCAAACACATCAAAGTTAATGTTGACATATTTCTCACCCTGCTCACTCATTTCACTGTCAGTGTTTGCCACCAGCCTGACTGCTCGCTGTGACTCATCTGCCTCTTGCTCAAATTCAAATTCAAGCTCAATTTCTGACACTTGCTCACCATCAAATGATGTGTTGCCAACTACCAAGTCAAACTTCTGCGGCTGGACTTTGGCGCTTCCAAGGGACACGGCTGTTAACTCCCTGCCTCTAGCTTTCCCAGAGAAAATCTTTGCATTCAACACTACCAGGGATGCCCTGCATAGAGTCTCCCCAACAATGTTAATAGCTCTACAAGTGTACACTCCGCTGTCCTGTGGAGTGACTTTACAGACCTTCAGGAAATGGTTGTCTCCATCTGATGAGGACATGCATTTTTTGTTACTTTGGGGAATCTTTTGGTCACCTTTGAACCACGATACAATAGGGGATGGAATTCCCATCAGTGAACATTCAAACAAAACAGTGGTGCCCTCTGGAGTTTCCATGTCACAGATGGGATTAATGAACCTTGGAGGCATTTCAATTACCTCAATAGCGATTTTTACATCATCATGCTCCTGGCTGACAAAATCTACAGCACCCTCTTCATAAATACTTGGTAAGACATCCAATGATAGAATCATACTCTTGCTATCAGCTGTGTACTCAGGAATAGTAATGATCTTGACCTGTTTCTCAAATTCTTTCACCTCTAATTCATCTAGTTCCACTTCGAGAAGAATCTCCTGAGGGGATGGGGAACGAGAGGAGTCACCTTCCTCCACATCAAACTCCATCACATGCTGATGCATGACAGCAGGTGGGGCAGGCATGAACTTCACTTCCTGTGATACAACTACTACCAACGCGACACTTCTAGCTTCTCCAACATAGTTTAAAGCCTCACAGATGTACTCTCCCTGATCAGCCTTAGTCACATTGTCAATTGTTAGTAGGATGCTATCGCCATCTCTCTCTATTTTGACTCTATCATCTGCCACCACTTGGGTTTTGTTACAGAACCATCTTACGTCAGGAGAAGGTAAACCAAACACCTCAGCAGAAAATTTTAGTGAGTCATTTTCAAAAACTCTTTTCTTAACAAGAGGCTTAAGGAAGGCAGGTGGGATGCCTTGCACCTTCTCTTGAAGGGTTGGGAGGCCTAAAGACCCTCTGCCTTTGGTGAAGAACAGATTTTCATGACCACCTAATCCAGGATGTGTTTCAATGTCCTCATCAGTGGGAGGGGTGAGGAACGGAACTGGGGACTCTCCCATGGAGGCTCTAGGAGGATATTCTACAGTGGAAAGGGGGTATTCTTGTGGGGTTACAAACCCAGCAGGAGCAATAGAACTGGGTGTCTTCAAAGACAGGGGAGACTTGGTAGAGCTGAAGGACTCTACATTTGGCTGTGAGACCTCAGTAGGCAAGCTTGGCGTGTAGAACCTCTCCGCTACCTCAGGTATCTCTTCACTAACAGTGCTGCCAATTTCTATAGACATCTCAGATTCAGGGGACAGCGGCCTTCCCCAGTCTGCTGGAGGGTTATAAAAATCATACACAGCCCCAAATGTGACCTCCTCAACCTCCATGTGGCCAGCCAGAGTCTCAGATGAGGCCTTGTCCAGGCTTTCTCCTTCCTGGCCGTGTGCAGGGGCATCCACAGGCAGACCAAGAGACTTGACTCTTTTGACTGCACCAGGTTTTACAAAACACAGTTCAGGTTCTTCTGGCACATCAGCCTGAGAATCTGGCATAGTAAGGGACACTCCACTGGCTGTGCAGTGCTCTGGGACAGAAATAAGCCCCCTGCCAGGAGATCCAGCCTCCTCTCTCACATGTTCCACCATTTCCTTACTAGGAGCTTTAGTATCTTGCTTCATGATTTCTTCTACTTCTGTCCACTCCTCTGCCAGACTAGTCCTACTAAAATCTTCTGCTTCACTGTGTACAGAGGCAGATGTTGCAGATGAAATCTTGTCATCACTTTTGGATGACTCACATAATCTTTTACACCGAACAGCTTCTTGGGTCGTAGCTGTGGCTGAAGTTTTGCCTTTTTCCAGCTGGAAAGAAATAAAGTTGCTAGTTCTGTCAAATGTACACACAGTTTCTCCTCTCACTGTCTCCACTTCAGAAGCCTTAATCTGAAAGTTATTAGGTTTTTGTGGTTTAGGCCTGATCAGCTCTGGAGATTCCTGCACTTCCTGTACAAACTGTTCAACTATTCCAAGGTTTTCTGCTCCCCCCTTAATGTCACAGGGTGTTGCATAGTTCACACTTTCATCCTCCACTGAAGAGATAGAAACAGAAATAGTTTGTCTTAAATCGGGCTCTGCTCTAGCAGGTCTAGACTTAGGAGAACCTGGGTTTAACCTGGGACTCCCTCTATGCATGGTGTCTGGTTTACCTGTAGTACTGTGTTCCTGTGGGTCCAGAATAACAGCAGCTGGACATATAAACTCCTCTGGAAAAAGGATTTCCCTGCTCTGTACCTCACCAGCCAATGTATTTGGAGAGTCTGACTCAAAAGCTTGTTTAATCTGAGAAACATTTATCACAACAGCGGAACCTTGCAGACCACAGCCAGATATAGTCAAATGCTCTATGGAAAGATCAGGATTGGCCTTTGGAGCTATGTCGGTGTGGGAGTGTTGTTTTTCTTTGGTTTGAATAATTCCTTCCTCAGTAGCAGAACTGACAGGTTTAGCAGGTTTGCTGAAATCATTAGTTATTCCAACAAGAGATTCCCCTATTCTTTCATCCTGTCCAGCACCACCACCTTCTGAAAACTCTATAGAATCTGCAATCAGACATGACAAATGAGACGTGCTTGTGACTTGTCCCAGCCCGTTCGTGGCTATGCATTTATACACTCCAGCATCACTGTATGTAAAGTTTTCAATATGCAGCCTGCAAATATTATCACACATCTCAATTCTGTATTTTCCAGATGTAATATCCAGACAAATCTCATTATGATACCATGCGACCTCTGAAGTGGGTTCACCCTTGATCACACATTCTAAAACAGCCACAGTGCCCACAGAAAACATTGCTTCACTGATGGCCTGGGGAGCTTTACTTGCCACATCAGAAGACAAAGTAAATTTGTGTTTAACATTCTGAGAAGCTCCTTCATCGCTTGACATGTCTGAAATTCTCTCTATAAAAGCCTTAGGTGTGTTCTCACTGCTCTCCTCCATCATCTCAGGTACAGGAGTTGCAGAAGTAATTCTGATTTCTACAGGAGAGGAGCTGAAAGACTTGTTAGACCAAAGGTGTTTGTGAATCACTGCCTGAGGGACCTGGAGCATCACCTTTCCAGAATTAACATGGAGCTTAAGCTCTTCGTCTATCATGCTCTTCAGGTTTTGCTCATCCTTTTCTGACTTTTCTTCTGTAACTACCACCTCTTGTCTTTTTTTTTGGATCTGGAGAGTGGCACTGCTGACAGACTTGCCATACTTATTGGTTAGAATGCATTCATATTTCCCCTCATGATCTGTGGTTGGATAAAAAACTGTGAGCCTTGACATGTTGGATTTGCTGACAATATCATAGTCAGGGTTGTCAGCCAGTGATTGGCCATCTTTAAACCAAGAGACTGCGGATGGAGGTTCACTCTGGAACTGGACTTTAAACTCTGTCATTTCTCCAATTTTTACTTTAACTGAAGATATTTCTTTCACAAATTGTGGACAATTTCCTTCAATTTTCACATTATAATTATGGTCTTCTGAGTACCCCTTCTTGAAAGTTCCAAGTTCGTGGTCTTTGGCAGGATTTTTCAATTTACCGCATAACAATTTTTCCGCTTTCTCACTGCCTGCAGCTGTAGCTCCGTCCTTGCTCATGGTTCTCTCATCTCTGACCTGGGCCTCGAATGGTTGGCTACATTTCTCCACTGCAGTTATTTTGCCACTCGTTTGATCTTTTCCAGAAGTAGATTCCAAATCATAAGAGGTGACAGTAGGTTTCCTGGCACACTGAAGCATCCCACCATGTGTGGTAAACGGTGAAGGTGTTTTTGTTGGTAAGGATCCACCAGTTCCTGCTGTATGTTCCGGTGGAAGGTGCCTGGAGTCACTGTCACGAGAGTCGAATGGTAATGCAGTCTCAGACTGTCTGCACTGACTATCTAAAGTCCATTCCATTTGCAAATCTTCTTTTTCAACAATATCTTGCTTCCATTTCAAGATGCCCTGAGCCACTGCTTTCTCCTCACTTATAAAGTACTCGCTCTCTTTCTGGAGCCTGGTCTCATGGTCCTCTGTGGTTGGCCAGGGCTCGTCATGTGATAGACATTCCTTCGCGACAGGAAAGGACCTTCTTGAAAGGACCTTCTCTATGGCCTTTCCTGTGGTTGTTTTCCTACTGCTGTCTAATTCAAAAGCTGGAACTGATTCTACAGTGGAGGCTTGTGAAATATCGTTCCTATTTTGTGTCATGCTACCTGCCTGAAGTGATTGATAACCCTCTACCCATGCAGACTCTGCTTTGGCAGTTTGCTCTTGTTCCATGAGAACATCCTGCTGCCATTTCATTATCCGCTGAGTTAAAGCCTCCTCTTCACTGACAAACTTCTCACTCTCATTCTTCAGCTCAGAAAGATTTTCCCTTGACAACTGAAGCTCTCTTGTCTTCTGTGTTCTAGCTTTTGTTGTAGAAGGTTGTTCTTCAAATTCTGTAGCTCTGACTTTTATTCTTGGTGATGACTTGGACATCAGGACCGGAACCTCAGGCTCAAGCTCTTGCCCTTTCATTTCAACACTGAATGGTGGGGCAGAAATCTTGCCCAGCTGCCCTTTAACCTTTGATTTAGGTGACATTCCACCATGGTCTACAGTTGCTCTTTTCTCCGCCACCTGCTGTTGGGTGTGAATCCTTGACTTCCACGGCTCTGCTGGCGCTGACAGGTCACTCTCAGGTTTGATTACCTCCCCTTCCAACATCTGCATGCCTTGCTGCCATTTACTGATTCGTAGAGCAAGGAGTTTTTCCTCACACTCCATTTGCTCAGCATCCAGGCTTTTCTCAAACTTAGCCCTTACAAACTCTTCTTCAAATTGCTTAGCTGTTTCTCTTTCTACGCCATCAGCTGCTACGACCCCACTTGGAAACCTCTCGTTGAAACATTTGTCTGGCCTCGACCTGTTTTTTTTTCTGGGTGACAACTCTGCTTTCAAGTCAGTTTCTCTATGTGGTAGTTTGGGAGATGTCTGTGCCAAAATATGTGGTGCCTCTCTTTCAATTTTCTCTAATTCAGCTTCCACTGTACTTTTCTCTTTAAGAAAGAATGTGGCTTCTACTTCTTCTTTCCTGGATTTCACAATGGTATATTCAGACACTGAAGGTATTGCAGCTTCTGAATCTGCTATCCTTGCATTTATACCAGGTGACCTTTGGAAAGAGGAGGGTCTACCATTGTCTCCTTTTTTTTCTGCCACCTCAGCATACTCCTTGAACATGGTGGGATCGGCTTTTGGTTGATATGTCTTCTGCTCTGACATCATACTGCCTTGCTGCCATTTTCTGATTCGTAGGGCAAGAAGTTTTTCCTCACATTCTATCCTTTCAGTTTCCAGGCACTTCCCATATTGAGCTCTCAAAGACTCTCCTGCACCTTCTTCTTCATGCAGTTTAAATTTGTTTGTTGGTGTAACTGCTTCAATGACAAACCTCTCTCTATGAGAGCTGAATGGGTTAGACCTGAGGGACTCTGTGAGAGATGCTCCATCTGGAACAGGCTCAAATATAACAGATTCCTTGCCTTTAGTATGTGTACTTTCATTATTTGCTAAAGCGTCACAGTATGTGACTTCAGGCTCACTTAGCTCTCTATTTGTAGTATCCACTTTGTCCGCTGCAACCAAAAACTGACATTCACTATCCATCTGCTTCAAACTATCACATGTTTGTAATTCATCTAAGCTAATAAACCTTTTATTCTTCACTATCTCTGAATTCTTTTCCTCAGATTTATTTTCTGTTTGTGTCACCACAGTATCAATCAGTTCCCCTCTCATGATCTGAATAGCTCTAGTTCTGGACTGAGGCTCAAATGAATGCCTCACACTGGTTTGAAAGGAAGCTCCACTTGAGGTTGTACCTTGAAATTCTCTTTGACTCTCCCCTAAATCGGATGGTTGATTAATTTGCTGAATATCAGGAAGAAAGGCAGGTTTGACCCTGAGCCTCTCTACATAGTCAGCATAGCTCGACTCACTAGCAACAGACTCTGCCTCGAACTCAGAGGAGGACATAGTGGAGATAGAAAGTCTCTTCTTCTGCTTCACAGCTTTTCGAAGTGTGGTAAGTTTAGTTCTTACCTCGTTGTGAAGGCTCTCCGTGTCACTAAACCTCTCACTGTACTTATCACTGCACCTGTCACTGAACTTGTCACTGAACCTGGCACCAGTACGACGGTCACAGTATATATCACTGAATCGGTCGTTAAAGCGTTCAGATCTGTCAAACATTGGGGAAGGGGATGGGGCACACTCTGAGGCAGTCTCCAAGTATTTGGACTCTTTACCTGACTCATTTTCTTTTGAAAGGGAACCAGACCTGAAGTACACTGTTCTCACAAGAGCCGTCTTAGATCGAGACCTTCCCTGGTGAACTTTAGACATCTTGTCAAAGGGAGACCCTACACACCTGAGCTCCACTCTGATCTTCCTTTCCTTTCTCTGTTCTGCCATGGAGTCTATGCTTTGATGGGCTTTGGCAGAGCATCTAACAAAGCCCAGGTAGTTAGCAGATTGCTCTTCCCTCAAAGACACCAGGAGTGATGCTGTAGACTCAGCAGAACCCTCTGTGTTTATTGCCATTACTTTATAACTGCCAGAGTCTTTTTCTTTGATACTATCTATAAGTAGACTTGTAGAGTGCATGTGGATTTTGTTGTCAATACAAATTCTGCGTTCATGCTCTTTAGGAACACATCTGTTATTATGAAACCAGAGGATAGTTGGTGGAGGGTAAGCAACCAGTTTACACTTTAATTCCACTGGTTCACCTTCCAGAACAGATTGGAACCTGAGTTTTTCAGTGAAAGAAGGTTTGATGTTCTCTGACCACGAGCTGATAGATGATGTTCTGCTAGAACAGCGATTGGCTGACACCAGACCATGATCTAGGAAGTCCTCAGTGTCAGAGAAGGCTCCTCTTAGTTCTCGAGCGCTGGTTAGTTCGGTGCTGGGTTGGTGTGTTCCTTCCTTGGATTCATGATAAAACAGCCCTGCAAGTCGAAAGAGACACTGGTCAAAACAACACAACCTCTTGGGATAAAGGAAAAAAAGGATGTGAATAAATCATTAATGGAATAAAATAATCATGCTGGGAGTCACAATGCCAGAAGAAATAATTTCACTCACCATATTTGTTCGAATAAACGCAAGACTTGATTCGTTTTATTAGAAATCTGCAGGAAGTTTTGATCCTTCGTCTGTGGAAACTTCTTCAAAACATGAATTATTTTAATAAAAATAAATTAATTATCATTAATGAAACATATTTTCAAGATGGGCTGCTAACATTCACTTGCTTTACTATTTAAGAATAGTTTTCGCTTTAGCCTAGAATATTCCTTACCTGACTTGCAGACAGAATAAACGCCCTTTCTAAGCCTTAGACGTATCAATGAGATGCAAAGCTCTCTGATACATTTTTCGTATTCTAAAATCTAAATGAAGCAGTAAAACTGTGTGGGAAGGCGTTTATTCGAACTAATATAGTTTACATGTGTTATTTAGAATGCAAACCACAGGAATCACATCCCACTATCTGCAAGCCAGGCTAAGAAATATTTTGCAGGAGGAAAGTATCAGGTCCAGATGCAGTACACCTCCATATCTTTTAAAGGCCTTTTCCAGCTGGCAAGCTTTAAAAGATATATGTCCTGTGCCTTGTCTAGGTGGAGATCAGAGTATCCGTCATGCCAAAATGAAACAAATATTTGGATGCAAAATTGCAAGAGTCAAAAACTGGAACAAGCAAGTTCGGTCAATACTCGTTTGAGAGAAACCATGTGGAATAAAAAGACAAAAATATTCCTCAAGACACGTAGTCAGACATGCAGCTGTAGAGATCAAATATGACTAAAGGACAGCTCAATTAAAGAGCTTTACAAAAGCAGGATGCAGGCCAACAAATTTGTATACTGTAAACCATTAAACATGCATTGACATTTACTTTTGTGTGTTGAGTTTTTATTCAAAGTCTAATTTTGTTGTAGCAATCTGGTCAGTGGACCTTTTTCCACATGCTGTTCATGTGCAATAACAGCCTGGTGATTCTGATACAGTACATGATGGGTGAGTGGTGAGAATCGAATGGGACCTTACTTTTGACTTCTTGCTTGACCCTGGTTTCAACCTGCTCTCTCACGTGAGTCACTGTGAAGGAAAGACAGGAATTCATTCAGGTTTGCGTAGGGTCCGTTTATATTCTCATGTTTTCATTTATTTTATTTCTGTCACGTTGTTGTAGTAAATGCAAATATTTTTACTTGCTTTTGTTTGAATTCCACCAAGATTATTCAATTAAAATCAAATATAGCATGTGAACTGAAACACTGTAGAAAAAGGCTGTAAAACTGTACCTGACTGACTTGACCAGTGCCTCTTTTTCACGGCCATGGCTATGACAACTATGCAAATGTTTAACCTCATATGTTAAAAGGGGGGGCATGCAATTCCACTTCCATTCGAGGACATCGGAGAGGACAGAGAGATGAACTTATTCCTGGCTTTGGGTGGAGAAAATAACAGGAATCTAACGGTGAGGTTAGTCAGAGCTGAAGGAATCTAAGGAATGTCCCAATCAACGCATGCTACATACTGTATTATACTATAGATTCACAGTTAATGGGTAAAAACTCACATACAGTATCCATACTTCTCTGACTCATCTTTGACTTTTTTAGAAGAGATGATACTGTAGCATTAGTTTGTTATAAGCAGTATCTATTGTCCTCAAGCTTGACTACTGTCACTAAATGACCAGTATCTTCAGTATGAGACCCGGATGTTACGTTTCTATATTATGCTATTTATCTATTATTTAGTGCAGATTCTAAGAAATTATGCCCTTTAAAATATTTTTTTATTGTTGCCTATTTTCAGCGGAACAAATTCATAGATTCATTCAAAGAGTTTCTTGTGGCTTTAATGAATATTCTAGCTGTTCTTTATTTCTTCAGGACTTCAGGTGCTGTTTGGACATGTTGAGCAGGTGTGGGAGGATGATTAAACGTGAGGAAATCTGGTTGCAGCCAGCAGGCCCAGGTTTTACCTTCTTCTCTGGTAATGCTGAGGGTGGCTGAACACGCAGCCTCTCCGGCATCATTGGCTGCCCTGCAGGTGTACTGGCCAGCATGCTCAGGGAAAGCATCCACTATGATCAGCGTTGCGGTGTTCGTCACGTCATCGAAATGAAACACAACATTCTTGCTGGGCTTAACCGGCTGCCTCTGGTGGAACCAGCTTATTTCTGGCTTTGGCAAACCAGACACGCATGCATGGAAGCGGGCCACTTCCCCGTGTGGCACTGAGCAGCTTTTGATTGAACTGATAAAACTTGGCTTTTGACCAAAGGCATGTTTCTTTAGAGTGTTGAGGCTCTTGGAGACGCTCCACTGAGTCTCAGAAGAACTGCCCACTGACTGATTTTGTCCTGAAACGAAGCACGTTCATTGGCTTTCATCCCAGTCAGCACAGATTCAAATCCACAAAGACTATGGCAGCGACAGGAGCCATGGCTGCTAATATTTTGTCAGATGCCCACCACTGAAATTATCATTTGCTTGTACTGGATTTCTATTTACGACCTTTCCAGGGTGTAGATGGCTGGGATAGGCTCCAGCGCCCCCGCGACACCGCATGGGACTAAACGGTACGCACATTTTATAACATAATATATAGTTCACTCATATCAGTCTATTGTTATGTCTGTCTTAAACAATAAATGTTCAAGATGTTAAAGGGGATCGTTGCAGCCCCCGAGCATCCACATTTGAGGAAAACATGTCAAAAACGTATACAAAAACGTATATGAGCAGGTAAGAATGTAGAATTGGCACAGTGACTGAATAATAAACCTCTGTTGGCTGTGAAGAAACTCACCGTCCAGTGTGAGTGTGGCAGTGCAGGATGCAGTCCCGGCGCTGTTAGTGGCCACACATGTGTACTCGCCCTCATCCTCTGGGTAAACCCTGGAGATTTCCAGCTGACAGCTGTCATCAAACTGAGACATCCTGAAGAACTCAGACTGCTTGATATCCTTCTCTTTGTGAAACCAGCTGATCTTCACATCTGGATAGGGGACAAAATGAATAGTTGTGAAGGCTCGCTTTTTCTCTTTGACATTTTTATCTTTTGTTCAAGAGAGTTTCATGCTCCCCCAAACTGTCAACACATTCTGTAAGAAACTTGTTGTGCTGAACCTTTACTGACGATCCGTGTAGTTTTCTTACCGTCTCCACGAACTCTGCACTGGAAGCGAGCTGGTTCTCCTTCACGGGATGAGGCGCTGCCAATAGGTGATATGACAACAGGGGGAGCAACAGGAGCTGCTGAATCCGGAGAAACTACTTCTGACACTGCAGCACACAAACACACAAAACCACATGTAAATATGATATCTTTTATATCTCTTCTTGTAAGTTGGCATCCACATTGACAGCTTTTACCTTCTACATTGAGAGCTGCCGTGCTCGTGGCGGTGCCATACTCATTTTTGGCCTCACAGTTGTACACAGCAGCGTCCTCAGGAAAGACTTCGATGAGCAGCAGTGTGTGCTCATTGCCATCATGGAGGAATTTGCACTTGAATCCTTGAGACAGCACCTGGGAGTTCTTGTACCAGAAGACCTGAGGCTGGGGGACGCCCCTCACCTGCACTGAGAAGCGAGCTGGTTTACCAGCCTCCACAGACTGTGGCTCCATGTGGTGGACTATCTGAGGAGGCTCTGGGACTGAATCAGACAGAAATAGTTCAATGAGGTCAGAGGAGAGATGACTTTACATTCTTCAGATTCAGTGAAAGCATTTTCTATCTTAAGGCCCTGCTGCTAGACTTACTGTTGACTTCCAGGTGCATGATGCTTCTGTTCTTGCCAGCAATGAAGGTGTACTCTCCAGCGTCGCTCCTGTAGGTTTCAGAGATTGAGAGGCGGTGCAGCTTCCTGATGGCCACATAACTGAAGCGATCCTCTACGGAGAACTGGATCTCCACGCCATTCCTCAGCCAGCGACCCTCCACATCATCCTCGTTAACTTCAAACTCAAAGGTGGACCTGTGTTTCTCTAGAACCTAGGAGGGAAAAAAAGAAGTAGAGTTCCGTTACAGAGATGCACCTATGGAGTCTGCTGATAGTGATCATTTGAGAAACAGATACTGATTTTATTATGTCAGTGAGTCAGCTCCTAAACCTGCACGCTAATGATCTGATTGCTTACCCAAATTTGGCGCTCCACAGGTTCAGAGATCCGGATATCACGACCTTCCACTATGAGGTGGGCCTTGGAGATGCTTGATCCCGCCACCACTGAATACTCTCCAGCATCTGACATGCGAACTGTCTGAATCAGTAGACGGTGAACATACTTCTCTGCTGTCACCACAAATCTGTGTGCACAAAACAGGCAGCAGCGATCAGCTACACACTGAGTTTAGGTCAAGGTCTTTCATAACTGAGTGTCTTGGATGTGTTTCAAAGATTCTGTTTAGTGGCAACACAAAAGGCTTAATCAAAACTGATAATGTATAGTGACTTTGAACAGAACAAGAACACGATAATGAACAGCTGCCACTGAATTGACCCTTCGGGACATGCCTCCGACAACTTTGACAGACCTTTCTTCAGACAGGTCCAGCTCCTGGCCGTCTTTCAACCACATCACCTGGATGTTTGGCTCAGAGACCTCACACTCAAAAATTGCTTTCTTCTTCTCTGTGATCTTTAGGTCCTTAATTTTCTTGGTAATTTCAATCACACGAGCTGAAAACACAATACGTTTTACAAATACATATAATACATACATAATATATAAATAATAAATAAATACAAAAAGCTTTCACTGAAACCTAAACCAAATATTATCAGTCAACCAGTCTGTAACTAGAAGTAATAACTGTCAGAATCATCCATTTATATGCGTGTCCACATACAGTACAAGGATAAATCCAGACATGCGGCATGCAATAAAGGTAAATGTCAGAACATATGATCTCATCACATGAAAAACCAAATATAAATACACAGTATATACAGTAGTCTCTGTATAAAATGCCGTTACCTTCAACAAACAGGTTGGCTGCTGTGGCAGCAGAACCGGCCACAAACTGGTACTCTCCTCCATCTCCAAAATGCACATTCCGAATGGTGAGGGAATGGGTGAGCTGTCGGCTGCGGACCTGACATCTATCTGACGACTTGATTTCCACACCATTCTTCAGCCATTTGTAGGTAATGCCCTCATAGTTCACAGTCACTTCAAAGGTGATGGTGTCTCTCTCCTGAGCGTTTAGGTCCTTTAGCATTGAGGTGATCAGGACCGCTAGAAAGTACAATTCTATCAACACAAATATTCTGATGGCACAGTTTATGTAAAAAACAAAAGTGAACAAATTAACATCGCATGAAAGTACTTTTATATAACACTGAGCCTATGGAGGCTTTATGTTGGTGTAAACGTAGTCTTACGGCTGACGGTTAGCGTTGCAGAAACTCGGTCATTCCCGCAGACAAAGGTGTACTCTGCTGAGTCGTCTCCACTGGTGTTCATGATCTTCAGCTGGTGGAGTCTCCCTTGAACCACGATCCTGAACTTCTCACTCATCTCGATCTCCACGCCGTCTTTCAGCCAGGTGGACGGCACGTTGAAGTGGGAAACTTCACACTCAAATGTGGCCACCTGGGTCTCTGCCACCTCCACACTCCTCATGGGTTTGGTGACTTGTAGAGCTGCAACAGGAGAGTCAGGACAAAGTTAGAGAAATACAAAAAACATTTTTATTATAACATTTTAATTGCACATTTTTACTAACAAACTAGATGGGTGTACTGTCGTCTTTTCTGTCATTTTTGGTAACGTTACAGTGCAATAATGTGTGAACTTTTAGTTTTTTTGTAACTAAACAAAGCAGCAAAACTGTCTTATTGTATTATTGATGTCTCTTATTGCTTCCTTCGGTGAGACCGCAACAATGACGCTCATCCTTTCACGTTGTAAATCCAAGCAATTAGCGGTGGAACATTGTAACAGTGGATGTCACTCATAGACTCATAGGAACATGAGTAGGAACCCTGCTCTGCCTTGCAGGCAGCAGCAGGGTCAGCGAGCCCATGCGTCCCACCCCACAGAGTGCATCGGTGATGGCCCTCTTTACGTAACAAAAGCGGCTCTTGGCAGGGTGCCAGCTGGAGTGTGCTTAGGGGTATATGTAAAGGTGTACGTCCTCTAGGTGTTCTAGTGTTAAAACTAGCATGCCTGGATTTTTCTTTCCCCCCTTAAAAAACGAGAGGGCAGTCAAATGTCTGCGAAGGTGTACCTGACATCCTAACTCAGGTGTGAATTGCTCCTTTTGTTACATAAAAGGACCACCACAGGGGGGAGCTGGAAGCTGTGGTGGGGGGAGCTCAACAAAACCTGTGGGAACCTCTGTTTCACTTTGCCATCTTAGAGACACATCAACACACCTGAGGTGTTTTCTTTTGGGAAATTTGTTAATTAAATAAAATAAATAAATAAAATAATAATTTTGCTATTTAGTGGGAGAGCTGGCAACAGCTTTAACTACTTCAGCTACTTTTAAGCTACAGAGACCATTTGAACTACAAGACAATCTTCAACTTTTCAACTATTAATTTATTGTTTAGCTTTTTAATATCTTAAATACTTTTTGAGTTATAGCATAGGGTGGTTTTTGAGGAATTCTCAGCTTTTCCATTAGTGTGTGGCTAGAGTGTGAAACGTTTTTTAAGGCAAGGTGTTTTCTTTTTACTTCGTCACTACAGCCACAGTTTTCACTCTGTGAACATAATTTTTTCACTCGTTCGTAGTCATACTTGTTTTCTTTCTAATGATGTGCCTGGTTAAGCCTTCACACCTTTACTTTAGTCTGTATCTGCCTCAAAGCTCAGAGAGTTCCCGAATTTTACTGCTCAAAAATCTAACTCACACCAGTTGCTTACAGTTTAGCAATTAATCTCACACACACACCTTTCAAATCATTTCAGAATAAAGCACCAATACAAATCTTTAGCTTATCTTTAACAGAACAGCTTTCTCGTTTTTCAAAGAAATTACTTTTTCTAGTTTCTATTGACTTCATGATAGTAACATATAGTGGACACATATGTACCTTCCACCATGAGCACAGCGCTGCACTGCAGGTGTCCAACCATAGCCGTGTACTCTCCTGCGCTTCTGCTGTCGACGTTCTGCAGAGTCAGCTTGTGAGCCTTTCTCTCTGACACAATCTTACACTTGTCACTGGACTTGAGCTCCACACCTTTAAACATCCATCTGACGGGAATGTTGTCATGTGACAAGCTCATTTCAAAGGAGGCAGTGCCGTCCAGCAGTGATGTCACATCTTTTATCTTCTTTACAATCTTTATCGCTGCAGAAATAGTAGAAGGTAAACATGATTCATCTGTTGTGCTGTGTTTAAAATACAGTAGAAATTAAAATGTGAACACAGAACAGAGTCCAGAGGCTTTAGACTGATTACTTCTACTCACTCTCCACATTGAGCCTGGCGTTGGCCGACAGCTTCCCCAGTTTGAAGGAATACATCGACTCATCTTGTGTGTTGCAGTTTTTGACCCTTAGGGTGTGGGTAACGCCTTCCGAGCTGATCTCAAATTTGTCGCTACTCTGCAGCTCCACGCCATTCTTGATCCACTGGGACCCTTTCACGTCAGAGTGGGTGAGCTCCAGTGTGAACACAGCTTCCTGGGTCTCAGTCACAGTCTGGTTCCTCAGGGTTTTCTTGATTTTTACCACTACAAGTGAAAAACAGAGTCTACCTTCACAGTCAAACTTCACTTTGTGACACTTCCTTATATTTGTGTTTTGTATGTCTATGTTTGGGTTTAGTGACAGTGTGGGACTCACCCTCCACCCTGAGGTTTGCAGTAGTTTTGG
Source organism: Betta splendens (assembly GCF_900634795.4). Classification (NCBI taxonomy): domain Eukaryota; kingdom Metazoa; phylum Chordata; class Actinopteri; order Anabantiformes; family Osphronemidae; genus Betta; species Betta splendens. The sequence continues at coordinate 669,323 of NC_040899.1, read as the reverse complement.
AGTTTGCCACCTGGTAGGTGTACTCTCCCACGTCCTGTGGTCTTGTGATCACAATAATGAGGCGCCTGATGGCACCGTTCACTTCGCTCACCAGGTTCTCACTGAAGTCTACAGGTTGTCCATTCTTCAGCCACTTTCCCTCAGTGCTGGCATTGGCCACTTTACATTCCAGCTCAGCTGTCTGCGACTCTGCCACAGTGACGTCCTGCAGGGGGTGTGTGATAGCCCCACCTGGTGACCAAACAGTGACAGTTGACAGTTTGTAAAGAGTCCAATATCGTACCCAAAGAGCTACCACATAACACATAAGACAAGGCCAATAACAGTAGTAATTAGTAGGAATAGGCACTGTTGTTCTAGAAAACCTGCAGCTGTATTAAATGTTAACAAGTTTAACTCACCAGACACAGATAGCTTGGCACTGGATGTCTTTTCACCTGCGTGGAACATGTAGTCACCCTCCTCGTCCTTCATGGTGTCAGTAACAGTCAGAGAGTGAGTTTTGCCCTTGGATTCTATCTTATATTTGGGTCCAGGTTTGAGCTGCATCTTCCTGAATGTCCAGACCGGGTCGACACCAGGATGGGATAGGTCAACACTAAAGGATACATTCTGGGACTCTGAACACACTTTGTCTTCCATATGCTTCACAATGTGCACCTCTGGGAAAAAATCGGTACCAGTTAGAACAGCGATTAGGACCACATAGAACTTGACGTGTCCAAAAATGAAATTTGCCTCACGTTCGATAGTCAGGCTGCAGCTAGAATCGACTTTGCCAACCACCAGTCTGTACTGGCCTTCATCTGAGGCATATGTCCTGGAGAAGACCAAGCGCTGCTTGGCTCCCTTTGCAACAATCTGAGTTCGATCACTGGCAATCAAGAGCTTATCATTGTGGTACCATTTAACTGAGGTGACATCTGGGGCTGATATTTTGGCCTCCAAAACAGCCTTGGTGCCTTCAATTGAGAACACGTCCCTCAGTGGTATCATAATGTCAATGGCTGTAGGAACAACAGAGATGTTGCAAGCATGATCACAGATGTTCAGTTTTAGTTCCATGCTTCTGGCTGGGCAAGACTCACTTACTTTGAACACTGAGTTTGGCGGAGGTCGAAATATCCTGGCTAGGAACCATAAAAGAGTAGGACGCAGCATCTTCTCTGGTGACATTCTCCAGTAGCAGCTTGTGAACCTGTCTGTCGATTACAATGTGAACACGGTCTGAAGCAGAAATGGTTTGGCCATTCTTCATCCAGGTTCCTTCAACATTCTCCTGGGAGAACCTGATCTCCAGCTGAGCAATGTCACCTTCGCAGACTGTCAGGTCAGTCAGGGGCTGCATCAGGGTCACTGGACGCACTAAAGGTAGAGAAACAGTTATTATCACAGTACACAACTGCAACATGCACATAAAAATACATGTAATGGAAAAGAAGTCCTATATTTTCATTTGTAAACTGTAGTACCTGACTAAAATTGGGGTGCAGGTAAAGTACCATGATCGTGGGGGTAACACATTCATGCTTACATTTTATTCTGAGTGAGGCACTGGTTTTCAGGTCTCCACATACAAAGCTGTATTTCCCCTGATCCTCTTTCCTGACATCCTTGACAGAGAGGATGTGTCTTCCTCGGCGAGAAGACATGACGTGTTTACTGCTGGGAGAGAGCTCCTTGTCTCCAAAGAACCAGCTTCCCTCAGCATCCTCACGGGACAGCTCAACCTCAAACTCTCCAGCATAGGTCTCTGGTATTTCAATGTTCTCCAAATGTTTGACGAGCTCCAGAGAAGCACCTGGGAAGAATGTCAATATCAATAAAAGGATTATTCAGCAGTGCCAAAGTAAACTAATATAGCTAATATAGACAGCTAATATAGCTAATATAAACAGTTTGATGTAACTGTTACCTTCTACGTAGAGCCTTGCACTGGTCTTTACATTCTCATCATCTACAAGTACACAAGTGTATTCTGCAGCATCCCTCATTTCAATCACAAGTATAGACAGGAAGTGAACCTTCCTGTCAGAGTGCATCCTGTATTTGTCTCCGGAGAAGATCTCCATGTTGTTCTTGAGCCATTTGACTTTGACAAAGGGTTCACTGGTTTCACACTCGAAGGTTACCATGGTGTCCTTCTCATTGGCACTGGCATCCTCCAGGTTCTGGCTGAAGTTCACTGCTGCCTTGGCTGTAATGAGGAAATATGAAATGAGACCTTGAAAGAAAACAAAACACAAGCATGTAACTGGAAAGCTGTGACTGGAAGCAACCTTACCTTGCACTAGCAGGAAGGCATGGCTTGATGACTCTCCAGCCACGTTAATAGCTTTAACCATGATGCTTGCAGAATCCTCTGCTATGACATCTCTGATAACCAGTTCACAAACATGATCCTCTGGCCAGTACCAGTAAATACGGTCAGACTTCTCCAGCTGAACTCCATTTTTGAACCACTGGCACTCAGGTTCTGGTCTGCCAACAACTCTGACTCTGAAGCGAACCTCTTCCAGTGGAGCGACAGTTTTGCTGGTGATGCGTTCCAGAATCTTCGGTGCTTCCATACTTGGGGATAGTTGGACTCGTTCGGGTTTGATAGTGGGGATAGTGATTTTGCCCTCTTCTTCCATTTTTCTCCTCTCAGCCTCTTCTTTCTCTTTCATGTGATGAAGAAGTTCTTCCTTGGTCTTCTTTAGTAGATCTTCATAAGATTCATCCCTTTTGCGAGACTTGAACTCCACAGCAGATATTGACTCATAGAAACCTTCTTCTGTTCTGCGCTTGAATTTGCTTTTCAGCTCATCTGACTCTTCTGAGGCTTTCTCATGAACAACTCTTTGTGTCTTACGCAGCCGAACAACCTCCCTGTCCTGTGAGACCTCAGTAGCACGCTCAATTTTCACAACATCAAATCCAACTCTGCCAGGCTCATGTAAACTCTCTGCAGCCTTTTCTGGAGCACGTCGCAAAACAGATCTAAAGTCTTCTTTCTGTTGGATTTCTAGCTTCACAGTGTGCTCACTTGTGCCCAAAGGATTGTCTGCAACCACTCTGACATCTCCAGAGTCATATGACTTGATGTCAACAATCTCCAAATAGTAAATGCCGTCATAACGAAGTCTGTATCTTTTGCTTTTGCGGATAAGTTGTCCATTGAGGTACCAGTTAACCTTGGGGGCTGGATAACCAGTGACTCTACAGCGGAACCGGGCAATGTCACCTTCCAGCACTGTGGCTGGTTCAGGTAGCAGGACTATTTCAGGCTTGGTCTTGTCAGATTCATCATCAGCACCGACTCCAGATGGTCCTCCCTCATGAGCCAATCGCTCAATCTCATCAATTCTGTGAGCTCCCTTCCTGCCTTCAGGCAGCTGTGTTTCCTCAACGAGTCCCTTCTCGTCCTTAACGATCAGGGTAGCTGAAGTCTGGTCAACTCCAAACTTGTTGGTGGCTCTGCAGGTGATGACACCACTATCTCTAGCATAAGCAGCTTCATAGTCAAGGCTGCAGTAGCCAAATTCGTTGACCATGCGCAACCTGTTTGCAGCTGCCAGGGGTTTGCCATCATGGAGCCACTCCACTCCCATGGTGGGGTCGCCAATAGGAGTAAGTCTACACTCAAAATGAGCTGGGCCAAACCGTTTCATGCGAACAGAAGTCAGCTTCTTTTTGAACTGTGGCTTCTGCTGCTTCTCTTTGTCATAGAGGTCGCCCTCCTCCCACTGCTCCTGACCATACCTCAGATGAAGAGGCTCCAGTTCAGGAGCTGCGATCTCTTTAGCTCTGTAGGTACCTTTGGTAATAATGAGCTTTCTCTCGGTTTGAGGAGCAGCAAAGTCCACTTCAACATTGACTCTGCATCGAGTGGTGTCTCTACCAGCCTTGTTAATGGCTGTGGCTGTGTACCAGGCACTGTCTGAGCCAGCCGCTGAGGGAATCTGGACCTTGGCCTCTCCTTTAGTACCATCGATCCTAAACAACATAATTCAAATAAAGCATTTATTTCAATACTCTTAAGCTGCGTATAGTTGATTTTCAGACTAAAAAATTATTTATTAAATATGCATACTTAATTTGTGGATGCTTGTGTGGAGTGATGATGTCACTGTTTTTCAGCCAGACAATATCAGGCAGGGGGTTTCCAATGGCTTTAACAGCCAACTCAACCAGAGTGCCCTGCTTTACACTGATGTTCTTCAGTTTCTCTACAAACTGAGGCCGTGTCAGGCTTTCACGGGCTGTAGCAAAATATTATAAAGCACAAGGCAACATTGAAGGTTTGATACACACTCAAAGCTACTAAACCTACAGTAAAATAATTCTGTAACACAAACATACCATCAACAGTGAGTGTAACAGACAGGGAGGTACGCCCAGCTCTGTTCTGAGCAATGACCGTCCACTCTCCAGAGTCTTGGGGCATTGCTGGGACAATGATCAGCGACTGAGTACCATCCTCTTTAATTACTATCTTGTGGGTGTAGTCATTGACCATTTGTTGTCCTGGGAGAAGAATATATAATTCTATGAGCACAGGCAGCCACAGATAAATGTGCCTTTCTACATTTTCTTGAACCTTTTTTCTTACCGTTGTGGAACCAGTAAGTGTCGGGCATTGGTCTGCCAACAACCTTCAAGTCAAATCTGGCAGTTTGTCCCTCAGAGCATTTTAGAGAGGAAGGCTTCAAGACAAAAACTGGTTTGTAGAGTCTTTCTAGCTGAGCCTCATCTGTCTCATCAAGACGACGAGCTGGAGAACGTCTGGGTGAGCGGCTGGGGGAACGGCCGGGTGAGCGGCTCAGAGAACGTGGAGATGTGGACCTGGAAAAAGATTTAGTTCTGTTAGACTGAACTCACTTCTTACATATAATCATGCCTAAATCTTAGACTTTATGTAGTTTAATTAAATGTAAACTTTTCATCTAATTTTATCACATAAATACTAGGTAAGAGGTGACAAGTAAAGTCTTTAAGTCAGTTATGCCATTAAATTACATAATTTAAGAATGAAGGATTATTTTAAGTTAATGCAGTTTTACACAAACCTTATGTTTTTGTTCAGATCCCTGATTACTACAGCCTTATTCTTTAGTTTGTTTACCACTACTATGTCGGGTCACACATTTGTTTTTGTAAAATATAAGCTGTGCATTATGCTTTCTGCCTTTGGTTTTTGTTCTAGTATTTTGTTTATAGTAGGTTTATTTTTGCACGAGTGCTTTTGGTTCTTGTGATTTTCTGGTTTTGTTTATTAAAGCATCCTTGTTGGTGGATTCTGACAAAAGCTCCTATTTCTCTCTAATTTCAGTGATTAATTCAAACCTGGTTCCAAAACACATACCTTATCCTCTGCATTGACGGCTGTGGAGTGAATCTCTGAGGTGTTACAGCCACAGATGGCTCCACGTACAGCTTCCCAGAGCTGACAGCATTGCCCTTCATGTTTGTGGCGAAGGCGGTGTAGACACCCTCATCCTCAGGTAGTATCACAGGCAGACGTAGACTAGCCCTTCCATCTTGAAGAACCTCCGTCTGGTAACGGCCACCAGGCTTGATGCGCTGGCCATCTTTGTACCAGACAATCTGTCAGTTAACATAGAACATTAAGTCAAACAGTAAAGCACAATGAAAAACGATGACTCCCTAAACTGATTAAAAATGTTTTGAAGAACAAAAAAACCCTACTTTGTGACATGCCTGGAAGTAGGGGCCAGGTTATGATTAATTTGATTATATGGGTGAGCTGCAATAATGTTATTTGTCAGTTATCTTGTTGCCCCTAGTGAAGATCTACTTATGTAATTGTGATACCCCACTAATGTGTGATCACATTAGTAGATGTATTTGGTTTAGTATGTGTGTAATTTTGTAACAGAGAGCTAATTTTATGTTTAAGGGGAGAACCATATGGGACAGTAGGGGCAGTAAGGGGCTGTGGTTTGTGCCGATGCAAGTTCGCTCTTCTTCATAACGAAAGAGAACTCAGCAGAGGAAAATCACGTTGTCTGTGTCTCACGCTTTCTTGACGTTTATTTCAAGTTTGTAATGTCATGTGCAACAAAATAACACAATTAATGTTGAGCAGATAGGTATACCGAAATGTATTGTTTAAGTATTGTTTCAGTTTTGACATTCAGAGAGCTGATTGTGCCGCAGTTAGCAACCAGACACATGCTGTGGGTCACATGTCTTTAAGCACTGTACATATCAATATTACAGCTCAGGTTACTGACGAGTTTTCATTTTAAATACAGAAAGGTACATGAGAATGTTTTGGTATAATTCATTTATTGATACCACATGTATGATGCTGTAATGCATCTCAATACTAGTGCAAGGATGCACTCCGGACTAAACTGTGTTTAGAGGTGACCAGCGAAAGAGTGGATGAATGTATGTACATAGGAAAGTATGTTGGATTTATTATGTTATTGTGTGTATTTTATAATTGGAATCTGTATAGAGCTGCAGTTAATATCCAGTAATACTACTGGAAATTAATGAGTCATTGTGGTATCAGGATTAAATGGATGTAAATGGATTAAGTTATATTTGAATAAATGGATAACAAGGAGAACTTAGCAGAGGACATACCAAATCATACATTTATTCCACTGTACCTTTGGCAGTGGATTTCCAGCCATCTTGCAGTGAAAGGTTACAGCCATTCCCTCCATGATCCTGTAGTTCTTGACTGGTGTGTCAAAGGCTGGCTGCACAGCTTCCTCATCAACTACAGTCACCATCAACTCTGCATCTTCTGTCACCAGCTCTTTGTATGTAATCCTCATGATGCGGAGCTCGATCTCCTGAATGATCCTCTCCTCAAATGCTGAAATGAGAAATTCCTGCAAAAGAAATAAAATGAGGAGTCAGATTTTCAGGATTCGATTGATAATATGATTGTAGCTCAAAAACTATAAACATAATAGGATTGTAGCACAAAAACTATGACTATGAACATACTGTTTCGGAGACAAAGCTCATGGGAGTTGTCACCTTCCTCTGTTCCATTTCGTACTGGCTCACAACTACTGACGGCTCCGGAACCAAAGCTGCTGTCACTTCAGTTTTATACGTCACATCATGCTGCTTCATATGAACTTCATATTCCTCTGTAAACATACATCACACATGCATCCACTCAGTATTTAGAAATAGAAGGCTAATAGTAGATCTGATAATAGAAATAAGGCATTCAGGTGTCATTGTGTTCTCTACCTTCCTCCAGCAGGCTGGTGGAGGCTGAAGCTTCTCCATGAGGGTTCTTTGCAAAGATTGCGTATTCTCCGGCATCATCAGCAAAAGTCATGGAGATCTCCAATCTGCATTCTCCTGTCTCCTTCTTGTATGCAACTTTGTATCTGATAGCAAAAAAAGCAGCGGGTATCAATGGGTATCAATGAGACAAAGACATGATGAGACACCAATCATGACAAACACACAGATGTTGGCAGAGACTATGAAACACTGACCTGTATCCAGTAATGAGGGCCACACCGTTCTTCTTCCAGGTGATGTGAGGTTTTGGGTTTCCGCCCACCTGGCAGTGGAACGCAACGCTACCTCCCTCTACCAGCTTCTGAACAGTGGGTTTTTTGATGAAGAAGGGAGCAGCAGATTCTCCCGTCACAGTTTCTTCCTTTGTCTCCACAGAGACACTGTAGAGAGACACAAGCTAGATAAAAACTGTACCTACAAGGCTTATTTGAAGAACCAAGTCGTAACTTCGACTTCAACAACTCACGTTTTCTCTTGGGTAATTTCGGCAGACATCTCCTCTCTGCTCTCTATTTCTTCTGAAACTGAAACATACAACAGCTGATGGTGATCCAGTAATTATTTCTCATATTTAATGGGTTAAACAACAGCTGTTAAAAGGCTCTTGTCAGATTTAAATAACTTCCACCGGTCACCAGTTATTCTCCTGCTGTTACCTTTGACAAGCAGGTAGCAGGAGGTGCTGATGGTTCCAGCTTCATTGGTGGCTGTACAGGTGAAACGTCCACTGTCTTCAGCAAACGCCTCGCGGATCACCAGCCGGGCAAAACCGTTCTCGTAACTGATCTGGAAGTCAATGGAGCTCTCGATCTTGTAGTCCTCTCTGAACCACATGACAGCGGGAGCTGGATGTCCACTGATCTGGCACTGTAGGGTGACAGACTCACCCTCTGTCACCGTGAGGTTCTTCAGACCCTTATCACAAGAAATGTCAGTAATTAAAATTAGGTTAAATAGTATAAAGGTTATTGTATTTGAGGAGACAAGGATCATATATCATCACATTGTGAATCCAACTGATCTTTTGACAGAGTGACATTGAGAGTACTTTGATGGTGCTGCCTGAGTAGCTGCCTGTTGGAACAGCTCCCACTATCTTTCTCCTGTTTCCTTACTTTTCTACTGTATGTTGGTCTTTTTTACGGAATTCTTCCTATTGCAGTAAAGCCTGTTTTGAGTGGGCACACAGGGTGACCACTGTTATTGCTCTTGTGCTCAGCATTCATGCTATTTTTAACTTTTTGTGAACACGTTGGAGGACCCTCCCAGCCCAACACATGGCTCCCTTTATTTACACCAGAGACCAGGCCCTGCACCTCCCCACACAAAAACACCGGTGGTCCCACCTGAAATACGGCGCAAACTCAGCTCCAGCGGAAGTTTTGGGAGTGCAGCCTCGTTACTACACTCTGAGGGAGTTTTTACACATCCTTGTGCTCACTGTGTACACTAACCCCCCTCCCCCTTGGCAGACGCTGCAGCAGCGTGTGAGAGTTGGCACAAAGGGGTGATGCGGATGCCTACAAGGCATCTACAGGTGCTCCTGCTTATTAGTGCAGATTTTAACCACGTGAGGTGCCACATCAGGGATGAGGACGCTGGACTTAGGCAGCACAGGCCGAGACAGAAAAAGACTGAAGAAGCTGGTGAGGAACGTCAGCTCTGTCCTGGGATGTCCACTGGACTCTTTTAAGGAGGATGTTGGCCAAATTGACCACCCAATTGTTTGGTCACTTTATCCTGGACACTTTAAGTACCGTACTACACATGCTTCCTCAAAATCTGTACAAGTATTGTACTACACCTGAGTTGTAACTATCTATCTATCTATCTATCTATCTATCTATCTATCTATCTATCTATCTATCTATCTATCTATCTATCTATCTATCTATCTATCTATCTATCTATCTATCTATCTATCTATCTATCTATCTATCTATCTATCTATCTATCTATCTATCTATCTATCTATGACAATATCATCTTTTTTGGGGGGGGGGCACATATAGTTAGGCAAAACCTATGGGCAGTTGCTGTTACTGCTGGCTTAGTAACAAGACTACCCTGAAAGAAACGCTGCTAGAACTGCTTGTACTCACAATAATAAGTGTAGGAGGAACCACAGGCTCCTGGGCTCTTGTAGGAACTGCAGCAACCTCCTGTTGAAAAACAAGTGATTAATCACAGGAAACAAGGTCTTTGGGTAGCATGAGGATGGAGGGGTGGAAGCTGGTCAGACCCCTCCTCATGAGGCAACATGTGGCAGCTGTGTTACGGTGAAGAGAAGCGACAGGACACTGTTAAATAAGGGCAAGTGAAGACAAGATGACAAGAAGGGAGGCTGGACCAACCTGAGGCTCCCAGTCCTCAAACTCTTCCTCACTCACTGCATAAGCTGCTCCCCGTTGTAACTCAACCTGACTCTGATATGTGATGTCTTTGAAGGGCGGGGGGAGGGTCGCTTGCGCCACCTTGCGTGATGGACTGGGAGATTTTACAGGCTTGATGATCTTTTTATGAGCAGAGCTGGAGGAGAACTCTTTCTGCAAAGTGGCAATGGCAGAGCCAGCGATGGACACCTGCCCGAGCCAACGACAGCACCGTTAACCGTGGAGGAAAACACAAAAAGCTTAGCTGGTGGAGAGGAAAGCTTAGTGTCATTGAGTCTAGTCATTGAGTCATTGCAGGGAGCTGGAATGAGCATGATAGTCCTGCATTTAACCTGTTCATCTTTGTCAACTCTGGTGATGAAGTTTTCCTTACATGTCATAGAAGGTTAGATGACAAAGTCAGCAGCAATTTTTCATATTAGAAGTTGAGCTTCTCAGCGTCTCCGTTAGTAGAAGTAAAAACTGATGAGATATTTTAGGATGGGTGAACCACACCACAGAGCATACGGTGTATTGACAGTTAAGATGAAATGAAAGTATGTGGATCACAGCTACGAGCCTGTAGCTCCTCTTCTTACCTCATGTCTAAGTCCATGTTTAGGAACGGAAACTTTAGAAACTGTGAAATGTGGAACTGGGGACGTGGTGACACCAGTGTCCACATGGGAGGTGCTTTCAGTCATTCTCTGAATCTGGAGTAACCAACACATGTTATTATAAGGGGCCTTGCTTGTTATTTGAAGTAATGTCTAATGTGAATTCAGCTCCTCGGACCTGGGAGACCTGGACGACGGCAGGTGGCGGTTCAGCAGGGACAGTTTCGGTTGGAACTGTGTGTTTCTCTGCTGCCTGCTGCCTTATCTCCTCTAGCTCCTCAGCTTCAACACCCTCTGCATGCACAGGCTTATGAACACGAGCCAGGTCAACAGCAGCCACTACCATTGCCACTGCCTCAGCCTTTTTTGCTCCCTCACCCTAGAGACACAACATGTAGCACATAGATCTGAGGACCACAGGATCCACCACAGGATGTCGGGGGAGGTCTGTCCCTGTTATTTACTTATTTTGCAAGAGAAGTAACCTGAAACGCTGGAAGGTTCTCAAACACAGACTCTATGAACTAATTGCGTCATTACTGGTGTTGTACAATTTTAAACTGTAACATTTACCTCTGTAATTACAGAGGTAATCATAATCATTTTTACATTTCATTTTATCTCTGTAACTACATTTACATGCTTTACGTTTTACATTTGATTAACCTCAAGAGGAAATCAGGATGAAGAATCAGCTGTTTCCCCGTACACAAGTTTTATGGAACAAACAGAATTTGGGTAGAAAAAGATGTAGAAGTGACAGCTGGGCAGAGGGTGAAAGTCAGCTCTACCTGTTCTTTTGGCCCTGCAGCCTCAGCCTGCCCCCGGCTGCGAGCCTGGTCCACGGCCACCACCACAGTAGCCACCGCCATGCTCTTATTGCCCTGGGAAACATGCTTGTTCTTATGCATTTACAGGACATCAACACGTTACTGCAGCCAGCACACAGGCACAACCAACCAAGCCATTGCTTCACCCACAACATTCACTGGCTATGCTTGAAGCAAAGTAACCTGCAGCGTCAGGATTAATTATTCACAGTCCTTTTAACAGCCAAGACATGAAAGCAGCTGCTCCGGCTGACACTCATCTGCCACAGAACCATTATAGTAGCGAGCAAATGCGCCTACATCCTCACCTCTCTGCTGGAAGCCACCGTCTGCTCCCAGTGCTTCTCCACATGAAGCTGGGTGGCGCTGCCCACACTGCTCACACTGGTCACAGAGGTGTAGCTGGCATCGCCCACAAGGTCTCCTTGCTTCCAGGGCGGTAGAACCTCAGCAGAGGCAGGTACCTGCAGAAGGACGGAGGTATGGCCATAGTTTATTTGGCAGGGTACAAATCAATTTGATTTATATACGTATAGTGCTGTTATTTTCCACAGTCAACCTTTCAAACAACACAGCTTTGCTGCTGTAGAATAGAAGCATCCGTGTCTTGTCTCTCACCTGTTTCCTGGTCATGACAGGAGACTTGACTGGTCTCATGGGAGAGATGGACAGTCTGGCAGAAGGCGAAACGGGTCTGCAGATGACAGTAATGCACATGAAAACAGTCCATCCAAACTCCACCACAGATCTGTCTTCACTGGCTGTCCCACAGTGGCTTGCAGTCTTTCGCTACTGTCCTACCTGACAGGTGTGGGTGTTGGCCCTTTAACGTGTCTGACAGGTGAAGGCGATTGTTGGCGTGCTCCCGTTACTTTGGAAACAAAGGATGGGGGGGACTTGGAGGTCGGCTTCGGGGGAACCCTTGGAGGGGTTTTGTGGGCTAAATGCTGAGTCATCATACCTGCTCCTCCATACATCTCCACCTGGGTGGTGGCCTGGAACCCCTCCTCCACCTTCTGAATGGCATAACACATATATTTAAAACTGCTGTTGTGATCAGGTGACCCAGTGAAGCCCTTTAGTACAGACTGTTACTCACCCTCTGCACACTTGTCTTGGACGTCACCATCTGAGATGTGGACACTATAATCTTGCTTTTCTTTGTAGGCACAGCTTCCTCACCTTTAGCAGAAATACAGGTTATGGTTAAAGTATCTATAGTAAAAAAACAACAGCCTATATTTTTCAAATTGGCTTTGCTGAAGCTATATATTATAATTTATTATATTAAAGCTAATAAAATGATAATTTGTTATGTCACAGCTGTGTAATATTTAAAGGTTTAACCAATTATTGGAGAAACAAAGCCTCACCCTGAACCAGCAGTTCAGCGGTCGACGTGGCCCGTCCACTGCTGTTGGTGGCGGTGACAGAATACGTCCCAGAGTCCTCTGGGAAGGCCTCAGCAATCAGTAGACTGTACAGGTCTCCATCCTGGAGGATCCTGAAGTCGGCTGAGCTCTGGATCTCAGCTCCCTCTCTGTAGAACTTCACCGCAGGCGTTGGGATCCCAGTGACTCGGACATCCAGCCTCACCTGGCTGCCCTGTCTCACTGTGGAGCTCTGCAGTCTCTGAAGAAGATTTGGAGGCGCTGTCTCCGCTGCACAAAAACACATCTAATTTAACTCAGAAAACAGATAAGCATAAAACATTTTTTTCCATTTTGAGTGACCAGGCTAAAGGTATTTTTTTTTATTTTAAACTGGTAAGTATCTTTGTGGATCCAGGTCTTGTCTTGAACTTTCTCTTCTTGAATATTACCCTGGGTATTACCTTTTAGACCAGCGGCCCCTAAAAAGAACCTGGGATATTATATATTAAAAAGTTTAACATGTGAGCCCAAAGTCATACAGGTTATAAATTCCAGGTCATTTCAGCTGCATCTGTTTTTCTATTTTCAAATTTGACTTACTGTGATACTAGTGGGAATAAATCATTGTTGAAATGAGACTAAATTGGAATTTACAGTGGAGAAGACATCAGAACCCAGGACTGGGACACAAGATCCTTGCTGGTTAAAACTGTTAATCACTTAATAAAGTTAGATTCCTGTTAAGGAAATATATGCTGCTGCAGCTGCGTCTATATTTGTTCTATCACTGTATTAAGTGACAGGGCGCGTCCTGGGCTCACAGCAGGTTAAATTTAGAACCAAAATGAGACTTGGACACAATCTACTTTTGTAACAGAGGGTAGCTGTCACCAGGGTTATTCTCTATCATCTGCCATACTTTTTGCCAACATATTAAAAGCACTGCCTGTCATTTAGAGCTTGATGATTTGTTTATGTTGTCTCTGCTAGTGTCACTAATAGTGTTTGATCCTCCTGGTTTTGAGTCTGACCTGTGACAAGCAGCTCGGCGGTGCTCGTGGCTTGTCCAGCTCCATTGGTGGCTCTGACAGAAAATCTCCCACTGTGTGCGGCGGTCACAGCAGGGATCTTCAGAACAGCACGGCCGTCGCTGAACGAGATCTGAACACCGGGCAGAGCGGCGATGGAAAGAACCTGGCCATCACGAAACCAGCTCACCTCGGGAACTGGAGAACCTTCAGAGGGCACAAACAAATTCAACTAAACCACATCCAACTTCAATAACAACAAACATCCTCCTAAAAATCAAACAGCAGCTCCATCACTTACCACTAACTTGAGCCTGGAACGTTGCGGCACTACCCTCCAGTGCCACAACGCTTTGCAGCGGCTGCGTGAACGTTGGCGCCTGTGTTGACATGTTAGTCAGCACCCTGTAGAGAGAACACAACACATGGTCAGAACAACGACTAATTACAAATGAAACCTAGAAAAAATAAATCCGGACATTGGTATGACAAACTGAAAGAAGAACATGTTCTCCACAACCTAGAACAAGTTAAGGTCTAACGATTATTTAGCCTGCACAGTCCAGAATAGTGTGAAACTATGAAGCATTTTAGGAACCGTCAGCTTCCTAAACTCAAGCTGAGAAGCTCAACCTGTAGCTAGTGCTTAACAGTCAAGTCAACAGGCAGGTTCAGTCTTCAGGGTTCTCTATTTTTACCCTGAACACTATGAGTTGAACCACCAACCCCTGGCTGAGATAATCACCATTAAACTAAAGAACTGCACGTATATGGCCACAATAAACAGATGAATTGAAGGCACTAAGAGAAGAAGAAAAACAACCAAGGTTACTCCATTTGATCTCAAGGGAACCATTATTGTCAGTCTAATGTGTGTTTTACCACCATGCTTCCAACAGCGGATTCACAGAAAATAGACAAGCGTAAAATTCTGATTGGCGACTGGTATGTTGTTCTGCTCCGCTTTACGTTGACCTGCTGACAGCCAGACCCTGGTTAGGTTATTTTTAGCAGCTCTGTCCCTGGAGGTGATCCAGGCTCCACAGGGTCTGGCTGATAAACCAGCAGCTGATCCAGCACAGAGCTAAGAGCAGATTAAACACCTGTTTCAGTACGGGGAATGCTCTTAGATTTCAATTCCAGGCTACTTTTAGATGTAATTAGTTTGGAGGAACATTTTAGAAAGGAAATACACTAAAAACTCTTTTCAATCAACAAATATTCATTACAGTATCAAAAAGAACAATTTAATGAATACAGCCAACTCATAAATTTGTTTTTGGTAGCTAATAATGTATTTAGCCAAAGATGTGCCTTTGGTTCTTTTGAGCCTCCACTCTTCCATGGACCCTAGATTTATTTGGAAAGAAGAAATCTGCAATAGACGAGGAGGATGGAAGGATAGGAATAATCCAGAATCTAAATTAATGTGCTTTCATTTGAACCCTTTTAAGTCATCTAGGATTTTTCTTTACCTTAATAAACAAAACTAGCCAAAAGAAGACTGAAGTAAAAAAAAACTATTTGTGGGTGTGTCTACAGATAAAGATATTTAGTTCTAATGATCAACGCCTCAACAACGCTAAACATTTTTAAATGGTATTGTCTGAGTTTGTCAGACTTCATGATCTGGACTCTGGAAGTCACTTTAGCAGCATGGGATTGACCCAGATGGATTTAACAGTTGGGTTTTAATACAGGTTTTGATACTAAACTGGTCCAACCGTGATGATCAGTGGTCAGTTTGGTCCAGTGTTGTTTGGCCCATGTTGGCTCTAAATGCTCTAATTTGTGGTATGTTTAGTTCTAATTGGCTCTGGGACCTCAAGTGGCCCTAACCACTCTTCCTAGTTGTGGTTGGTTCTTGCTTGGCCTTGATGGTCCTGTGTGTGTTCTGTTCAGTTCTAAGTAGGGTGCTGGCATCATGGTCATGGTCCCGGTCACCTGTCTGCTTCCACTCAACACTTACACAAACAACCAACAACAGCTGCTGTTTGACACTGGATCACAACCCAGAGCAGGAACTGTGAGCTCATTAAAGGTTAGAACAACACAGATGCTCAACTGTGAGCGAGCCTCACACTGAAAATATTATCTCTGTGAAACAGCTGAACTTGTTCACATTGTTCCACATGTCAACGAGATTCATTTTACCAGCTGTGACACCGATTTAACAAATTTATTCAACAGCTTTCTCAGCATTCTGATCTTTTGGGACCCGAAATCTGAAATAAAACAGACACAGATACAGACCCAACAATCCCAACACATACAATCCAGCTAATAAATTATGAGCCCAGGAAGTCCTCAGCACTGCCTATTTTAAAAAGGTTCATTAGTTGATATCTCGGTTGTAATGTCATTCATGATTGGAGAAATAATACAATCATCTTGAAACCAGTTTAGGTGAATCTCAAAACATGATCTGATACGTCTAAAGTCAAGATGATGACTCCAACATGGCATATCGTCATTCTAACTAGTGAGTCAAAGTTAAAGGATAAAGGTAAGTGAGTGGATTTCACCTTGTTCAACAAACAGCTGCTCCAGCACATTTTAAAGATGGGATTTTTACACAGTAAATAAAATGAACAAGTTCTTCCAGACTGAATTACTAACAGATTCATGAATATTTCACTTCTTTGTTTCCTTGTGATAGAAAACAAAGAATAAAGTCTGTGTCACTCTGTCATATCATTTCAGGTCAGATAAATATCAGCAGCATTCATATCGTTTGACTTTTATAAAAAACAAATGAGGATCAGACACCACGAGAAAGTTTGGCTGCAATTTCACTTCAGGATGCAGATTGAAACAGTAAAGTAGGTCAGTGTGAATCGCACAGTAAATCTTCATGATGCTGTGCACTCTGTTTACCCAAACACAAAAAATCACAAACTGCACAACAAGTGAGAAGACAGCACGAGTAGTTAACAGATTAAAAAAAGTTCTACTGGACACTAAAGACCGAGATCAGCTTTTGACTGTTCTCCAAAACAAAAGCCCCACTCTGGGGATTTAACAAACATGGGTCACCATACACTAAAATTACCCCCCCCCCCCCCCCAGCCCCCCCCCCCCCCCCCCCCCCCCCCAGCCCCCCCCCCCCCCCCCCCCCCCCCCCCCCCCCCCCCCACACACACACACACACATCGGTTTGATTGACAGCCACCATGTGGCACATAGCTGGGGGAGCAACTGATAGCCCTGCTGCTGATTCCCATAAAAAGCCATCAGCTTAGCTGAGTCTATGGTGATGAAATCAGCAGCTATTCTGGGACGTCCCATTATAACCTTCAGCAGAGAAAAGCAGCAAAAAGACATCAAGGACATCAAAAGTGAAAGGAAAAAGAAGGAAAAGAGTCTGGAGCCTGAGTGTGTAGATGTAGAGGTGTGAAATCAGCTGCTGCTCTTCAATCACAGCCCAGGAAACTGTAGAGACACTTACTTGTCTAAACAAGGATGCCCCGGGATGCCCAGACGTGGGCTTCCTCACAAAATCTCTTTATCCAGGAAACGTAGTGAGAAAATCCAAAAGGAGAACAGTTAAGCCTCAAAGGAACCCCCCCAAAAAAAACAAAACTACAGGCAGTGGGCGCCGTGTAGTTTTGTTTTTCCTCTTGACAGCAGTCCCTCCAGCCGAGGCGTCCAGGCCGGGAACGCTGACTCTGCTCAAAGGAGGCAGCTGGGCACCGGGGGACTTTATAAGGCCTTGACATCACACAGGGCCCAGGGTGCCATTGGCCAGCTGCAGAGAATCATGGGAGGACAGAGGAGCCATATTATGAAAGTCATCACACCTGCCAACAGGCTGCAGCTCATTTCTTATTAATTATCATAACTGATCTCATCTTAGCTTAGCTTAGCTTAGCTAGTCAGCTTAGTTATGGTGACATTTTCCCTTTATAAAATTAACACAAGCTGCACCACAAACAGGAATAGGAACTGGGATTTCGAGGCTGATGAAGTCAAATTCTTCTCAGCTGGGGAGCATTGTCAGTACTATTGTCAACGTCTGCAGACTTCTAGGTGGACATGAAAGTTCTGACAATTGGTTTTGATACAACAATAATGCAACATTTTAATCATTTAAATCAGTGAAATACAGTTCCTCCGGACCCTCTTATTGTGGGCTTCATAGATAGTTGGAGCTGTTTTGGGCAGACGGTAGATGTAGTTTCTTTAAATTAGGGGGTAAAAATCATCTGACGGAATTATAATCTCCAACATGGTCATGGTGAGTCAAGGCTAAAAAATAATCTACAGCACAAACAATCAGTGTAACTTTATTTAAGATTTATTGTTTGCATACATGTGTCAACCTAGGTTTCAGTGTCGATCATATACTCACACCTGATAGTGTCATGGCCAACTTTGACTTTCATCTTTACCAATAGAAACATTGTCATAATTCCCATTGTCTTTACTTCAAAACTAGATACTAGACACAGGCTGTATCTGACCATTTTCAGCATTTTTAGACTCAGATGCTGGGAGACGAGACACTAGGGGCTGTAGGTGTTGCTACAACATCAGCCTCATGACAGACACCACCAATGTAGAGGGTACCAAACCAGATTTGTCAATCCATTGCAGCAGAAAGCCACTGATCACAGCTGCTACCACCAGAGTCAGAGGCAGAGGTCTCAGAGGTCTGAGAAGAACAGAAAGCGCCGGTCAACACTTGACACTTGGCCCAGAGCATCGGCTGACACGTCTTCATCCTTTAACCTGGAGTGACCATGATGATAAGAGGTGAGACAGCACACTAACTGTAACTAACTCTGAGCCTCCAACAACAGCTCTTGGCTGCAGGATCCTTATTGGCATCATGCGAGCCAGTATGATGCGAGCCAGAATGAATATGAGGATTTACCGAACTTTACAGTACTGTACATGCAGGTGTACAGGTTGGGTCACTGTTGTATGGAACATGTAAAACTTGCCTTATGCCTTATGATAAACTAGTAAAATTATTGCTATTACTGTACCTCTGCTGGATATTGTGACCTCTGGTTTTTGACAAGTCTAGTTACATGGGCTGCTGCCCTGACCCTAGCTGCGATGTCAGATCCTGCAGGCATTTTGTGAGGCCCTAAAACAGGTGTGTTCAGCTAAAATTTAAAGGTCCGCTTACGCAAAGGTCTAGAAAATTCTAATGTCTAACTATTTACTGCGATATATTATTAAGTAGCTTGCATGCAAGTACAATTACAATTCAAAAACCTTTTGACAAATTTATTGTTATGTAACATCAAACTGAGCATATATTTCCAATGTTGTCTAATTTATGGTATAAAATTAAGTCATTAAAAACCCTAGAACTCTTTCGCTATAAAAAAATACACTATCACTTTTGCCAGGTAATTTTTGCCTGATATAATATACCCAACAAAAAGTACAAAACATGACAACAAACGGTAAATTAGAGTGGTTTTCTTTTATTTTCAACTGTTGTATGTCTAACAAAATGAACAATAAAAAAATAGGAAGATCCTTAAAACATGCGCAAAAATTACTGAAAAATTAGGAATTTGAGAACAAAAAATGTCTAAAAAAGGACAATTGAAACTTGGTCTTTGGTCCACCCAATCCTTGGACATGTC
This sequence comes from Betta splendens, assembly GCF_900634795.4. Lineage (NCBI taxonomy): Eukaryota > Metazoa > Chordata > Actinopteri > Anabantiformes > Osphronemidae > Betta > Betta splendens. Next base: position 650,210 of record NC_040899.1, on the reverse strand, counting down.
AGACTTCCCTGGTAAAGGCACAAACTCCTTGAACGCGAACAGCTACAAAAGAGAGGAACAAAAAATAGTATTTTTTCAGTAGTGTGTGGACACACCAGTCGACGACAGACATGGCATCTGTGCCGTGTTTTCCTGTCCGAGCCTGCGGGGCAGTCAGCACACCTCACTAAGGGACTATTGCTTTCTGCTGCCACTGGTCCTGTCTCATTTGCAAGTGTGCCAGGGGTCAAGCACAGCTACAGATCAGGACTCTGAGTTGACGAGACAGATTTGAAGAGGACAGTCTCTGCTCTGCCCATGTCACAGCCTGGACTCACTTCCTGTTTTATTTTCTTGTATTTCCGGTTTTGTCTTGTCACATTTAGTTTAGCTTTACTTTCCAGTCACATGATCTCACCAGATGTTTTCTGTCAGTCTTTACTCACATTGTCTTGTATTTAAGCACCGTCTCAGCCATAGCCCAGTTCCAGATTGTTAGGTCGTGTTCCTGTGTCGTAGTAGCCAGCATTCCAGCATTTTAACTATTCCCTTGCACCGTGTATGACCCTCGCTATCCGGACCTTGTCTCTTGCCTTGCCTCTGATCGTGTACTGCCGTAAGTGTGTGAACCTAGCCTGTCTCTGACCACAGACTGCCAGATCCTTACCTGTACCTGTGCAGGTGTGTCCGAGCGCTGGTCCTTTTTCTGCCACCTATATCAAAGCGCAAGTAGCAGTGAGGCACGTGTGGGTTATGTGTGTGTGTGTGCTAAAAAAGGAACCACGGAAGTGGCTTTTACCTGGACCGGTGGTCAGTCATTGATTGAGAGAGGTGGGAGTCACAGCAGTTGGTCTAACATGCCAGCAAGTCGGGGTGACGCACCATCGCTGGCGCTTGTTTGCCTCAAGGAGAATAGAGTGAATTTGGCTGCGGGCTGATCACGGCATACTGAGGTCAGCTGGTTTGATCTCCTCAGCGTTGTTGCTGCTGCCGCTCGACTGTGTCGATGCTGTTTGTTTAATAGTCACGACTCCTGCTGCTTCTACACTTTGGCTGCTGTTTGATTTTATCATGTTTTTAACAGTTGTGATTGGTATTTTGGTTTATTTAGTTATTTACTTTTTTTCCCGTAGGTCCTTTTCTGGCTTTGTATTTTTATTTTTATTGTCATTATTTGCAGTCAGTAGTTGTTAGTATTATTGGCTTTCCACTTATGCATGGTGTGTTTTTTTTTTTTGTTTTTTTTTCCCCCATGCATGGTGTGGTTTATTTTCCTATTGATCATTGCCTGTTTGTAGTGTACCATTTTTTTAGTAGTTGATGTTTATCACTGGTGAATTAATAGAATTGTATAATAAAATCTATTATTTTAAAACCTGTTTCATTTTTTGACACCTGGTGATCTCTACTTTCGGACGGGCCTACACCACCCTGTCACAAGTGCCAGTGCCAAAGCTTGCAAGACCTCCTCTGCATTTGGTTTACACCTCTTTTCATCGCATTCTCATTGTGAATGATCCAGTAGTTAATCACAGCAGCATTGATCATACCATAGAACACGCAAAGGCCATCTCTTGGTTTTGCTTCCGCAGCCATAATGAGCACACATCTGGTCAAAAGTATCGACACCTCCCTTTGTTTGGTTGTAAAATTCAATTACTTCAGGCTTGCCAGTGGGTCCTATTGTTGGTTGTGTGCGCATGGATGACAGGAGCAGTACGACCTTCTTTTTTTTTAAGCTGTCTTAGAAAGGACACCAAGGTTAGTTCCTTGGTGAAGAGAAAAGAACTGGAGCCTGGCGTACGCTTTCTTTCCCTTTGATCACTTGTAGGATCTCCCAGCGGCCTGGTAGCGCAGTTGGTAATGGTTCGCCCTTGGAAGGCAAAGGTTCACGGTTCAATCCCTATCCGCGGAATCAGGTGTGACCATGACACAAGCTCCCCGAGTGCCGTTCACTATGGCAGCTCCCTGCTCACTGGGATGGGTCAAATGCAGAGAACAAATTTCCCCACTGTGGGGGGAATAGGGGTTAATATCTTTCTTTCTTTTATTTTCTTTTACTGTGCCCACAAAGGTCATGCCTCACTTTTGCAGCAGGTCAATCGCTAGTGCCAAAGCGAACCAATTATCAGTGGTGACATTCCTGTTTGTATAGTGATATAGTTGGTCAGCTCCTTGGTAAAATACTGGCCAAGATGTCTCCATCCTTTCACTGTGTTGCAAGTTTCCCCAGATGTGGTATTCCTGTCAGTAAGTACTTGCTTTGGGCATCATTAGCAAGGACAAGCTTGATACCGTATTTAATTACTTTAATAATAATAACTTTATTTATAGAGCACTTATCAAACATTTGTACAAAGTGCTTTACACAAAACATGCGGAAATACCTCACAAGGATAAAACATAAAATTAAAACTAAAAATATATCCCTTCAGACTAAAAGATCTCACACGTAATCAATAACAGTCTCAGCATCACGGAACTTTAGCGTGGGTCTAATTTTTTTTTTTTTTTTTCTCCGGCGCCGGTCGAGCTGGCTGCTGGTCACAACAGCTCCTGTCCTCTTACTTCTATTTATTACTTTTTTCACTTATTTAAGTTTACCTTTCTAGTGTTTTGTTAGTAGCATTAGTGTACACAACCTGTACACAGCTTTTATATAGTTTTTTCTAAGTTTGGCGCAGTACAAACGCTGTTTTAAAGCTACGATGTGCGTCGGGGTCGGAGCGCGCATTGTTTACACTGCGGAGCAGCTGATCGCGCAGCGCAGCGCCGTAGTTCTGCCCAGAGACAGACACGAGATCACCGCTGAGGTGCTGGTGAAGTCCCGACGCGGGCGCCGCGCCGGAAAACTACGACGGGAGAAAACGAGACGCTTCAGGCCCGCTGTCCCCTCCGTCATCATGGGGAACGTGAGATCTCTCCCCAACAAGATCGACGAGCTTGCGGCGCTCACACGGTACCAGCCGGAGTACAGAACGAGCAGCGTCCTGCTGTTCACGGAGACCTGGCTGACGTCACTCATCCCGGACTCGACTGTCGCACTGGACAATTTTCATCTGCTACGTGCGGACAGAACGGAGAACAGCGGTAAGAGGAAGGGAGGGGGTCTGGCTGTGTTTGTGAACATCAGGTGGTGTAAGCCACGACATTGCACTGTCAAAATGAAGCCGTGTAACAGAGACATTGAGCTGTTAGCGGTGGGCATGAGGCCATCCTACCTGCCACGGGAGTTCACACACGTTATAATAATTGCTGTGTACGTCCCACCCTCCGCTAACGCTGACACAGCTTCTGAGACCCTGCTCTCAGTCACCAGCAGGCTGCAAACACAGCACCCACAGGCCCTCTTCCTGATCTTTGGGGACTTTAACCATGCACCTCCTTCAGCTGCTCTGCCTACATACACCCAGTATGTGACCTGCCCCACCAGAGACAAGAAAACCCTGGACTTACTCTATGCCAACACCAAAGAGGCCTACGCTGCGTCCTCCCTCCAACCGCTGAGCAGAGCTGACCACAACATCCTGCATCTCCTGCCTGTGTATAAACCTGTAGTACACAGGCAGCCGGTGGTGCCCCGCACAGTGAAGAGTTGGACAGCTGAGAGCGAGGAGGCTCTCAGGGACTGTTTTAACACCACTGTGTGGACGGAGCTCTGCGACCCACATGGGGAGGACATTAACGCAATAACAGATTGTGTAACGGACTACATAAACTTCTGCTGTGAAAACACTGTTCCCACCAGGCGGGTTCGGTGTTTCACCAACAGCAAGCCTTGGGTCACCCCTGATATTAAAGCTCTGCTAAAGGAGAAGAAGAGAGCATTTAAATCAGGGGACAGGGAGGAGCTGAGAAGGAAAATCCGTGAGGGGAAGTCCAGCTACAGGAGGAAGATGGAGGAGCAGCTGCAGCACAACAATGTCAGTGAGGTGTGGAGGAGCCTGAAAACCATCTCAGGCTTCAAAGCTCCACACCCACAGGCTGAGGGGGACCAGAGCTGGGTCAACGAGCTGAACTCACACTTTAATAGGTTTGACCAAGCACCCACTCACACCTCCCAGCAGCTGCCTCCAAACCTTTTGTCACCTCATACCACTGGATTACCACCCCCCACAGCCCTTCACACCTTTACACAAAGCCCTCTACCCTCAGCCCTGACGACTGGTGACTCATACCAACAACACCCCCTCACTTCACACCACACTGAGACACTCCCTCAACCCCTATCCCTCTCCAGCACCCAGGTGAGAAGAGAGCTCAGGAAGATCAAGGCCAGGAAAGCAGCTGGACCAGACGGCATCAGCTCCAGACTCCTTAAGTCCTGTGCAGGCGAACTGTGTGGCGTTATGGAGCATGTCTTCAACCTGAGCCTCAAGCTGAGGGTGGTACCACAGCTCTGGAAGACCTCCTGTGTGGTACCAGTGCCCAAGACACCGCACGCCAAAGAACCCAGCAGCTTCAGACCAGTGGCTCTGACATCACACCTGATGAAGACACTGGAGAGACTGGTCCTGGGTCACCTCCGCTCTGCGGTGGGAACCTACCTGGACCCGCTGCAGTTCGCCTACTGACACATAGGCATAGGAGTAGATGACGCCATCATCTTCCTCCTACATCGAGCTCTTTCCCACCTAGAGAAGCCCGGCAGCACTGTGAGGATCATGTTCTTTGACTTCTCCAGTGCCTTCAACACCATCCAGCCGGTGCTTCTGAAACACAAACTGGAGGAGGCTGGTGTGGACCTTCATCTGACAGAGTGGATTATGGACTATCTCACAAACAGGCCTCAGTTTGTGAGAGCCAGGTGTGTGTCTGACACTCTGACCTGCAGTGTGGGGGCCCCACAGGGGACTGTACTGGCCCCCTTCCTTTTCACCCTCTACACGTCAGACTTCAGACACAACACGGACAGCTGTCTTCTGCAGAAGTTCTCTGATGACTCTGCGATCGTCGGACTGATCACCGATGATGACGACGCAGAGTACAGAGGACTTACTCAGAACTTTGTGGACTGGTGCCAGCGGAACCACCTCCTGATCAATGCAGTGAAAACGAAGGAGATGGTGGTGGATTTCCGCAGACAGCAGCCTGCAGTCATACCACCGATGCACATCCAGGGAAGGGACATTGAGAGAGTGGACTCTTACAAGTACCTGGGAGTGCATCTGAACAATAAACTGGACTGGACTCATAACACGGATGCACTGTACAGGAAGGGTCAGAGCAGACTCTACCTGCTGAGGAGACTGTGGTCTTTTGGAGTGAGGGGGCCACTCCTGAAGACCTTCTATGACTCTGTGGTGGCATCAGCCATCCTGTATGGTGTGGTATGCTGGGGCAGCAGCATCACAGTGAGGGACAGGAAAAGACTGGACAGCATCATCAAGAAGTCCAGCTCTGTCCTGGGCTGCACTCTCGACACAGTGCAGGAGGTGGGTGAGAGAAGGGTCCTGGCTAAACTGACATCCATCATGGACCAGGTCTCTCACCTATTGGAGGAGTCACTGTCTGCTCTGGAGAGCAGCTTCAGTAGCAGACTGATCCACCCTCCCTGTGTGAAGGAGAGATATCGTAGATCCTTCCTACCTGCTGCTGTCAGACTGTATAATCAGAACTGTTGACCACGTCCCACTACAGTCACTCACCCACTGCATCAGTGGTTTATATAGCAACCTGCTCTGCACAATATTTGTGTAAATCTGTGAACAATCATGTATATTGTTACCGGTAAAAATCTTATACCCATTACTGTGCAATAACCCTGCAATGACCTCATACTCACTCTAACTGTACTGTACTGCTTTGCACTGTGCCAACACATACTGTTCTGTACCTGTATTCTTGCTCATCTGTACTGCTGTTGTGAGACGTAATTTCCCCACTGCGGGACTATTAAAGGTTTTCTTATTCTTATTCTTATTTTAGCAATGTTCCTAAGGTGATAGAAACACGATTGGACCAATTTGGTAGTGTGCTGCTCAAAACTCATGTTGGGGCAGTGTGAGGGTTGTGGTAGTGCCAAGTGAATTAGCAACACCACCTAGTCTCAAAAAGGGCTGAGTTTGATTAGCCTCACACGGGTTTGCACCAATTATGTTGGGGATATGCGAGGAGCACAAATTATAATAATTGGATTTATAGCTCCTGAGTGGAGATACCAATTATGTTTGGTTATTAGTTTAAATATATATAACTATATGACAAAGGTCTATAGTTTGGTAGGTGAAACACTTAATTGTTATTGACTAACAATTATTAACTGAATTAATAATTAATACATTTACGGGGCACCACCCTGTTACCAGGGACCAGTAACCAATTTGGAATAGCCAATACAGGCTCAATTGTATTTAAGTTGGTTGAAGGGTGAATTCTGTACCATAGCTGACTCAATTTACCAGTGTTGTAAAACTATATACAAACAATTACAGACAACGACCAATTAAATTATGAACGCTTTATTAAACAATTAATATTAACTCCAGTGTCAACACTATCTTGAATAACTCAGCAAATCACAACTTAATCATATGGTGTGTTCATCTGGAAATACTGTATGTGAATGCGCAAGATAAGAGGGGTGTGTGTGTGTGAGAGAGAGAGAGATTTGATTTTCACAAGACTTTATTAGTCAGTTTTAAATAAACTCATGACAAGAATAGTTTAAAAAAAATACAATGACAGCGCAGGGTTAAAATTAACAAAACAATCATTTTCAAAAAAGCTCAAAAAAAGAAACAAGAAAAAAAAACAGCAGCATGGTGACAAACTTGTTAAAAAACGCTATCTTCCAGATCTCTGCTTATTTTGAGCAGTATTTTCTTTAACCTAACGTCCTGGTTTGTGTAACCTCTGTAGTATATTTATGTATCATATCATATATTATTATATAGGTAGTGAACAATCTATTCGGGTCAGGTTAAGATGCAGTGACTGTTCCTCAACCCTTGCAGTTTGGCAGGGTCGTTGTCTGGGGAGCATCTGGGATAGACTCCAGGAAACAGACATTTACATTTACTTTTAGCAGTAAAATTGATCATTGCTTATGAGAGAAGTACAGAGAGTAGATGGGTTCGTGTGAGGTGGGGTGAAAGAGTTTGCGTAAACTGGGTTCGCAGAATCCGTGTTCGCAGAATCTGTTGTTGTTAACAATGTTTATCCAAGCTGTTCCTAAGGAAATATTCAAAATGTCACGCCGACCTGGGAAAGGAACTGGGAGGTTGATGGTGGGCCAGATGCAGCTGGAGCTGGACAGATAACACGGCCCAGCGCCAGGACTTTCCAAGTAGCCGAGAAAAACATCTACATGTCCTTATTTGGACATGTGGAAAGATTTTAGGTGGTGGTTAAAAGCAGGCCTTCACAGGCTGGGGTTTTCAGAGCGCTTCGCAGAGGGTCCGCTGGTAGCACACAGCGGACCTTTTCCGACCTCTCGGTTCTCTCTGCAGAGGAACAAGCAGGTGAATTCGGTCTCTGCCTCTCTTGCTATTACTCTTATGTAATCATTATCTGATTGATTTAATTTGTCATGTATAATAAATTTGTATGCTATTGATTTAAACTTCAAAGTTGAGTTCTTGTGAAATCTCTGTCGTGATTGAAGAAAAAGAAAATACACGACACCTCCTTTTCCTCTGCTTCCCATTTGGTCATAGACCAAAGAGTTCACAAAACATTCTTCATCTGAAAAATAATCATCAATCTTCACACCCCTCTTATTTTTCGTGCGCTGTAAGAACAATTTAACCCGATCAACCGATTAGGTCTTGGGCTCCGGTGACTGAAATCTACAGTCAGACATTTCGCTGTCAGAGCTGAGAGAAAACTCATCCTCACTGAGATCTAAGTCTGCAGGTCGTCTGTCTGGCTTTTGGCCCTTTACCTTTTTCCCAGGAGAACAGAGGAGGTGGATCCGCTGTGCGACGCTATCTGGGATGCCTGCAATCGACATGACACAACCGAGGGAATCCTTTGCTGGGGAGGAGAGCTGCTCGGCCACCGCGACCGAGGTCTCTGGTCCCTGGATCCCGGAACCGTGCCCTCGCCGACGCCGTCTGGGGCGCGTGCGGCTGACCGTCGTCTGAGGCGCTGAGAGCGGCGGGGGCTGCGTCTCTGCAGCTGGGTCCGAGTGGCGAACAGAGGCGGCGGCGCTTGAAGCTGTGACAGGAACGTGAACATGATCCGCTGGATTGGCGGCAGGAACGGAGATGTGAACCGCCGGAGCGGCGACAGGAACGTGAACCGCCGGAGCGGCGACAGGAACGTGAACCCCCGGAGGAACGGCGGCGGGAGCAGCTGCGGCAGCACAGGCGGACGATGCGTGCAGAGCGCGTGCCAAACCCCTCCTCATCCGCCGGAGTCAGTCATAGAACGCCTGCACTCGAGCCACCAACATTCGTCCTCCAAAATCTCGAGAGCCAGTTTTACTAGACGGAGATGTGCATCAATGACGGGCGCTTCCGCCAACAGAGGTACAGACGAGGGCTAGACAAAACTCACGGGTCAGACAGTCAGGTAAATGTCACAATCCAGGCAGAGGTACGGAAGAGGTTCAGGCAGGAATCGGCGGTCAAAACAGGCAAGATCAACAACACGGAATAATCATAACAGAGCGCTGGATAATGGTGCAGGGATACGACAATCTGGCATCTGACTGTGGGCTGAGGTGGTGCTTAAGTACAGAGTCTGATTGCTAGATTATTGTCAGGTGTGCATAGTGAACCGGGATGTGAACAGCTGAGACGAGAAAAGGAAGTGCTTTCAGATTAAAACAGGAAATGACAAGAAACGTGACATCCTCCTATACATGTCCTTTAGTTGATCCAGCTCTGTCTCCACCTGACCAATAGAAACACCATCAAATTCACCGTCACACTAAAAATTACAAAACACATTCATTTAATGAAGTCTGGGCTGAAGTTGAACTTGTGTTGTGTGAAGACAAGACGACCTGCTGAGCCGTCCTCAGAAAAGTGACAAATGGTTGCATTAGCTGCAGGTGTATATCGATCTTCCTGTTCAGACTCAGCAGGATCTTCTTCAGAACCCGACTAATGAGCTCAAGACTCAGCTTTGATGAGTCAGCATCAGGTGAACTGGACCAGGTGGTGCTGGTTCTGGTCTGTTTGAGCACAGGTGTCAAGGTCCTTAAAGAAGTCAGCAGCATGCTGGGCCCACTGGGACAGTGGCAACTGGTTCTGCTGGTTGGATCGGTGTGCAGAACAGTGATTTAATCCAGGATGTGCTTAGACAGACAAACAAATTAGAGTTCAACCTTTAAACCACTGTATGTTAGGTATAAAACCCTATGCTTTTCCTGTGAAGGGTTGGACAGATGGTTCAATAAAGTCATTAAATGTTTTTGTCATAAATGTGTATGATGTGTAAATTTCAGCCTAACTGTGTCATAGTTGATTCAGTGATTCATGAGGCTTCAATTTCGCCATCTCTAAAAACTATAGATCTAAACAGAGACACCACAAACAGTTTCACAGCAAACAAACCTGGACGAGATGAAACAGAACCACGAAGCCAAAGCAACTGGTAACATCCATGTAACATTCAATGATAAACCAACAAATGACTGACCTCAAACTAGAGATGTCCAACTCGAGACCTCCTACTCGACACAGCATCGATCTTTTGAAGCGGAAGTGTCGTCAAGAAGATTCTCGAGCGCGTTTCAATCACGTGACCAATGCGAGCGCGGTCTCGACCTGTCACGTGACGTGTCGAGCAGCTGAGCGGGCATTTGAGCGGGCGGGGAATGCCAATATATGCCAAGGCTTTATAAAGGGTCCAAATCACTGCTTACGCTGTGGGTTTTTGAGAGGAGATTGCTAGCGTCATTATCATTGTTGCCAATTAAATAGAGAGAGAGAGAGAGAGAGCTAATAGAGATTTAGATTTAGATTTATTTAGTTTAGTTAAACACTGAACACTCAATATATACAACAAACATACACACATAGGCGCATACACATACACCATATTTATTTATACAGATAGGTATAAAATAGGAGTAGGAGTAGCATTGTCAGATAGATCATTTAGTGTGTGAAAGACTTATAAGTGAGGCAGTAGGTAGTACTACTATAGTAGTAGTAGGGACATGGAGCAAGAGCCAGTGCCAAAAAGAGTCCGCTCATATGTCTGGGAGCACTTTGATCTTATCAGCCCCAGAAAGGTCAAGTGTTTGATTTGTGCTCAGGAGCTGACTTATAGCAGCAATACATCATCCATGCTGCGACATCTGCGAGCCAAACACCCAGAAACCACACCTAATACAGCAGCAACTGATGCATCTGCTGCTGCTGCGGGTGGAGCTGGAGTTGGAGCCCAACAAGGTATGCTGTACTTAGTTTAGTTATAATTAAAGGCACAGAATTGAAAAAATTAAACTAAAAGTACTATATTATGTTTTAATTTTAAGGCCGACAAGCAGAGTTGGATGAGGCACTGGTGAATATGATTGTGCTGGATGCACAGCCTTTCAAAGTGGTGGAAGACAAAGGCTTCAGGGCCTTTGTTCAGAAGCTTGACCCCACGTATGTCCTGCCTTCTCGACAGACTTTAAAAAGTATGGTGGACAAAAAATATGAGGAAGCCAAGAAGAAGTCCATAAATGAGTTGGAGAAAGCAGAGGCAGTCAGTGTGACTGCTGACATGTGGACATCCATCACTATGGAGGCATATCTTGGGGTCACTTGCCACTTTATTAATGAGAATATGGAGCTAGCAAGTGTTTTGCTTGGTGTGGGGCATTTTACACAGTCCCACACAGCAGAGAACCTGAGGGATGCTATGGAGCTGCAGCTGCAGAGGTGGGGTTTGAGACATAAAGTGCACTGCTTAATTACAGACAATGCAAGCAACATGATTTTATGTGCAAAACTTATGGCCGTGCGAAATTTGCCATGCTTTGCACATAGTTTAAATCTTGTTGTGAAGAAGGCTCTGGAACAAACTCCTGTTCTCACGGACATTAGAACAAGAGGGAGAAGAATCGTAACATTTTTTAAAAGCAGTGTCAAGGCAAAAGAAAAACTCGCAGAGGTTCAAAATCACCTCCAAACTCCACCACACAAACTCCTCCAAGAAGTTGATACGCGGTGGAATTCTACATACCTCATGTTAAAACGACTACACGAACAACGTGAAGCAGTCAGTGCAGCTCTGGCATCCATACCAACAGACATACCCCCCCTTGTATCACTGGACTATGACGCTATAAGCGAATGTTTAGAAGTGCTTGCACCATTCTATTTAGCTACAACGGAGTTGTCAGCGGAGCGAATTGTATCAGGATCCAAAGTTATACCTATTATTAGAATGGTGCAACACAAGCTGGCATCTAAGGCTGCAGGATTAAAAAATGAAACGGCAGGTCTTCTGTGCCAGAACCTACAGCAGATTTTGGCAACAAGGTGCAATGTTGAAACGATCCGAGTCCTCGCTTTGTCCACCCTCCTGGACCCTCGTTTTAAAACATTGGCATTTGGAAGTCAAAGTTATGCTCAGGAGGCTGTGGCTAAACTGACAGCAGAATGTGCAACAACAATACGGGGGGAAAGTGCAGAGCCATCAACATCACAGGTAATCTTTCATTTATTAGAGTCTGTTATCTTTTTTTTTACATACATACATGTATGATCAAATCTAATGATGTTTTTCAGTCAGCAGCAATGTCAGAGCCCAATCCTGAGGCAGGAGCTGTGGACAACTTATGGGAACTGTTGGACAGCAGAGTGGGTTAGTATATTGACATAAGCATAATTTTCATCATGAAAAGAAACTGAAATGTGTTTTGTTTTAGGAGCAACTCAACAGATCCCAAATCCAACGGCAAATGCAACTGTGGAAGTTCAGCGGTACCTGTCTGAGCCGTACCTCTCCAGAGGAGAAGACCCGCTCGCTTACTGGAAGACACGCGCAACGACGTATCCACTACTTTTCAGTTTGGCCAAAAAATATCTCCACATGCCAGCAACATCTGTGCCGTGCGAGCGGGTCTTCTCCAAAGCTGGAGAGGTGGCAAGCCGAAGGAGGAGCAGATTAAAACCACGCACTTTGGAAACCATTCTTTTTCTTAATAAAAATCTTTGATGTCACAAATGACAGACGCTCGTCAATGGAGTATAAACAAAGTTGCAGAAGCACTCACACAGTAATGGTAACATTTCACTATCACACATATTTGACATATCAAGGCTACCAGATATACATTTATCTACTAAGAAACACAATTACACATCTTTGACAAATAATTTTTATTTGACAATAAAACAGGGACTGTCAGAAGTTGAGCCACAACTTATCTGTGAGGATTTAAGGCCAGTTTGCTTTGTTGCAGTTCTCGCAAACAACCAGCAGATGTCTGTCTTTCTAACTGTATCAAATGGTTCGAGTAGCGTGTCGATTTCAACCCAGTTGTGTCAAAGTTGCTCGCTGATTCACGAGGCTTTGATTTCGCCATCTCTACCTCAAACTAGGAACTTAAACACTAAAAACACAGGTGAAAATAATGACACTAATTACATGACAGGAAACAACTAAGAGGTGAAGAAACACACAGGACCAAAACTCAAGGCGCCCCCTGCAGACAGGAGGGACGAACTGTACCAGCATCGGGGAGATGCCATCCTGCCTTAAGGCTGTGGCCTTTGCTTTGACACTTCCTTCTCTGCAGGCGCCACAGCCCTGACACCTGTTGGCTATGGGAGACAAACATTGTGAAACTGTGTCAAACTCTAATGGAACTGAATGTCACCATTTCTAAAATTCTGTATATTTGCTTCACGGGTTGTTCTGAACATGTCAAGAAAAAATAAACTCAAACAAGAGGAGTGGCCGCCCTCCCTCATCCTGCTGGAGGTATTTCCTGCCCACTGTCTCTTGGGTTTGTTTCCCTACATCTGTAGAGTTGTGGGCTGTCTGTCTTAAACCGTAACATTTGTGTACAATGTCAGTATGATAACAAACTGAAATCTAACTGATGTAAACCATTATTACACATTGCATAAATCACATGTTCTTACCTGGTGGCATGTTTGCATTGTTTAGTCACATCCTATTTCCTGCTTAGTTTAGACCAGGGGTGTCCAAACTTTTTGCACAAAGGGCCAGATTTGATAAAGTGAAGATGCCTGGGGGCCAGTAGATCCTTTTGATGTTTTTTAACCAAAATGTTACATGCAAATGTACACAATTATGAAACAATTTTCATTGTCACAATTCTCTTTATTTTTCAAATGGCAGTGTAACCAAATATAAGCCGCTCAGGCAGACGTGAACAACTCAAACGACAACTCATATCTGGGGAGTCAGATAACATTGAACACTGAACTGTATGAAATACCTTAAATTTACATGAGTTTGATAAATATCTTTGCCTCATGAATATTTTAAACAGGAGTTATATGTAATGCAAAGTTGTGTCTTATCATTAAAGTTTAAAACAAGTACATTTTGCTCTTATCTTTTACAACATCTTTCAGAGTAATAGTTTGTTACAGGTACACAACAACAACAGTTATATCCAAATCTTGTTCAAGATGTTTAACCCCTTAAGTTCTACTGTCCCTCCTGAGGGACGCCTGAGGGCATCATGCGAGTTATGACCGTGTACAGCCCAGCTGCTAAACCTCAGCGACACAAGCTGCACACCGTTGGAAAGCTTAGACTTCCGTCTTTCCGACCATATACACCATTTCCAGCTACAACAACCACAGCGCAGTCACCAAATGTTTAAAAAACAATAACCATAAATCCATAAATTTTCCATCACTTACTTTTGACGACTTCTGAGCTTCAAATCACGCTCAATCACGTCGTGTGTGGTCTCTTTACACACGGTACATCCACACTGGTCCAAAAACTACAAGTGTTCTGCTCCAACTCGTGAGCGAAAAATAATTTTTTCCAACTTCTGTGAGCCATAACTCGCTAAATTCAAAAGCGAAAGTAACGGGAACTTTTCAAGATGGAGGCTCCCGGGCTTCGGCTTCGAACGAGACCAACTGAGCCGTAAACCTCCGTTCATTGGCCACACCATAGCAACCCCTAGCACACGTGGTCCAACCCTCCCCCTCCCTCCACTCACAGGCCACTAGAACTGTCTAACTGTTAGACAGTGCTAGTGGGCCATAAATAATACATGATAAGACCGAATTGCGGGCCGTATGAAATCTTACCGCGGGCCGTGATTGGCCCCCGGGCCGGACTTTGGACATCCCTGGTTTAGACAAACTAACATGTTTAGCCTGGGAAAACCACCACAACAAGATTTATGAGACAGAACTGCAGCTGCTTATCAGTAAGACATTTCCCTTAAACAAGTGTGAATGAGTTTGTTTTTGTGGTTAAGATAAGATGAGAAATACTTTACTGATCCCCTTGGGGGAAATTGTGTTCTTTGCATTTGAACCACTAGCTTCCCAGGCCGACGCGCTACCCATTTAGCTATAAATGCTGATGGTGAAATAGACTGTCTCTTACCTCAGAGCTGTCCTGTCCATTCATCATGGAGTTTCCATGACCTGCTAGAGGTGGAGCTTGACAGCCTGGTCCACCTTCCTCCGCCAATCCTGCAGCGTCTCCAGCCGTTGCTCCAGCTTCAGTGCCATCCCTCCACTGCAGTGGGAACTCTGGGAAGAGGAAGGATTAGAAGTTGGAACACACTGAGTTTAAAGAAGATGAGACGCTGATCAGAGGACACAACTTACTCACTCACTCATATTATTATCATTTAGTCTTTACAAGGGTTGGGGGTCTACTGAAGCCCAGCTGTCTATCGGGCAGGTTCACCAGTTATCTGATAACAGATAACCAATCACACCTGGGCAATTTAGACTCTCCAATCGACCTAATGTCGGTCTGTAACTCTGTTACCTACAATATACTGTACTACACACCAATTCTATGCTGTACACTTCATTTAAATTTAGTTATTTTAGTTCAAATTAGTGCAGACATTCATACAGGGTTTAGCTTTAGTTTGATTGTTACCTCTATGCATGGACTTGTATATTTTAGTCAGTGTGTGGTCATCTGTTTTGATTTGTAGCTCCTCAGCTCTGTCAATACAGACTCCAAACTGCTGAGACACAGAGAGATGCTGTAGTATTTGTGCATGGGTGTGACAATCATGCAAACACTGCTTAACGTTAACGTTATGGAATATTTATTAATTCCTATTATTTTAATCCTTATAATTCAATTCTATGCAAATGGTTAGATGTGCAAACAATGAGCAGAGAGCATCCTAGCATTACAGTACATGTGATGCAACAAGGGAAAAGTGTTCAGACCCCAGCTACAACAATTATGGGGAGGGAGGGGAGGGAGATGGCAGTGTGATATATGAGTGGTGTGACAGAGCTGTAGTCAGACGCTGCCACAGCTGCAGCTTCTCCTCCTCCTCTCTCTGAGGATGGAGGCCCAGGACGGAGCAGAGCTCTGCTTTCCACAGCTCCTCAACGCCTCCTGCTGGAAGCCAAAGCGCCATCAGTCTGACGCTGTGCTGCTCTATCTGCTGTTCTTCATCTCTGCGCTCACTGTGGTTCTCAACCTGCTGGTCATCATCTCAGTCTCCCACTTCAGGCAGAGATCAACTTCTCAGCACACTTTACAGCAGCTCATGGTTTTATTGGTGTGACCACAATAGGCAGAACTTTTACTTTACTGAATAGTGTCACATCTTGACACCAGCTGCATCTTCTGCTTTGCTGACACAGCTTTTGAACATTACAGCCAGTTGAAGGTCGTATCACTCTGCATGAATGATATTACATTATGTGCTTTTGTGTCCCTGCAGGCAGCTCCACACACCCACCAACCTGCTGCTCCTCTCTCTGGCTGTGTCTGACTTCTTTGTGGGTCTTGTGGTGACACCATTTGGAGCTCTCCGACAAACATCCTGTTGGTATCTTGGTGACCTTGTGTGTTCTCTGTATAATTATGTGAGCTGCTTTGTCATCTCTGCCTCAATAGGAGACATGGTTCTGATATCAGCTGATCGCTATGTGTCTATTTGTGACCCTCTGCATTATTCCACCAGAGTCACTGTGAGCAGAGTGAAACTGTGTATTTACATCTGTTGGCTCTGTTCTTTTCTTTACAACAGTCTCTTTCTAAAGGATGATCTGACTCAACCTGGCAGATATAATTCCTGCCATGGAGAATGTTTGATTTTAATTGAATCCATTTCAGGAACATTTGATATTTTTTTATCATATACGGTTCCCGTGGCTGTCATCATATTTCTGTATATGAGAGTGTTTCTGACAGCAGTGTCTCAGGCTCGTGCCATGCGCTCTCACGTTGCAGCCGTCACCCTCCATCATTCAGGGACTAAAAGGTCTGAGTTAAAGGCAGCCAGGACGCTTGGTGTTGTTGTCGCTGTATTTCTAATATGTTTCTGTCCATTATACAATGGCTCTTTTGTCAAAGACAGCTTTGACGGTGCTTTACCGGAAACACTTATGTTTACTTTAATGTCTATTAACCCATGTCTAAACCCTGTGATCTACGCCTTGTTCTACCCCTGGTTCAGAAAGGCTCTGAGGCTCATTTTCTCTCTCCAGATTCTGCAGCCTGGCTCCTATTTGACCAGCATGCTGTAAAACATGCTGTTGTGACAAAGATTTAATACATACATTTCATGATCAAGGATGAAAACATGCTTGTCCTGACACACTTACTAAGATGTTGAGCCTCATCAGTGATCACACTGAAAAAGTACACAAACATTTAACATCAGTGACTTGTGTCTTCTGTACCTATAGCTTTAGTTTTGTGTGTTGTAACATATAGGTGGAATATTACAGCAACATAAATCTCTCATTGATCAATTGTTTGAAAACTTAAGGTCCTGGTTTGAAAACATAATGAAACCATTAATATCTGTTTTTTTTCAACAATTGTGCCTTTCCTTTACACATTTATTATTTAATTTTCATTTGGGCATATTGCTTCTATGTGATTTGTACTGTTGTGTTACCTAAGCTCATAAACTGTCCATGTCTGTCCAGTGCTTCACCCACATGACTGAGTCTCCAGCTTCTGTAGTTGTGACTTACATAAACCTAAACCTTAGCTTTTAGCAACATAAATGATATAAAACATACTGGCTGCCAGTTGCTGATTCCTAATGATGCTTTTATTTCTTACACACAGTCAGAAACTAAGGTCATCACTATTCATCATCTAAAGGGCTTGAGGCCTCCTACCTCTTGTGCTCTGGAGAAAAGTCTGTTTTCACCACAGCCAAAGTTTAACCCTCATGTTTCTGAAATAACAATACACAAATGTATATATGTCAGAGCTTGACTTTAAGACTGGGCCACTAAAGGCACAATGGGGGAACAGTGACCTACACTGAAAAAAAGGAGGCGGGACCCGAAGAAAAAAAAGGAGAGGAGAGAGAGAGAGAGAGAGAGAGAGAGAGATAGAGAGGAGAGAGAGAGAGGAGAATAGATATAAGATATATAGATATATATAAGATATAGATATATATATATATAATATATATATATATTATAATATAGATATATATATATATATATATATATATATATATTATATTGTATAAATGAAAAAAAAGGATTTCAAATGATTGTGTTTTTTTAAACAAACATAATGCAAATATGCTGAAACATATACTATACGTAAAAAATCATGATGGTCAGTAGGTTCATGCCATTAAATTACATACCTCAAGAATAAAGAATTACATTAAGTTTATGCAATTTTACACATAAACCTTGTGAAGACAGGACGACCTGCTGAGCCGTCCATGTTTCTTCAAATAACTGATGTTTGAATTTCATATTAACGTTAACTGTTTCATCAGTTTGTGATTAAGTGAAATAGAATAGAATAGAATAGAATAGAATAGAATAGAATAGAATAGAATAGAATAGAATAGAATAGAATAGAATAGAATACCTTTTTTGTCCCATGATGGGGAAATTACCATGTTGCAACAGCACAAAGACATATAGACATATATACAGAAGAAATAGATACACAATAAATATAAGAAATTAGAACTCCATAGCAATGCAGTAATAACTGTGAAATGTAGAATTTTGTTTACATATTACATTTCAGTGTTCATAAACAACCAATCAACCTTATATATTTAATGTTTTAAAAATACAAAATATAAAAAGACACTTTACAGTAGCTCCCACAGTATGTAGTACTGTAGTGGCTGCTACCCCTAGTGCAGAGGGAACGTGTCTAGGCTCCAACACCCCCCGCGACCCTGCATAAGGGATTAAGTGGTAGTATGTCTTTTTTATGTAATTACTTCACATAACCATAAACTGATGTAATAGTTAAAGTTAATATGACGTTTCTCATTAAATCAAAAACAAAAAGGTTTATGTGTAAAATTGCATTAACTATATGTAATCCTTTATTCTTAAACTATGTAATGAGTCTAACCTGACTGAAAGACTTTACATTAAATGTCCCTCTGTTGATGCCATTAAACTTACCACAAAAATCTATTTTAACTAAATCCATCAGATGTTGCTGTTCCTGGATCAGCATTTGATTTTCATCTTTGTTCAGTCCAATCTCACAGAGGCCTGGCTGGATTTGGACGATCTGAAGGTGGGCCAGAGATCAACTTTGTAGGCAAAGACTGACAGGTGAGTTAAAAAAAGAAAAAGCACCGTCTAGTCTTAAACATCTTAATGACTGACTATCCATATTCAGGGACCAATGACAATTGTTTTTTAAATTTAACTATTTGGTTTATTGACTTCAAGCTGTCAGGAAACACACGGTGGAGGACCCAAACGCACAGCGCAGACACGACGTGAGATATCAGGAGGAGGTCGTCGGGAACCGCAGCGGGAACTGCGGCAGGCGCAACCTCCTCCTGGGGGTCGTCGGGAACCGCAGCGGGAACTGCGGCAGGCGCGACCTCCTCCTGGGGGTCGTCGGGAACCGCAGCGGGAACTGCGGCAGGCGTGACCTCCTCCTGGGGGTCGTCGGGAACCGCAGCGGGAACTGCGGCAGGCGCGACCTCCTCCTGGGGGTCGGCGGGAACCTGAGGCAGGGACTGCGGCAGGGACAGCCTCTCTGAGGCCGACAGGACCACGGACGACCCCTCCAGGGCCGACAGGAACTAGAACGGCGTCCTCACAGGAGCCGACAGGGACGGGAACGGGGGTGGCTTCCTCGCTGGAGCCGGCAGTGCTGCTCGCTGTCTCCTCACTGGAGCCAACAGGGATCGGGACGGCGTCCTCTCCGGAGCAGGCAGGGCTGCTTGCAGCTGCCGAGCTCAAATGAGTATAGACGTCTGGCCTGACTGGTCTGGGTACTGAGCATGACCTGACTGGGCTGTAACCGGGGCGCGACCTGACTGGACTGGAACCTGAGGGTGACATGACTGGACTGGAACCTGAGGGTGACATGACTGGACTGGAACCTGAGCGTGACAAGGCTGAGCTGGAACCTGAGCGTGACAAGGCTGAGCTGGAACCTGAGCGTGACAAGGCTGAGCTGGAACCCGAGCGTGACAAGGCTGAGCTGGAACCCGAGCGTGACAAGGCTGAGCTGGAACCCGAGCGTGACATGACTGACCTGACTGCGACGTAGGACCTGGTGTGGCTGCTGGCTGCAGGCCTGGGAGTTGCAGGGTCTCAGGCAGGGCAGGTTTCCTCAGGATGAGACGGGGCTGGGCAACCGGTGCAGCGTGGTTCAGACGGGGCTGGGTGACCGGTGCAGCGGGGTTCAGACGGGGCTGGACCCCGGGAGCAGGAGTCGGCTGCGGTGTTGTATTGTCCAGCGCCTCCCTAAGTACAGGAATCCTCCGCAGAAGTGCCGCCACCTCTTCACGGGCATCCGTCCGGGTCTGGGGGTCGGTTGCCAAGGTAGCGGTGTCAAGGAGCTCCTTTAGGCGAAACATGATCGGGGGCGAGAAATGAAGTTGAAGCCACTCTATAGTGCTGCTGGACAGGACTGCGGGAGTGGGGTAGTTGGGCTGCGGTTCTGTGTCTGGGACTGGCTGCGGTACTGGAGCAGACAGTGGTTCTGTGGCCGGAGCAGACAGTGGTTCTGTGGCTGGAGCAGACAGTGGTTCTGTGGCCGGAGCAGAATGTGGTTCTGTGGCCGGAGCAGACTGTGGTTCTGTGGCAGGAGCAACCGGTGAATCGCATGCGGACGCCGCGCACCGCATGTATTTCGGATCTGCGCGCCGCGCACGTCTCAGATCTGCCTGCAGCGCCTGGAGCCTGGCGAACAGTGCTCCCACTCCAGGGTAGTGAAGCCACCAGTGCTCCTCCTCGAGGATCTCCACAGCGATCTACACCACTGGAAGCCTCCGCATATTCCTTCGCAAGCTCCGCGAAGCACCAACGGAGATCCTCCGGTAATCCGGGGCAGGTAAAAGACATTGCGTGGAAAAATAAAGTGCGCTCCTTAAAAAATAAAAACCAGGAGAGAAAAAAACAAAACCCAAAAAACGCTCGTCTGCCTACGGCTGGCTGGGTCCGAGCTCGGCCAAATTGTTTTGTCAGGAAACACACGGTGGAGGACCCAAACGCACAGCGCAGACACGACGTGAGATATCAGAGGATTTATTAAGGCTCTTGGTCGGACAGGCAGAGGTCGGTACACGAGTTGCAAAGATGATAGCAGCGGCACATACAGGGATCAGGCAATCAGAGGTCAATCTCAGACAAACGTCAAAATACCAGGCAGAGTCCAAAACCAGAAGCAAGTGAGCAGGCAAGGCAAGGTGAGCAACAAAACTAGAGGAACTTACTGGGTATTGATGCTGGAGAGTTGACACAGGTAAGTGAACAAGCAATCGCGAACTAACAATCTGGCAAAGCGGCTGGTGTGTGAGGTGGAGACTATATACAGGAGTGATTACTAATACGTGACAGGTGTGCATGGTGACTCGGGAGTGACAGGAAACAGCTGACATGAAAAAAAAACGGAAGTCCTACAAAAATTAAACAGGAAACAGTACAGGTCGTGACACAAGCCATGCATGCTTGTGACCACATCTAGCTGCAGGCTGCTGCATATACAATCCAGTCTTTTAACTCTCACTACTCTACAGTATATGCAAAATGTGTGATTTTCCTGTGACTCCCTCATGCACTAGTTTAAAATGTATACATGGACTTCAAACAATCTCTGTTAGTTTGCTAGCTGTCTGATAGAGTTGATCTGCAGGTTACAACAATGGTAAAGAAGTATTTTGACTGCATTGCTTAAAACAACCATTTCTGTGTTTGTTACAGTATCACTGCCATGTTGATTGACAAGCACACATGATGTGCCCACACAGTTACCAAACTGTTATTACACATCTTTGCAGCACACACGCCCCATTGCAGCCACATCAATAAATAGCGTGTTATAACAAGAAATAGCACATAGACCACACATAGATCAGTGTGACTTCTTCTTTGTGTCTCACAACAGGTTGTTCTAAGTGACTTTGGATAAAAACCCCAACTAATAAACATAATTTGAAACCCCCTTCAATCCTTCCTGTCCTATCCTCATAGACTCAGGTCTAATGTCATTTGTCCCGTAGACTCTATTTTACACACCTCTTCTGTTGGGTTGTATCACATAGTTCTAGTGGCAACATCAAACACTTTTTGATGGTACATTTCCAGTGAGAATCACTAAATTACAGAAAACCTAAGAATGAAGTACTGTAACAGTTCAAAGCTCTTTGTCTAATGCTGTATATTGCCCGTAAAAGAGTTAGGCCAGCATTGGTCATTATAAATTCTTTTCATTTCAGTTCCAGCTGAATTTACTCCCTGTAACTGGACTCACTCTCACTAACCTGGAGGGGGGATTGTGATGGATTGCGATTGTGGTTACTGTATAACGGTAAAAGACAGAGGCTTCATGTTTGCTTGTTTTCCACATCCTACATTTTTTTTGTTCCAGTTGTAAGTGTTACAGGACCGGCTGGTCCCAGTAACCGATTAAATGTAAACTGTAAAACAGTTTGTACAAAGGTGAGACGTACAACGATGCTGCTTCATCTGTGCTCGCGTTTATCAGTCTGACAAAAACACATCAAATACATCCAGTCTTTGCATACATACATTTTAGGGTCTTTCCATCATTCACAAATATATGTATTTGTGAAGGACATTCACTTAGTTCTATTCACTTATAATACATGTTACATACTTATCTGTATGGACACCCCCAAGGTGTTCTGCTTTTTTAAGCACATGCACTGTTTCACACACGTAATGCACCGACACGTGTCATGCGTAGCATGCAGCTAGCGACTGGAATGGCCATGACCTGTATGTTACTTTCGCTTACAGATGAAGTCTGTTATTGAACATTTGAAATGACAAACATGGACACAGACACAACATTAACACCAGGAATAGAACTCAAAAACACTTTAAAGAAAAAGATAGCATATGCTTGCCGTGCTTGCTGTTCGGGACATATTCGTTAGCATGTTCGCTGTAAGCTAGCATACCGAACCACAATAGTCATGACAACCCGATATGGTTTATAAAACCCTTTGGACCCAGTGAGGTCCACATCCACCGTGCTTTTGGCATTACTGACCTGTAAAACAGTTTGTACAAAGGTTTATCAGTCTGACAAAACGAGCTCCGACAGCACCGTAATGTCTTACCTGAGGGGAGCTGCCCCCTTGTGGTCATAACTAGGAACGTCCCCCTATGCACCCCATCTGTCTCTTACAAAACAGAAAATACACTCAATGACTTCCATGTGGCCACATTGGTGCGTCACACACCCCTCGACAAAAATAATAGAAATGGCTCCTGGCAGTTCAACTCAGAATTCTCTTCAACATGTCAACTCACACAGAACAATGTTTAGCAAAACAAGGGACCAAAAGATGAAAAACCTATGTAATGTGCAGGAATGTATGGGATAATTCTGGGAAAGGTCATAGAATGTGGCATATGATAAGGTGTCAGTGGTGCTGCTACATAGGGATAACTGAGCATGGCCACAGTAGACTGATGTTGCAGCGATGGCTCATCTAACCTCTCATATGTTAACATCTGTCTAGGTCTCCTGACCCTTGCTGACCTCCTCACTGCATTTGGAGAATGTGTGAGATGTCTGCTTATCAGTGCTCTGTCCTCTTCAAAGCTCAAACCTCCCGCTCCCTCACTTCCCTTGTCAGTAAGGACTGTACCCGGTAGTACATGTACATCTGCCTGACCCTCCCCACCACCCCCGTCTGCACCGGTAGGTGGATCACAACTCAGTTCTTCATTCACCCAGTTACTGGTCTGTCTGTGATCCACTGTAGGTATCCTGACCTGGCTGGTTGGTTCTAGATCTATTTGATTTGTGATAGGTTTGTTATGACAAACCCCATTCCTTTGAAGCCTTCCCCCACCGCTCGGAATCCTCAACCAGTATCCTCCTGTGTCTGCATCAGAATCTGAGTCACTTGCTGTTCTGGTTGAAGGTTTATTCCTCGAATGGTCATTTCTGGGTGTCAGTCGTCGTCGTGTGGCAGGTTCAGATGGATTTGGTGGACCTTTGATTGGCAGGTCATTAACACGGAGCAGCAGGTTACGGTGTAGCACTCTGGTGGCTGTCTTGTCCACTGTCTCTCTGTAGACTGAATACACTGGATTGTCTCCTATCTGTTCCTTCACTGTGTAAATGTGCTTTTCCCAAAATTACCTAAGCTTGCCTGGACCTCCCCGCTCACCCATGTTCCTAACTGTTCCTAACCAGGACTCAGTCACCTGGATGTAGAGTAACTCCCTTGAGCTTTTTGTCATAATAGAACTTTCCTCTTGCGCTTGAGGCCTTGCTGTTCTGGCTGGCAATCCGGTATGCTTCTTTTATCTTTTCAGCCCACTTTTCAGCGTAACTCCTTTGTGATGTTTCCTTTTCGTCTAACAGTCCAAGTAAGAGGTCAATGGGGAGGCGGGGATGACGCCCATACATTAAATAGTAAGGAGAGTAACCCGTTGACTCGTGACGCGTACAGTTGTACGCATGCACTGTCTGTTGGAGGTGGTCTTTCCACCGCTCTTTCTGTTTGTCACCCAAAGTCCTGAGCATCTGCAAAAGAGTCCTATTAAACCTCTCGACTGGGTTGCCCTGGGGACGATAAGGCGTTGTTCTCGATTGTCCCACCCCAGTTTTCTCCTGCAAGTTCCTGAAAAGCTCATTTTCAAACTCCCGGCCCTGGTCGTGGTGTAATTTACCAGGATATCCGAACCGCTGAATAAAGTCACCAAACATGCGGATATGCCTGGCCAAACCTGGTGAAATGGTCCATCACAACCAGGATATACTCATATCCACCACGGCTTGGCTCTAGATGCAGATAATCAATGCATACAAGATCTAGAGGGGAGTTTGAGGCCCCCAGTGGCGCACGGATATGCTCAGCCGGTCGTTTCTGCTTTATGCATGGGCATTTCCTTGTGACATAATCTTCAACTTCTCTCTTCATACTGTATAGGGCCAGTAGAACCTTTCCCGTGCCAAGGAGAGTACTCGTTCTGTGCCGATGTGTCCCATGTCGTCATGAAGATGTTTTAACACTAAGGACTTAAACCTAGTTGGGAGGACAAGCTGACACCTCTCACCACTCCGTCTGTACAACAGTCCATTCTGAAAGCTCAATTTACTCCATTCATGCAATAGTCTCTGCGCAGCCCGCCCAACTGTCGTCCTCACATCACTGGTCATCACAGCATTTGTCTCCTTTAGACAAATTATTTCACTTAATGCTGGATCCTCTCTCTGAGCTTTTTCCAACTCCTTTATGCTGATGGCCTGAATGGGTGCTTGAAGATCTTGGTCCTTCCTTCTTCAGTGAGCGACAATACAGCCATCCAAGCTACCTCTCGTTCCTTTGCCACTTGAGACCCTTTCCATGCGGCCTGCACCACCTGTCCTGATAACTCCTTGCTGCATTCATCTACATACTTGTCAAAATCCAGAGGTCTCCGAGAGAGCACATCAGCGTCTGTATTTGCTTTTCCTGGTCTGTATTTGACATTAAATCGGAAGTGCGACAGCTCCCCAACCCACCTATGCCCCACTGCATTGAGCTTGGCAGTGCTCATCACATACGTCAATGGGTTGTTATCTGTGTAAACGGTGAAGTGTGGTGCATAAACTTTTTGCACACTGCCCATTTAAGTGCTAAAAATTCCAACTTCCCACTGTGCAAATGATAATTTTTCTCTGCAGGTGAGAGTGTCCTAGAACCATACCCTATGACCCTCATTTTGCTGTCCTGACGCTGGTAGAGGACTGCGCCAAGGCCCTGTTCACAGGCATCTGTGTGTAGCACAAACGGTAAGTTAAAATCAGGGTATGCTAAAATCAGAGGGCTAGTGAGCATGCCAATGAGCTGATTTAGGGTTTTCTGCTGCTCACCACACAATATCACGTGTTTTTGAAGGAAGCTGAGGGCCCTTTAATTTGGTATGTCGGCCCTGCAGAGATGTTGTTGCATGTTGTTGCATGTTAGATTTCACGTGTAAAAGATCATACAGCGGCTTTGCTATATGAGAAAAATCCTGTATGTAACTTCGATAGTAGCTGAGGAGACCTAACAGCTATCTCACCTGTCCAACTGTCTGAGGAGTTTGATCCCTCAGCGCTTGCACTGACTCCAGATCTTTTGGGTCAACCTGCACTCCTTCAGCCGACACCAGACGGCCCACGTACCTCACTTGTTTCCGAAAGAGTTCACATTTTTCTGGCCTTAATTTGACACCATGATTTTGAAGCGCTCTGAGAACTCTGCGTACCCCCTCTACATGGTCTTCGAATGTTTTTGCATAACACAGAATGTCGTCCAGGTAGGGAATGCAGCATTCATCCCTGAGTGAGCTTAACATTTCTTCCATACTCCTTTGGAAAGCTGCAGGTGCGTTGGAGAGTCCAAAGGGTATTCTTATCCACTCGTACAACCCCCAAGGAGTAACGAATGCGGTCAGGTGTCGCGAGCCCTCTGCCATAAACCCTTGGTGGTACGCCTTGCCTTGATCCAGGATACTAAACAACGAGTGCCCCCCTAAGGTGTCAGTCAAATCCTGTATCCTTGGCAGGGGATGCCTGTCAGCGATGGTTTTCTGATTTAGTAGCCTATAATCAATGCAAAGGCGCAATGTGCCATCCTTTTTCCGAACACAGACCACAGGAGCTGCATAAGGAGACTTTGATTTTATAATCCAGACTTTTGCCAAAAGATCCTGAATTTACTTTTTCACTTCTGCAACCAATGGTTTTGGGATAGAAGAATAGGCTTTCTGCACTGGAGTGTCATCCTTGAGGCTCAATGTCATCTGAAGGCTTGGGATGCAGCCAATGTCACTTGCATCCTTTGCGAAAGCTAATGATTCCTCAAAAAGCATTTTCCTCACAATATCTTGTTAGCCCTCAGTGACGTGACTTAACTCTTCTGCCGGATGCCAAAGTGATGAGGACTGCTTATTCTCCACCATGACAGCCGTGGTACTCCAAACCTCAATGTTCCTGTTTGACAGTGAGTCGGTCTCAATTACTTTTTTAACAGGTTCAGTGTTGCCAATAATTAGTTTTCTTGGTAGGATAATGTCATGTCTTGTGTGGTTCCCCAGTGGCACATTTACTACTAATATTTTGGTCAGGTTCAAACAACATCAGTTGTTTTCCCACGTCAGGCCGGGGGTGAGTCTACATTTTACCCAAGTGACACTTCCTGCCGGAATGACTTGGTCTTTTGAGCCAATTCTCAAACGCTCTTGGGCCAAAGCCGGCTTTTTGGCCAGTATGAGATGTGCCATGCATTTTGCTGTATCACCGGGGATAGACATTGCACCTGCTAACAATTGAGTTAATGTAGGTATAAGGCAGTCTGGCTTTTCGCGGATCACAACTTCGATGACATTAAAGGCCATAAGCGAGCTCACTAGACAGGAAACACTGATCGACAAATCTGGATCCTCGTTGCCTGGTAGATTGACTGTGATCACCACCCAACCCTCAAATGGAATAAGTTTACCATTTACCGCAAACACTTCCAACGTTCTTTCACTCTCCCTGATCTCAACCAGCTCCAAGAGGGGGCAAATCTTAAGCTCAGGGAGATATTTATCCTTCTATCGTTTATCGATCATGCTAACCTGTGCCCCTGTATGTAATAGGGCATTAACTGCTAACCCATTTAGCATGAACTTAGTCAACACTTTTCTACCAATTAGTGTGGCAACAGGCTCATCCCTGGGAACAGTTTCACACTGTAGCGCTTTAAGGCATCTACAGTCACTGTTCTGGTCAGCTCTGGGGGACTTGAATGGACACTCGGTTACTGCTTGTACCCCTGCAATTTTTCCTGCTCCTTAGTGTTTTTTAGGCAGCCCACCGCTCTATGCCACTGTTCGCCACATGAGAAACAGTGTTTACAATTCTGTGAGTTCTGCTGTACACATTTTGGACACCCTCTGAATTTGTTTATACGACTTTGGGGTTTGACAGACATGTACGGGCTGTTCTGGTCATTTTGCATCTTCTGGGTGAAGGATTCCACTAACTTTGTGAGCTTATCTACTTTGTCAGTGAGCTGTTGCACTATGTCCGTTTTAGCCTCACATCCAATAGCCTCCTTCTTTGCTTGTGTGGGTTTTACTTCTCCCATATCCACTTGTACACTATGAGCTGCAGCAGGTTTCTGGCGTTGTGAGGGGCCCAACCTTCTCTGGCGTTCACTCTCATCACTTGTTATCTTCATGACACGCCTCAGGATGGCTTCATCCGTAACTGTGTGGTCGGACAACAATGCTTTTAGTTCCTGTCTAATGACATTGTGCTTATGTCCTAGTCCCTGATATACAGTGTGGAGTGTGACTAAATGTGACTGGAGGAAGCCCTTTAATTCAGATATTGTCATGTCCTCCTTATTGATTAACATATCTTTGAAATGACCAGGCTTTATAATCTATCTGTCCACTCACGCTGTTGTAGGTAATATCAGATGAATGATCTCCTATTTGTCCCTCTTGAACTTTGAATTTACGCCGATGTAGGTAAGATAGGTCTTTTAAAGCCAGCAGCTAATTTGGCGAATCCACTTTAGTTGAACCTAGTTTTACGGTTCCGGAAGACAGTGCTCTATCACCTGGCGTGAGCTGTATGATTGTGGCGGGTGGTGCGACCTTTGCAATAGGTAGGTTTACAAACTGGAGCAATTTTTTTCTCATCTCCTCGTGTTCCCCCATCAATCTCTGGACATCCTCTTGTGAGACACTGGAGTCAGCTATCTCTGTGGATAAGTATGTGCGTGTTGCAGTGTCATTAGCAATGTATGTTTCATCATCCATCGACACTCTAGTGGGTGGAAACTGATGTGACTTAACACACTGGGTCATGCTTTGCTCAGCTGGTGACTTTACATCTACCTCTGACTCACCTGCAACATTCATACCTCTATCTGACAGTCTTATTTCAACAATAACATCTCTCAAGGTTAACAATGAACTCATACCCAGATTCTAACAGGTCCTTACTGTACATGAAGGAGTGAATGTGCTCAAAGCAACCTTCAGCATCTTCGCTGTCCAGGTCACTTGGGTTTCTGCCTGAAACCGGTCCAGCATTCACAGCCACATGGAAAAGCCTGTCAGGCGGCAGGGTGAGCAGGCTCTTCCTGATGTCCCACACCAGGCTCTTCCTCTCGCCGTCAGCCATTGTCAAACTTTTCTCAGTTGAATTCAGCAGTTCCTTAGCCCACAGCACACGGTTGAAGCTTCACTTCTTCACGGAAGCGTGATTATGGCCTCTCTCAGTCGCAAGTTGGTTTTGGGAAGCAGCCCCGATCTGGTCTGAAGCTGGATCCCGGACGAGCCCCCAAGAATCTGTTACAGGTTCGTCTGATCCCAGTAACCGATTAAATGTAAACTGTAAAACAGTTTGTACAAAGGTGAGACAGACAACGATGCTTCTTCATCTGTGCTCGCGTTTATCAGTCTGACAAAACAAGCTCCGACAGCACTGTAACGTCTCACCTGAGGGGATCTGCCCCCTTGTGGTCATAACTAGGAACGTCCCCCTATGCACCCCATCTGTCTCTTACAAAACAGAAAATACGGTCAATACCTTCCATGTGGCCACATTGGTGTGTCACACAAGGAAGACATAAATCAAATTGTTAGAAGTGTAGAAATAGTTGAAGGCTATCTCATTTCACCAGTCCCACTACATTTTCATGTGAGAATGTTTTTTTTATGAACAAAGCTAAAATCAACTTTGCCAGCAGCTTGTTGGACTTTCTGCCTTACCGTACAGACAGTCTCTTACAGAACAGAAGAACTGTAGAGGAAGCCTGGTCAAAGACACATTCATTTGTAAAACAACAGTAACTATAAATTTGTACTGTCCATGACCATATCAGCTAAATTGTGCATATATTTTTTTAATATAAATGTAACAAGCAGGATTAAACATACAGTACAATTATTATCTTTCCAGCAACTTACATTGACAAAATGAAAAGATTCTAATAGCAGAACTAATGCAAAACTGCAGTTTGATCAAAGTACAGTGAAATAAGATGGCCAAGCAATCTGGAGCAATAATGCTTTATTTTCACACATGCTGCTGTTTATGTATAATAAGATATTCTAATCAATATGTTTTTATACATACGCTATATATGCTGTCAAGTGTTAGGGGTGTTTGTTCAGCCTTGGTTGAATATGGATGTGCATCTTCCACTAAAACAATCAACTTTATTTGTTTTTTATTATTATCAATATTTAACCTCAAAAGCCAAATTATTAGTACAGTACCTCTACAGTAGATTGGCTTCACAGGAGCCTGGCTGCAGGATCTGAAGAGTGATAATGTGTTTTATAGCTTTTCTAAACCAGGGGTAGAACAGAGCGTATATCACAGGGTTCAGACATGAGTTAAAATACAGCAGCCAGATCTGAAAAAGGCTGTCTAAGTTGTTCCCACCGGTAACACTGCAGATGTAATAAGGTGAGAGGCACAGGAGGAAAACAACTACTACCACACCTAGATTTCTGGCAGCTTTCAGTTCAGACTTGTTTGCAGTTGCTGAACTCTGAGGTTTGAAAGCTACAACATGAGAGCGCATGGCACGAGCCTGAGACACGGCCACCACAAACACCCTCATGTACAGGACTATGATGACTGTTATGGGACCCACAAACGTCAGGAGAAAGTCTACGGTTCCTTCAATATAACTAATGGCAACTACACACTCTCCAAAACAGGTCAAATACCTGTCTGGCTTTGTGAAGAGGTCCCTTAGAATCCAGCTGCTGTAAATAACAGACAGAATCCAACACAGACACACACAGAGCCTCACTGCTGTTACAGTCACTTTAGTGGGGTAATACATTGGCTCACAGATGGCCAGGTAGCGGTCAACTGAAATCAGCAACATGTTCCCCACAGAAACACTAGTAGTTACATAACCTAAAAATGAATTTAGAGCACATCCAAAGCCACTGAGGAACCAGCAGCCGTGCCAGATCAGAATTCCAAATGGCATCTGCTGAAGTCCAACAATAAAGTCTGCGGCTGCTAGAGAGAGGAGGAGGAGGTTGGTGGGGGTGTGAAGCTGCCTGCAACAGAGAAACAGATCTAGAGTCAGTATAACATGCCTGAGATGACTTTTGGCATAATAAAAATAAACTGGAGTGAATACAATATATTAAATAATAATGCTGGTAACAGACACATTTTACAGGATTAATTATATAACAGTTCATATCTTTTACAAATACTAAACAAGCATGCAAAGTGTAAAAAACGCTTGAAGCATGTGGTAAAAGAGTGGCACGAACATAAAATTACAAGTTTAAACATTATACTGTAGATATATTCAAATATAATAAAGCTATTAAACAGATCAACATGACTTGCAATAAACTTGCAATGTACATGTGCCTGGTTTCCAGTTATACCAGGGGATCAGTGTAACTTTGCAAAAATTTAAAACAGAAGAGCTCAGCGAAGCCCAGCAAAAGCCAAGAATCAAATTTAATATAGCTGAAATGTTTGCCACAGCTTGGAGTCTGTACTCTGATGCTAACACAGCAGTTCTTTTAGCCAGCATTCATAGTGGTGTTTATTAACTTTGTGCTGTATAATTTAACAAAATGTGTTTTACAGTTTAGCAGCTGTTAAACATAGCAAAATCCACTTTGTCAAACCATTTCTGCTTCCGTTTTGACATTATCTAGTAAAATAGACATAGGAACAAAACATATAGGTGGCTCAGCAGAGTGCTATATACCTGTAGTGGGAGATGGTGATGATAACCAGCAGGTTGAGTCCCGTAGTGAGTACAGAAATGAAAGACAGCAGGAAGTTAATAAAGACCACCTCAGAGTGAGCACGCTTCGGCCTCCTGCAGGATGCATTTAGAAGCTGAGGGAAGCAGAGTTCGGTTTCATCCATCCTCACAGAGGAGAAGCTACTGAGGTCTCAGAGCTTTCCGATCTAACCTGCACAGATGGTGCCTGCTCTGTTGCTCTCTGGCTTGACAATACAGCACATTTTTTGTATTAAAGTTCGGGTTAAACCTGATGTAACTAAGACTGGCAGGTGCAATTGAATTCTAATCCAGAAACAATGCATGAGCCACCTTAACTTCACACACCACTAAATCAACTGACTGAAAATGCATCCCTAATAAAAAGAAAAAAAGAACTAGCTCAGTGTCAAATAACAGAGGCAGTGAGGGATAAAGCACCAGAGAGAACAAGAGGGACATAAATAGACAGTCATCAGTCCCTTATGTCTGTCTTGCCAAAGCTGATTGGGTTTTGTGCCCTAGCTCCACCTGCCCCATCATTTCTTGTGTTCATGTCTATATCATAATTTAACACAGAGCAGGATGTTACAAACTATGTGAAACACGAATTAAAAGTTGAATTGAAGTGAATTGAGTTGTAAGTCTACAGTATGTCCACCTGAATAGTCTACTTCAATCTTATATTATAGGTTACGTAAACAGTCAGAGCAGTGATATAGGTTTATTACTGGGGTCACAGTGGGTGCTGGCTTATACTGAAGGTGGTCAAAACAACCTGCCAGTTAGATATTCATTATGTAAATGGGATTATTTAATCTGAGTACATCTTTATTTATTTATTATCAGAACTAACATCAGGGGTCAGATAACCAGTCACAGGAAAGGTGGTCATTGCCCCCCCAGTGGACTACTTCAAAACCAGAGACATTACACACTAACCAGAAGCAGAGACCCAGTTATGTACCATGGTCAAGCTCCGGCAGTTTCCCCTAACCTCACAAAGGTTTCAGCCACTGATCAAGCCATTTTCTCACCTGCACCTTTCCTACATTAGCTTAAGCATTGCCCAACTTTCCTCTCACCCTGGTCCCATTGACAAGCTGTCCCTGGGATTTGAAGAGGATTAGACTGAAGGTGGCTGCTCACTGAAATCCAGAGTAAACCACATACGCATTAAGATCTTATTTACAGCAGTTGAGTCCGGCCTTGGGAGACAACTTGCTGTCACTACCTCCCATCGGACACGCCCACAAAAAAGTGCTCATCTTCATTGCAAGTCTTTATTCCAGCCTTCCACCAGGGCCCTACCCAACCTTCAGAAGTAGTCGTAGTTCTTATGTAAGAAAAATATTGCATTTAGGCTATGTACCACAGGCTTTCAAGGTGTCAAACCTTTATTGAAAAAAATACTACTCTGGACCCTGGAGAACCAGCCAACTATAGGCCCATTTCAAATTTACCCTTAAAGATTCTTGTAAAAATTGTGGCTAAACAATTATCTGACCACCTGAGTGGGAATGACATGTACAAAGATTTTCAGTCAGGATTTAAATCAGAAAAAAAATCAGAGGTCAGATAGCCACCCTGGATGGCTTAACATTAGCTTTACATTCTACTGTAAGGAACCTTGGTGTCATCTTTGACCAGAATCTCTCTTTTACATCATACATTAAACAAATCTCCAGAACCGCCCATTTTCACCTTAGAAATATAGCTAAAATCAGAAGAATGATAAAGCTCCTTCTTATCTTAAAGACCTCATAGTTCCTTATGCTCCCAGCAGAATGCTTCATTCTCAGAGCGCTGGGCTACTTGTGGTTCCTAGAGTGTTTAAATGTAGAACAGGGGGCAGAGCTTTTAGCTCCAAGCTCCTCTCCTCTGGAACCAGCTCCCTCTTCAGGTTCGAGAAGCTGACACACTCTCCACCTTTAAGATTAGGCTTAAAACCTTCCTTTTTGATAAAGCTTATAGTTAGAGATGGTTCAGGTCACTGGCAGTGATTGTTAGTCACAGGAACCATCTCTTAGTTAAGCTGCAATAGACATAGACTGCTGGGGGACTTAATTTATACACTGAGCTCCACTGTTTCCTTCTGACTCTTCTGTCCAATAACCTCTCATCATTGTTCTATGTTTAACTAACCTTGTCCCTTTCTCTCCAGTAGTTGTGCTTCAGCCCCGTCATCACCTGCAGGTATCATTAGACTCAGAGCTTTGTGTCGGTGATGGGCAGCTGTGGGTCCAACCATCCTGCCTGTATCCAGTCACCCTGGTCTGGGGTTTGTGGTGGAGAGGACCTCCTAAAGTCAAGTACTAACTCCTTTGTTTTGCTGGTGTAAGATCAGGTGGTTGTT